>NC_052147.1:85179929-85541926 GCF_902713615.1 Scyliorhinus canicula
CCCCCGATGCCGCAATCCCCCCCCCGATTGCCCGCAACACCCACCCCCGCATGCCGCAACCCCCCCCCGATGCCGCAACCCCCCGATGCCGCAACCCCCCCCCGATGCCCCGATGCCGCAACCCTCCCGATGCCGCAACCCCCCCCCGATGCCGCAACCCCCCCCGATGCCGCAACCCCCCCCGATGCCGCAACCCCCCCCCCCACCCCCCCAACACTGAACGGCGTCAACCATCATCAATGGTTGACGCCGTTTTAAAGCTACTGTGATTTTCGCCGACGGGGGACTTCGGCCCATCCGGGCCGGAGATTTGTGGAAACAAAAATATAATGAAATCCCGCCGGCGCCAGCTGTTTTCAGAGGCTGCCGGCGGGATTTTTCACAGCGCCGGTTTTTGGCCAGTCAGAGAATTAAAAACCCTGCGGGAGCGGGATTAACGCCGCTGCTGGCCGATTCTCCGACCCTGCGTGGGGTCGGAGAATTTCGTCCCTGATTCTTGGCTTCATGACAAAGGAAGATCTCCCACCTGCCCCACCTGTTGCTGCTGGCCAGTCGGGAAGATTCTGGACTATAATTTGCAATGGTTCATTCCCAAGTCTACATTGGTCAAAAGGAAATAGTCCCTGTGCCTTATTCCAACTAAGTAATAATTTAGAGTACCAATTATTTTTTTCCAATTAAGGGGCAATTTAGCGTGGCCAATTCACCTAATCTGCACATCTTTGGGTTGTGGGAGTGAAGCCCACGAAGACACGGGGAGAATATGCAAACACCATGGACAGTGACCCGGGGCCGGGATTGAACCTGGATCCTCAGCGCCGCTGGCAGCAGCGCTAACCACTGTGTCACTGTAGCTTTATTATTCTCTCAAAGGGTTGGGGATCTTTGAAATTCTCTGCCTCCTGAGGGCTGTGCATGCTCCATTGTTGAGTATATTCAACACTGAAATCAATAGCTTTATGGGAACTAAAGAAATGAGTGGATAAGGCAGGAAAGTGGGTTTGATATAGAGGATCAACCATGATGTTGAATGGCTGGGAGGCTCCTGCTCACTGCTGTGCAGATCTGGGGTCCGGGATTGCCGGTGGCCTCCTACTGAACTCTGTAGGCTTGGCCAGGTGTGTCCCGACATCTTCACGCCACATTGTTCTAAACGTGTTTTCCCACTGGCCCCATGGAGAATTGGATGTGGGTAGTCAGGTCTTCATCTGCACCCCATTAAACACCAGCGGGTTTCCCGATCTGCCAAGGTAGGCACCAGGGGAAGATCCACGGAAAATTCACACTGGCGAGAAACTGATTTTTGCACCATTGAACCAGCTGGCGGGAGCATGTGAGATTTCCAACCATGGTCCCCAAGACTCTCCACCAGTGAGGGTTTTCCTCACTTCATCTGTACATTCATTAAGAGATTGATTTTAATGCTTTGTCAACAACTCCATTACCATCATATAGTAGAGTCTTATTTAACGTAATAATCCCAATATTCTCCTTATGTCTGATTCCCACGTTACAATTCTTTTTTTAAAAAATTTAGAGTACCCAATCAATTTTATCCAATTAAGGGGCAATTAATGGCCAATCCAACTATCCTGCACATCTTTGGGTTGTCGGGGCAAAACCCACGCGAACACGGGGAAAATGTGCAAACTCCACACTGACAGTGACCCAGAGCCGGGATCAAATCTGGGGTCTCGCCGCCATGAGGCAGCAGGGCTAACCCTCTGCTCCACCGTGCTGCCCTCCTGAGGTCGCAAAAAGTGCTGTAGAAATAGGAGATTTTCTTTTTGATTCCATTTTCCAAAACTTTTTTTTTAATAAATGTTTTTATTGGGTTTTTTTGAACAAGATATAATTACCGTTACGTACACAGAATAAGAAACACACACATATATATATGTATATATATATACACACATTTAGAGAAGGGCACACCCCAACATAAAAAAAAATACAATAACATGAAATGGAATAACTGGTGGGGTATTGTGCACCAGCTCGACAGCTCTGTACATCTGGCAAAATTACCCACACCACATAAATAGGCGACTGCCTGCGGGGGGGGGGGGGGGGGGGGGCGGGGACTGGGGGGGGCAAGCACACCTTTGGGTGCCAGGGAGAAAATCACAGCGTGCGATATTTGGCTGTGCTGTGTGTTGCTGTCGCCCGCCCTTCCCGGACGGGTCTCGCTGCCGTCCCACGCTCGCCCCCGCTTCTGCCGCTCCTCCCGTCCTCCATCTCCAGCTTCCTCGTTCCCCGCTCCTGGAGATGTCATGCACGTTTTGGCATCCCGTGTCCTCCCTCCGGCTCACGTTTCCCTGCCCCCCGCCGGCCCTCCTCTCCACGGTTCGCCTCCCTCTCCCCAGGTTTAGCTGTCTTCCCCCCCTCCCCCGTGGTTTGCCCCTCCCTACTCGGGTTTAGCCGTTCCCCCCCACCCTCCCTCCCTCCCAGTCCATCTCTCCCCTCCATGCCCTGGCTACCTTCCCCTGACTCCCGACCATTTTCCCCTGATTCTTGGCCACCCGACTATTCTTCCTCATGTACGTTGGCCACAAACAGGTCCCGGAACAGTTGCATGAATGGCTCCCACGTTCTGTGGAAGCCGCCGTCTGACCCTCGGATGGCGAATTTGATTTTCTCCATTTGGAGAGATTCCGAGAGGTCGGACAGCCAGTCTGCAGCTCTGGGTGGTGCTGCTGACCGCCAGCCAAACAGGATTCTACGGCGGACGATCAGGGAGGCAAAGGCAAGGGCGTCCGCCCTCCTCCCCAGGAATAGATCTGGCTGGTCTGAAACCCCGAAGACCGCCACTATCGGGCATGGCTCCACCCTCACCCCCACCACTTTGGACATAGCCTCGAAGAACGCTGTCCAGTACACCACAAGTCTGGGGCAAGACCAGAACATGTGGGCGTGGTTGGCCGGGCCTCTTTGGCACCGTTCACATCTGTCCTCCACCTCCGGGAAGAACCTACTCATACGGGTTCTTGTTAAGTGGGCTCTATGTACCACTTTTAGTTGTGTCAGGCTGAGCCTTGCGCACGTGGAGGTGGAGTTGAACCTATGCAGTGCCTCGCTCCAGAGACCCCACCCTATCTCAATCCCCAGGTCCTCCTCCCATTTCTTTCTTGTTGCGTCCAGTACAGTGTCGGCCCTTTCTACCAGTCGGTCATACACGTCGCTACAGTTCCCTTTATCTAGGATACTTGTGTCCAGTAGGTCTTCCAGTAGTGTCTGTCGTGGTGGTTGTGGGTACGTCCTTGTCTCCTTTTGTAAGAAGTTTTTGAGGTGCAGGTACCGTAGCTCGTTCCCCCCAGCTAGCCGAAATTTCTCTGTCAGTTCGTCCAGTGTTGCGATCTTGCCATCCGTGTATAGGTCCCTGACTGTCAGTGTCCCTCCGTCCTACCTCCACCTTTTGAAGGCGGCGTCAGTCAGTGTTGGTTTGAACCTATGGTTGTTGCAGATGGGAGCCTTGTCCGACATTTTGATCAGGCCAAATTGCTGCCGCAGTTGGTTCCAGGATTGGAGGGTGGCTGTCACCACTGGGCTGCTGGAGTGTTTTTTGGGTGGGGATGGGAGTGCTGCCATGACGAGGGCCTGGAGGGAGGTCCCCACGTAGGAGGCCTCCTCCGCGCGCACCCACTCGGCCTCTGGCTCCTGGATCCATCCGCTTACTCGCTCGGCTGTTGCCGCCCAGTGGTAGAATTGTAGGTTCGGGAGGGCTAGCCCCCCCCTGGATTTTGTTTTTTGTAGGACCTTCTTTGGGATCCTAGCATTTTTACCTCCCCCCATACGAATGCCGTGATTAGTTTGTCCAGCGCTTTGAAAAAGGCCTTGGGGATGTAGATCGGAATGGATCTAAACAGGAAGAGGAACCTGGGCAGTATGTTCATTTTGATCGTCTGGACTCTCCCCGCGAGGGAGAGTGGGAGTGTGTTCCATCTTTGCAGGTCCTTTTTTACTTCCTCAGTCAGACTGGTGAGGTTCCATTTGTGAATCACTTTCCAGTCATGTGCTATTTGGATCCCCAGGTAGCGGAATTTGTGTCCCCCCCCCCCCCCCCCCACTTGCGGGTGTACTGGGAAGATCTCGATTTTGCTCATGTTGAGTTTGTAGCCCGAGAAGGCTCCAAACTCTTTCAGGAGCGCAATGATTCCGTCCATGCTGCTCAGTGGGTCCGAGATGATGTAGAGGAGCAGGTCATCTGCATAGAGTGAGATTCTGTGCTTTCTGCCTCCCCTTCGGATCCCCCTCCAATTTTTTGCTTCCCTGAGCAAGATTGCTAGCGGTTCGATTGCTAGTGCGAACAGCAGCGGGGACAGTGGGCATCCTTGTCCGGTGCCCCTGTGCAGCTGGAAGTATTGGGAGTTTGTATTGTTGGTCCGTACGCTCGCCATGGGAGCGTTGTATCGGTGCTTTACCCAAGAGGTGAACCCTGTTCCAAGCCCGAACCGCTCCAGTACCTCTATGAGGTATTTCCATTCGACTCTGTCGAAGGCCTTTTCTGCGTCCAGGGAGACGATCACCTCTTGTGTTCTCTCCCCGGAGGGGGTCATTATCACGTTCAGCAGGAGCCTGATGTTCGAGGTAAGCTGTCTACCTTTGACGAATCCCGTCTGGTCCTCTGTGACCACCTCGGATACACAGTCTTCTAGCCTTTTGGCTAGGATTTTGGCCAGTATTTTGGCGTCTGCGTTCAGCAGTGAGATGGGTCTGTATGACCCACTTTCCGTGGTATCAGCGAGATACCTAAGAGGCCTGTGCTAACGTAAATGGCAGTGTGCCCCTAGCTAGCGAGTCTGTGAACATCTCCCGCAGGTGCGGGGCCAGCGCTGTCGCAAATTTTTTGTAGAAGTCCGCCGGGAATCCGTCCGGTCCCGGCGCCTTCCCCATCTGCATGGAGCTGATGCTGTCCATGATCTCTCCAAGTGCTAGTGGTGCTTCCAGGTCCCATTTCCTGCCCTCTCCCACGACTGGTATGTCCAGTCCATCAAGTAACTGGTTCATCCCAGCCTTCCCAGTTGGGGGCTCTGAGGTGTACAGCTCTTGGTAGAAGGCCTTGAAGGTTTTGTTAATCCTCTCTGGTTCTGTTTCCAACGTGCCTCCGGTACCCCTGATTTGCACAATTTCTCTGGTGGCTGCCGGCTTTCTCAGCTGGTGTGCCAACAGGCAGCTGGCTTTGTCTCCGTGTTCGTACAGGTCCCGCGCGCCTGGTGGAGAGCATGTCAAAGTTCCTTTGTAGTTCTTTCCTCTCTATGGTCGGGACCTCGGAGTATTTACGGTCTACCTCCAGTATGGAGTCGACCAGCTTCTGCCTAGCCACCCTTTTCTCCCTATCTCTTTGCGCTTTGAAGGCAATGATTTCCCCTCTGAGTACGGCCTTTAGCGCTTCCCAGAACGTGGAGGGTGAGACCTCCCCGTTTTGGTTGTTCTCCTTGTACTCTGCTATGGCCCGCACTATCCTTTCACTGAAGGCCTTGTCAGCTAGTAAGGCACCGTCCAACCTCCATGTGGGGCACTGGGCCCTTCCCGTCTCTAGCCGCACGTCCATGTAATGTGGAGCGTGGTCTGATATCACAATTGCGGAGTATTCCACTTTGTCTATCCCTGGAAGCACCGTTTTCCCCACCACAAAGAAGTCAATTCTGGTGTACACTTTGTGTACTGGGGAGAAGAAGGAGAATTCTTTCTCCCTCGGGTGGGCGAACCTCCAGGGGTCCACTGCTCCCATCTGCTCCATAAAGTGACTGAGTTCCCTTGCCATGCTTGAGGTTTTCACCATTTTGGGGTTTGATCTGTCCGTCTTTGGATCCTGTACACAGTTGAAGTCCCCCCCCACCTCCTGATTAGTCGGTGCGTCGCTATGTCCAGGATTTCTGCCATGGTCTTTTGATGGAACTCGTGTCGTCCCAGTTGGGCGTGTACACGTTGACTAGAACTACCGGTGCCCCATCCAGGGCCCCGCTGACCATGACATACCGCCCCCCCTGGGTCTGTAACCGTCTTTGTCGCCCTAAACATCGTCCTCTTGCCGATCAGGATCGCCACCCCCCTGGCCCTTGTCCCATAGCAGGAATGTTAGGTTTGTCCCACCCAACCCTTTCTTACCCGCAGTTGGTCCTGCTCCCTCAGGTGCGTCTCTTGGAGGAAGACTATGTCGGCCCTCATGTGTCTGAGGTGGGTGAGGACTCTGGATCTCTTCACTGGGCCGTTAAGTCCCCTTACGTTCCAGGTGATTATCCTGGTGGGGGGGCGTCTGCCCCCTCGCTCCTGTGGGATTAGCCTGGCATTGCCTCGCCCCTCCCCACCCCCGTCGGCGTGTCATTGCCCCTTGCCAGGGGCCCCTCGTCCCTACACCCCCTTGTTGTTTTCCAGCCCGTGCTCCTCGACGAACCTATTCGCCTCAGTGGGGGCTGTAAAGAAATATTCCCTGTTTCGGTATGTGACCCAGAGTTTCACTGGGTACAGCATACCAAAACGCACTCTGCTCCTGTGGAGAGCTGCTTTCGCTCTGTTGAACTCAGCCCATCTCTTAGTTATATCTGCCCCAAGATCCTCATAGATTCGAATGGCGTGCCCTTCCCATTTGCAAGCTCTGTTTTCCTTGGCCCAGCGCAGGATTGTCTCCCTATCCTGGTACCGGTGCAATTTAGCAATGACTGCTCTCGGTTGTTTCCCTGCCTTGGGCTTCGGGCGCAGCGACTGATGTGCTCTGTCCATTTCAGGTGGTTGGGGAAAGTTTCCCTCCCCACTAAGTTGCCCAGCATCTCACCCACGTATGCTGTGGGGTTTCTACCCTCGCTCCCCTCTGGCAGGCCCACTATCCTGACATTTTGCCTTCTTGAGCGGTTTTCCTGGTCGTCTACGCTGCCCTTCAGGCTCCCCTGTGTTGCGCCCAGTCTCGCCACCTCCTTCTCCAGGCCGTGACCCGGTCGCTCGCGTCAGTCGCTGTTTTCTCCAGCTCCTTAATGGTCGCCTCCTGGGCTTCCAGTTTCTCCCCTTGGGTATCCAATTTCTCCTCTAGTCTGGTCAGGGCCTGCTGCACCCCTGACATGACCCTGTCCACTGCTGCCTGCACTGCGGCCTCTATTTCTGCCTTCACCTCTGCCTTGAGTACCTGCAGATGCTCACTCAGTACCTCGGTAAAGGCTGCCTTCCAGTTCCCGCTCTCCCTGGCCCCGGGGGAGAGGGCCCCTGTCTGTCCAGCTCTTTTCGATACGGCGATACTTCCGTTCCGCCGCTTCGTGAGCCGATTCGCTCGCCTGAGCTGGCTCGCCCCTTGCCCGTCTGCCTCTGGCGCCCCTTCTCCCTCTGCTCTGGCTCTCTTCTGGCATTTTTTCCTCCCACTTCCCTTTCTTCTTTTCTTCTCCTCTTGTTTTTCTTTCCCCCCCCTTTTCCGCACCCTATTTTTATTCTTTGTCTCTTCCCTTTTTCTTCCCTCCTCCCTCCTTTCCTTTGCTACTTTATTTTTCCCCCTTTTATACAACTCCTCTTAGGTGGGCTTGTTTTGGATGGGACAAGAGAGTGCAAGAAGAGAGAGAGAAAAATAAAATACAAAATACAAAAATATATATATGTATATATTTCTCCCTCCCCTCTCTTTAACAGTTTTCTTTTGAGTTTTGGTTTTGTAAAAGTTCTTCTCTTTTTCTTCCTTTCCCCTCACTCACCCAGGGTAGAGAGAGAGAGAGGCTTCTAGTTCAGAGTCTCTTTGTTCCTGCCTCGTGGTGGTCGCTGTCGGTTGGGGGGGGGGTTTGGGTCGGGTCGGTCCCCGCTGCTCCGTCCGGGTCGCCTCTCGTCGCACCCCGCGCTCTCCCGGTGGGGGTGGTTAGGTCACTGCTCCTCCGTTCCCTCATTGCCACAGGCTGGGCCCCGCTTCCGACCGGGCTGCTGCCGCTCCGCTCCTGGCCCGCGCTCTGGTGCCGCTGGGGCGTGGATCTGCCTCTGCCGCCGAGGATCCTCCGCCGGCCGTTTCGTTGCGGGGTGGGGGGGGGGGTCTGCCTTGCTCTCCCCGCTGCTGAGATAAAGGCCCCAGCCTCTTCACTCTGCGGGAGCCACTTTTAGCGATCGCCGCCCGGAAGTCGAATCCATATTCCAAAATTCTTGATGATGATATAACACATTCATAGGTTTGAGCCAGTTGGATACAAAAGTAATGCCTACAAGTATAGCACAGTAGGTACCGCTGTTGCTTCACAGCTCCATGGTTCCAGGTTCAATTCCCGGCTTGGGTCACTGTCTGGGTGGAGTCTGGAGTCTGCACGTTCTCCCCGTGTCTGCCATGGTTTCATTCAGGTGCTCCGGTTTCCTCCCGCAAGTCCCGAAAGACGTGATGTTAGGTAAATTGGATATTCTGAATTCTCCCTCTGTGTACCTGAACAGGCGCCGGAATGTGGTGACTCGGGGCTTTTCACAGTAACTTCATTGCAGTGTTTTTTTTAAATAAATTTAGATTACCCAATTTATTTTTTCCCAATTAAGGGGCAATTTAGCGTGGCCAAACCACCTACCCTGCACATCTTTGGGTTGTGGGGGTGAAGCTCACGCAGACACGGGAAGAATGTGACCCAGAGCCGGGATCGAACCTGGGACCTCGGTGCCGTGAGGCAGCAGGGCTAACCCACTGCGCCACCATGCTGTCCTTCATTGCAGTGTTAATGTAAGCCTCCTTGTGACAATAATTATTGTTATTGACTAAGGTTCTTTAAGCTAGGAATCATTCTTGTAGCTATCCTTTATATCTTTTCCAGGTTGCTGTCACACAACATGAGAAGGGAGAAGGTTTGGGCTCTGTGCTCCAGATTCAGTCGAGCCAAGGGCCTTTGCAATGACAAAATACTATGTTAACATATAAGGATCTGGACTACATTGCTAGAGAGTCTGTGCACGGTCAATTGAAGGGATTTGATTATCTAAAAAGAGAACATTTTGCAGGTCTATGGGGAAAAGACATGGGAGTGAAACAGGGTAAATTATTTCTTCAGACGGCCAAAACGGACATGGTGGACTGAATGGCCTCTTCTGTGCTCTAACCATCATCTGAATACATTTGAGTATTTTGTTAGCCTTGGATTCAGTCATTTTGCATTGGTCATGCATTTTCAGTCATTGGTTGCATAACAAGATCTAGATCTTTTCTCTCAACCGCTTTTAGTATTGTGCAGCCACTGAGTATTTGCAGCTTGTTTGTGACACTTAAGAAGTCCCCCTCATGACTTCCGGTGGCGGCTATGAAGGAGTAAGTCGCACATTTGGTGGCTCGCGCTTGGGTCGGACCTTTGGACCTTTTCCCCTGATTTTTTTGTCATATTTGATTTGGAAAATTGATGGTGGATACAATTGTGAAGAGGAATCCTACATCAGTGCATGGAGAGGCGGACTAGAAGTGCTCGCAAAGGAAGGAATAGGCAAACAGAGAAAGTGTGGTAGTATGACTAGGGGTATTACGGTACTTGGGAGTGTGAGCTGCCATTGGTGCAGAGGGCTCGCTGCCCATTGGCCCAGGTATCGTGTGCCTCTTATCCCTATTGGCTAAGAGGAAGGTAGCTCCGCCTATGAGGCAGGGTATAAGAACCCATGTTCCCCTGCAGCCAGGCCATTTCCTATACGTCTGCTACTGGGCTCACTTCTTGCTAATTAAAATCTTTTGTTTCGGACTTCACCTACATTTCATGTCCATTGATTGTGCATCAGAAATCATGGCGGATGACCGGAGTTTTGGCTCGATGACCCAGCGGTCGACAGAGCAGCTGATTCAGTTCATACAAGAGGACTTCGCCAAGCAGAAACAGGAATGCTTGGACCCGATTAAGGAATCGATTGCATAGCTGGAACTCAGACTGGATGCTCAAGATCGGGTGATCCAGAAAGTGGAGAAGGTACTGACTGAGCAGGAGGAGCATCAAGCTGCAGTGGAGTTGGAGGTGGGGATGCTGATAGACCAACCGAAAAGGCTCTAGAAGGCAGAGGATCTAGAGAATAGGTCCCGCCGGCAGAACTTGAGAATTGTTGGTCTCCCGGAGGGATCCGAAGGAACGGACAGGGGCATACATAGCGGGCATGTTCGAGAAGCTAATGGGAGATGGGACGTTCTCCCGACCCTTGGAGGTGGACAGGGCTCACAGAGCGCTTGCGAGGAAGCCGCATATGGGGACCCCCCCGAGGGCAATGGCGGTGAGATTCCACAGGTACCTGGACAAGGAATGTATTTTAAGGTGGGCCAGGCAGACAAGGAGCTGTAAATGGGGGAATAGCATCCTGCGTATATACCAGCATCTGAGTGCGGACGCGGCCAGGGGAAGAGCAGGGTTCAACCAGATAAAGTCGACCCTTTTCAAGAAGAAGGAGTTTGGACTGCTGTATCCGGTCTGTCTTTGGGTCGCTTATGAGGAGCAGCATTTTTACTTTGAGTCGCCCAAGGAAGCGATGGACTTCGCTAGAAGGAAAGGGCTGGTGGCGGACTGAGGTCTTTGAACTTTGCTGCAGCGCTCATATTAAAAAATGTTTTTGTTTTTGGACGTTATCTGTAATGCCTTCTGTAGTGATTTGGGGCCTGCTGCAGAGCTGTGAGAGTTAAAGTTTGCATTTGCACTGATGGGGGATGGAGGTGTGAATGTTAGATGTTGGATATTTTTTTGATTTTCTTTGGGTTTCTTTTGGGCAATTGGGTGGGATTGTTTTTCTTTTGCATATGTGTGTCTGAGCGGGGGTGGGGGCGCCCACCAAGCTAGCTGGGCGGGCTGGCTCACGGAGGCGCAGTGGGGATGAGCAGATGTTATGCTTGTTGAAGGGGGCTGTTTTTAATGTGCTGTTACTGGGGGAGGGGGGGAACTGTTCTGGTGATGGGGGAGGGACTTTTGCTGTGGACAATAGGGAGGTCTAGGACGGAGGCTGCCTGGGGGCAGGCCTGCGGATGCGTGGGGCGTGGGCTGGAGACTGGCCCAAGAATGATGATGGCTGATCGGCGGAGGGTGGGGGTGGGGGGAGAAGCACCCCAAACAGGCTGATCACATGGAACGTAAGAGCGTTGAATGGGCCGGTTAAGAGGGCACGTGTGTTTGTGCAGTTGAGGGGACTGAAGGCAGACGTGGCAATGTTACAGGAGACGTGCCGTAGAGTAACTGACCAGATTAGATGAACAAAGGGATGGGTCGGACAGGTTTTCCACTCGGGGCTGGACTTTAAGACTAGAGGGGCCGCGATCCTGATTAACAAGCGAGTGTCATTCGAGGGGGGGGGGGGGGGGGGGGGGGGGGATTTGGGCAACCAAGAGTGAAGGAGTTCTCCTTCTACTCACATGTGCATAAAGTATACTCCTGGATTGACTCTTTTAATCCTGAATAGGGCTTTACTGACGGGGTAGTGGACACTGAGTATTCAGCGATCACGATCTCGGATCATGTCCCACACTGGGTTGACCTACAGGTGAGCAAGGAGAGTAGCCAGTTCCCGCACTGGAGGCTGGACGTGCGACTTTTAGCTGATGAGGAGGTGTGTGGTGGCTGAGGAAATGTATCCAGAACTATCTGGAAGTCAACGACACGGGGGACGTTTCGGCTGCGGTGGTCTGGGAGGCGCTGCAGACGGTTGTTAGAGGGGAGCTGATCTCGATATGGGCCCACAGGGAGAAGGTAGACCGAGCAGAAATGGACCGACTGCTAAGAGAAATACTACAGGTCGACAGGAGGTATGCGGAGACCCCAGAGGCAGAGGCAGGTAACGACGGCAGCTACAGGCTGAGTTTGGCTTGTTAACTACAGGAAAGGTTTTGGAGCAGCTGAGAAAGGCGAGGGGGGTGATTTATGAATATGGAGAGAAGGCCAGCAGAATGCTTGTGCAGCAGCTCAGAAAAAGGGAGGCACCAGGGAGATTGGGAAAGTCAGGGACAGGGATGGGAGCCTGTTCGGAGATTCAGCAGGGGTTAATAAGGCGTTTAAGGAGGTTTATAGCAGGCTAAATGAGTCGGAACCCCCAGCTGGGTCGGAGGGGATGAGGCAATTCTTAGGGGGGCTGAGGTTCCCGAAGGTGGACGAAGGGTTGGTAGAAGGGCTGGGGGCCCCGATCAGGTTGGAAGAGATAGCAGATGGGCTGAAGGCCATGCAGGCGGGTAAAGCCCCGGGGCCGGACAGGTACCCAGTGGAGTTCTATAAAAAGTTCTCTGGGATACTGGGGTCGCTGCTGATGAGGACATTTAATAAGGGAAGAGAGGGGGGGGGCTGCCCCCGATTATGTCACAGGCCACTATCTCATTGATGCTGAAGCGGGATAAGGACCCGGAGCTATGGGTCCTACAGACCGGCCTACTAAATGTAGACGCCAAACTGTTGGCCAAAATCTTGTCCTCTAGAATTGAAGACTGCGTTCTGGACATGATTGGGGAGGACCAGACGGGATTCGTTAAGGGTAGGCAGTTGGCGGCCAACGTAAGAAGGTTGCTGAATGTGATCATGATGCCCCCAGAGGGCAGGGACGTCGAGGTAGTGGTCGCAATGGATGCAGAGAAGGCATTTGATCGGGTGGAATGGGCCTATCTGTGGGAGATACTGGGGTTGTTTGGATTTGGATGGGGCTTCATCGACTGGGTCAGGCTGCTGTATCAGGTGCCTGTGCCGAGTGTACGGACGAACAGGTTAGCATCGGGCTATTTTAGACTGCACCGGGAGACAAGGCAGGGATGCCCCCTCTCCCCGCTGTTGTTCGCACTGGCCATAGAGCCGCTGGCAATTGCGTTGAGAGCCTCAAGGGGCTGGTCCGTGTGGGGAAGGGTGTGGAACACAGAGTCTCGTTATATGCAGATGACCTGCTGTTATATGTTTCAGACCCGCTAGAAGGGATGGAAGAAATTATGAGGATTCTGGGAGAATTTGGCCGGTTTTTGGGTTATAAATTGAACATGGGGGAAAAGTGAGATGTTCAAAATCCGGGCAATGGAGCAGGAGAGGTGATTGGGGAGCTGCCGTTTAGAGTGCTGGGAGAAGCTTTCGGTACCTAGTCATCCAGGTGGCGCGGGAATGTGAACGGCTACACAAGTTAAATCTGGCCCGACTTGTAGACCAAATGAAGGAAGATTTCCGAAGGTGGGACGTGCTCCCGTAGTCACTGGCTGGGAGGGTACTGTTGCTCGTTCTGGGTGAGTGTGCTTTACACTCAATTGGCTCTGTTTTATTATCTTGCTCTAGAGTCGCCCGGTATCTTTATGATACCACCACGAGGTTCACGTTCAAGTGCTGATCAATAACTCAATACACCAGTTAGTAAGGTTCAAATCAAAACACATTTATTATATACACAGTCAATCGCTACTCATGCATAAATACTACAAAACTAAGCTACTTCTACCACTACAGGCCAATACTTATCTTCTGGAAAAGGAACCCACTGGGTCAGGGAACAATGGCCTCTTGTTTAATCCTGAGACTGCAGGCTTCCAGCTGGTATGGACTAAGGGTCAGGAGCGCCTATCTCGTAGCATGAGTTGACTGGACACTTACTTGTTGGTGTAGCTGCAAGACAGTTCAGGGTCAAGTGTTGTTTCAGTCTGCTGCGTGACCCAGCCAAGAAGTCTATCGAGAGAAACTGCCAAGAGAGCGAATTGAACTTGGGACCTGTCTTTTATAGGCCCCAGGGGCTTCGTGCCCTTTTGGGCGGAACCCGTACCTGACTCCAATCGATTGGATCACGTACCAATCGATCGGTTTGAATTCCCCAATACTGGGGCTGTTTCCTGATCGCTGGGCGGTCCTTGGGTGCTCGTTAGCCTCTTTTGTCTTGGACTCCTGCTGGCGCCGAGAAGTCTGGTTTTACCTCGATTATCCTAACTGTTGCTATTGTGCCTGGGAATCGCTCATTAATATTCAGATTGCTGGTTTCAATGCTGTCTGCTTTCTGCAACTCGAATATACAGAACTCTGCAAAATGCTTGTTTTCTCATACTGTCCAATTTTCCCTGCGTTCTTTGCGAATCTCCATTTTAAGTTGGGAAGTGGCCAACCCAGGTGGCTACAGTACAGACAGTGAAAATGACGGTCCTCCCGAGATTCCTGTTTGTGTTTCAGTAGGGGCTTTTCACAGTAACTTCATTGAAGCCTACTTGTGACAATAAGCGATTTTCATTTCATTTCATTTCATTTCTTTATTCCATAGTCCTTCTTTAAAAGGATCAATAAGGTGATCACTGGCTTTGTATGGGCGGGTAAGATCCTGCGAGTAAAAAAGGGGATGCTGGAGTGCAGCCGGGAGGAGGGCGCTGCTGAACTTTAGTCATTATTATTGGGCGGCGAATATAGCCATGATTAGGAAGTGGGTGGGGGGGGGGGGGGGGGGGGCACGCGGTGTGGGAGCGAGTAGAGGCGGCATCATGCAAAGTCACTAGTTAGTGGGCATTGGTGACGGCGCCTTTTAGCTCAGCAACAATAAAGGAACGGCAATATGTATCCAAGTCAGAATGGTGTGTGACTTGGAGGGGAACTTGCAAGTGGTGGTGTTCCCATGCACCTGAGGCACTTGTTGTTCTAGATAGTAAGAGGGCCTTGGCAGGCCTTGTCGAAGGACCTTTGGTGAGTTACTGAAGAGTATCGTATAGATGTTACACACTACTGTCACTGCTTCAGGGATGGAGGGAGTGAATGTTTCAGGTGGTGGGTGGGTTGCTTTCTCGTGGATGGTGTTGAGCTACTTGAGCTGGAGTTCTCATCCAGGAAATGAAGAGTATTTGACCACACTCCTGCCTTGTGCCTTGGAGATGGTGGACAGGTTTTGGGGAGTCAGAAGTTGAATTACCTGCTGCAGAATTCCCAACCTCTGACCTTCTCTTGTAGCTACAATATATGACTAGTCCAGTTCAGTTTCTGGTAACCCGCAGGATGTTGACAGTGGGAAATTCAGCAATGGTAAAGCCATCAAATGTCAAGGGGCGATGGTGGGATTCATTCTTGTTGGTGGTTGTCATTGCCTACCACTTGTGTGGCGCAAATGTTGCTTGCCACTTAAGGGCCCTAAGGGCAGACAACCGAGAGCCATGAGAACTTTCTTCTACATTGGGTAGGACATCATCAGCTGCAGAATAGCAGCATTGCTGGAAAGCGGAGTGAAGGCTCAGGATGAATAAACTGAAAGGACAATGAAGACTTCCCAATGAAAAACTAATCACAAAGAGAAAACGGATTAGGATTAACCTTTGGACACTCTGGGACTAGAAGAGAAGAACATGAGACATTCTGAGGAACTTGTTGCTCCCTCAAAGTACTCTGGGAAGAATCTTCTGAAGAGAAACGATCTTCAATTACTAGGAAGATGATCAGAGCTCAATCATACTGCTGCATCAAAGAAAAGGCATTAAAGATTTCAATTAACTTAAATTGGGAAGGAAAAATGACCAACTTCCTGTAAAACTGTCAGGGAAAGAAGGGATGTTTTTCTAATGAATTGTTCACGTTCTGCAGGCAGTGGTAAGGCAACCTCATTTCTCTCTGTGTGAAGTTGCTCCACTATAGACAATGAGAAGAATTACTGAGGATATGGAGACGAAGAAGCCTTATCTTCTGTAACAGAGAAATTACCTGGAGACAGTCAACTCTAGGACAAGATTCCTGCACAGGATTCTGCAGCTTCAGAAGTGCTAAAGATTCTGCCACAGCTTCTATGCTGACCTTCAACTCTGAAGAGAAGAGAAGACTGAAACGTGGGTGTCAGTTGACTTTCACTCTGGGAATGGACAAGCTCTTGAGCAGTGCGATCCTCTATGGCTCTAACATGGACTCAGGGAAAGTATTCTCTGTGGAAGACTCTTCATAAACAACAGGAGATAAAGTAGGCAATACATTGTTGGATTCGGTGGAACTAAAATCCGAATATTGTTCAGCCGCTAAAATCAAAGTTGAGTTTCCCAACCGAGGCGTCATCTGGTGCAACAGGAAATGTGAATCGTTCTTTAGGACCTCAACATCTAATGATCGGCCAGTACTGCAAGGGTTTATTCCACCTCACTCCCTAGATGGAGCCAATTCAGGTCCAGCAGGTCGTCTTGGGGATGGTCACAGTCTGCTGCAGTGCCTTTTTTAGGCTCTGTCTCTGGTCTGTCTTTGAGAATAACTGAGAGATTCATAACTTCCATGTCTGCTCTGGGTCTATTGGAAGGTGTCCTTACTTGAGAAAGGATGTACTGACATTAGAGGGGGTGCAGATGAGATTCACTAGGTTGATTCTGGATTTGAGAGGATTGGTTTATGAGGAGAGACTCAGTAGACTGGGACTATACTCATTGGAATTTAGAAGAATGAGGGGGATCGTATAGAAACATATAACATTATGAAGGGAATAGATCAGATAGAAGCAGGGAGGTTGTTTCACTGGCAGGTAAAACTAGAACTAGGGGCCATAGCCTCAAAGTAAGGGGGAGCAGATTTAGGACTGAGTTGAGGAGGAACGTCTTCACCCAAAGGTTTGTGAATCTGTGCAATTCCCTGCCCACTGAAGCAGTTGAGGCTATCACGTTGAATATTTTAAAGGCAAAGATACATTTTTGAACAGTAAAGAAATTAAGGGTTATGATAAGTGGAGCCAAGTCCACAAAAAGATCCGCATGATCTTACTGAATGGCGGAGCAGGCTTGAGGGGTAGATGGCCTACTCCTGCTCCTAGTTCTTATGTTCTTCTGAAACACACTTTACTGCTATAAACTACCTCAGCGATTGTGCTGGGTTTTCTTCTGTGCCCGTTTACCTATTTAGCGGTCCTTTGCATGGGCCTACCCAATCTAGTCATGTGAAGCCTCATTAGTTGCCCGAAACCACAGATCGATGTGATACTCGTATTTCAGCCACATCGCACACTGAACCACCTGCTTGATAATGGTGTCTCGTGGCAGTTAAGTTCAGCTCTTAAAATTGCAAAATGGTTTTCAAAAGGCATCAAAAGGTTTTTAAGAATGGAATCAAAGTCCGAGGTGGATTCCTGCACACCCTGCCTTTGTAGAACATTGCTACTGGACCGTCTGCTACTGGACCTACTGCATAAGGAAAGGAACTAACTTGAAACTTTGAACTCTTTTCCGTGAAGACCTGACACCGAATTCTGCTGGCCTGTTTGAGCCTTCGAGGCAGTAAACAGTTGGACCAATGGTAGGGGTTGCACACTAGGTACAGTCATGATTACCTCTCTCCAGTGTGTCTCATTCTACCACTGAAATTTCATGAGTTGCTATCAAAGGACCACTCTGTGATTCCTTCGATAACATCAATGTGCATCTTTTTACATCAATGTCTCCTTAGCTACCACCATGATGTGAGGTGTGTTCTTCCGACTTGGATCTTTGACCGATGCATATTCTGGCATCTGCTTAATATCTGTTTATTAGTACTACATGTAAATAGATTACAGAGCAAGCATGTAGCTGTTATGCATGATTCCAACCTCTCTCTCCTTAGTCTAATCCATGACTGACTGGTGTCAGGAGTACATCATCATACATTAGCCTATCCCAGGGGTGGGCAAACTTTTCCGTGCAAGGGCCACATTCAGAAATTCACAATTTTAAAGGGCCGCATAGTGTATTAAGTAAAATAATTAATATTTAAAATAGCCAAAATAAAAGGTCTTTAAAGAAAAAAAAGCACATTTATTTGAAAAACAAAGTAACTCAGTAAGTAACAGAACAATGTCAATGAGAATGATGCATCTGACTGCAGTCATTTACCAGTTTGTTGAAATCAGGTGTCAAGTTGCTTGTGCTGATCCTTAACACTGACAGAAGCACAGCCTAGCCGAGTCAACGATAAAAACGCGTGTAGTGGGGTGGATGAGTGGGGCTGTCTTATTGGTCGGTTTAGTTGGGTGTGCGACCAATAGGAGTCCAGGTTACAAACAATAATAAGGCTTATTGTTTGTAACCTGGACTCCTATTGGTCGCACACCCAACTAAACCGACCAATGAGACAGCCCCACTCATCCACCCCACTACGCGCGTTTTTATGCGGCCCGACAATGAGGTGCCTGGAATCATAACCGGCATTTTTGAAGCCGTCGGGGAAAAGCCGCTGAAGTAAATGCGCTTATTGAATGAGCGCATTTACTTCAGCGGCTTTTGAAAAATGCCGGTTATGATTCCGGGCACCTCATTGGCGGGCCGCATAAAAACCTTTGTCGGGCCGCATGCGGCCCGCGAGCCATAGTTTGCCCACCCCTGGCCTATCCCATCTGTTAACCCTTTATACTACAGGATGATTAGCCTCCAGCAACCACAGATTACATACAGATAGATGTGAGAAATGAATCCAAAGTAAGTAAATAAAAGGTATATAAAACAGTCCTTGACTTGTGGGGAGCAGACACAAACACACACAGACTGGCAATTAGTTTCTGTATGCTTCAGAAGTATTGTTGTCTGGAAACAGGGTGGGGGGGGGGGTGTCTCTCAGAGTATCTCCCACTAGCAATTCAGCAAGTGACTGACTTTACATCCTCAGCTGTCTTTGGCTTGTTAAAGACTCACAAATATTATTTAAAGTTCAATATTTTCAGACGTAATGCAATGTTTTTCCTTCATTATATGACACTGTCTTACCCATGTTTGGACCAAGGCTGTAATGAGGTCAGGAGTTGAATAGTCCTGGCAGGACCCAAACTGAGCATCCAAGAGCATTGCTGAGTAAGTGCTGTTTGATAGCACTGTCACCGTCTCCTTCCATCACCTTGCTGATGATCAAGAATAGACTGATGGGGTAGTATCAGCCGCGTTGGATTTGTCCTGCTCTTTTTCAACTGGACACATCTGTGCAATTTTCCACATTGCCGGGTAGATGCCAGTGTTGTAGCTGTACTGGAACAGCTCGGCTAGGAGCACAAATCTTCAGTACCATTGCCGAAATTTGTCAAGGCCCACAGCCTTTGCAGTTGTTGTTTTAGTTATAATTTTATAACTGAGCAAATCCACAGCAACTGACAAAAACAAATCCTGTTGGCGGGCAGGAATTACAGATTGCACTGGTGGTTGCACATTTGGTAGCTCCCGTTCGTGGCCCTTTGCCCAGTTTGCAGCTGGAAGTGATACGGAAAAAAGTGTAGGAGTGCGAGTGGAGGAGATTGACCATCTAGTTTATGGAGCTGAGGACCAGAAGTGCCCGAATAGGTAGGAATAAGCCAGTCGGAGTGGGTGTGGCAACGCACGTGGAGATGGCTGAGGGCAGGAAGTGGCCTTGCCGACTCAATGGTCGACGGAGCAGCTGGTGAGCTTTTTTTCCCCATAAATTTAGAGTACCCAATTCATTTTTTCCAATTAAGTGGCAATTTAGTGTAGCAAATCCACCTAGCCTGCATATCTTTGAGTTGTGGGGCGAAAGCCACGCAAACACGGGGAGAATGTGCAAACTCCACATGGACAGTGACTCAGAGCCGGGATTGAACCTGGGACCTCGGCGCCGTGAAGCAGCAGTGCAAACCACTCTGCCACCGTGCTGCCCTTCGTGAGCTGCTTGATTGAGAAGTTCACCCAGCAATGAAAGGAGAGTCTGGAGGACCTGGCCTAGGTGGTGGACTTGATCAAGGCGGTAGTTGACCGCATGGAGATGAGGCTGGCAGCCCAAGGTCAGACAATCCAGAAGTTGGAAGAGTTGGCGAGGTGCACGACGAGCAGTTCGCCTCAATGGCAGTGGAGATGGGGCTGATGCGGGACAAGCAGAAGCGGTTGCAGGAGAAGGTGGACCACTTGGAGAACCGATCACGCAGGCACAATATTCGGGTCGTGGGTCTGCCGGAGGGCTGTGAAGGAGCGTATGCTGGCGAGAAGCTGCTAGGTGAAGGTGCGTTTGATCGACCTTTAGAGGTGGATTGTGCTCACAGGGTGTTGATGAGGAAGCCCCAGGGGAACGAGCCGCCGAGGGAGATGGTGATGCGGTTGCACCGGTTCCTTGATAAGGAGCGTATCATGAGGTGGGCCAGGCAGACGAGGCATTGCGCCTGGGAGGGCAGTGAGAATTGTGTGCACCAGGACCTGGGTGCAGAGCTGACCAAGAGGAGGGCCAGTTTTAACAAGGTCAAGGCAGTCCTCTACAAGAAGGGGGGCAGGAGCTGTACTTTGGATCTTTGGAGGAGGCAGCGGAGTTTATTAGTGACAATGGACTGGCAGGAGAAGGTGGACTTTGAACATTGGTGGATGAGTTGTGATGCTGCTGTAAAACGTTTGTTCAGGGCCAGTTCAATTTTCTCTTTTTCGACTTCAGGTTTGCTTTTTGTTCTTTAAGGGATGGGAGGTTGTTTTTTTCTTTTTTCTGTTTCTATTGATTATTTACACTGATGTTTGAGCGGAGGGAGGGGAATCAGTGGAGGGGTAGGATGCTATGTGTTGGGGGCTGGAGCTGGCAGGCTGGCTGGGCGGGCGAGTACACGGAAGTACAGTGGGGGAGGGGGGCTTTAAAAATGGAAGAGGAGGGTTGATGGCGGTGGGCGCCCGAGGGCGGACCAAGGGAGTGCGGGGCACGGGCCGGAGACTGGCCCAAGAGGGCATTTGGCTGATCGGTGGGGGGCAGGGAGCCCCCGACCAGGCTGGACATGTGGAATGTTCGAGGTTTGAATGGGCCAGTCAAGAGAGCCCACGTGTTTGCAAACTTGAGGTGATTGAAGGCGGATGCGGCCATGCTTTTGTTTTAAATTGCTTATTGTCACAAGTAGGCTTCAGTGAAGTTACTGTGAAAATCCCCTATTCACCACATTCCGGTGCCTGTTCAGGGAGGCTGGTACGGGAATTGAACCCGCGCTGCTGCCTTGTTCTGCATTACAAGCCAGCTGTTTAGCCCACTGTGTTAAACCAGCCCCTGGAGCCCCTGCTGCAAGAGATGCACCTGAAGGTGGGAGACCAGATCAGGTTGAGGAAAGGATGGGTTGGGCAAGTATTTCATTTGGGGTTAGACTTTAAAACAAAGGATGCGGCGATTGTGGTCAATAAGCAGGTGGTGTTCAAGATGGGGAATATAGAGGCAGACACGAGGTCGGGGTGGGGTGGGGGGGGTAATATGTCATGGTCAGTGGGAAACTGGAGGGGAATGCCGGTAGTACTGGTGAATATTTATGCCCTAAACTTAGTTGATGTGGAATTCATGAGGTGGATGCTGGGGAGGATTCCGGGCCCAGATTCTCACCGGCTGATTATGGGGGGGGGGGGGGGACTTCAACACAGTCCTGGATCCAGGACTGGACTGGTCGAGCCCCAGGTCGGGGTCTGGGAAGGTATCATCCATGGCTAAGGAGCTCCGGGGGTTCATGGAGCACATGGGGGGGGGGGGGGGGGGGGTGTCGATCCGTGGAGATTTGGGAGGCCGAGGGGGAAAAAATTTTTGTTCTAGTCCCATAAGTCCCATGTGCACAAGGTGTACTCCCGAATAGATTTATTTGGATAAAACGCTGCTGGCAGAGGTGACAGATGCTGAATATTCAGCAATAGTGGTGTGGGACCACACCCCACACTGGTTGGACCTGCGAGTGAGCAAAGGAAAGGCCCAGCGCCTACAATGGAGGTTGGATGTGGGGCTGTTAGGGGAGGTGGAGGTGTGTGTGCGGGTGAGGGAAGCCATACGGGGGTATATACAGATTAAGGATACGGGGAGTGTCAGCGGAGTGTCACCACCTGCTTATTGACCAAAATAGCCGCATCCTTTGTTTTAAAGTCTAACCCCAAATGAAATACTTGCCCAACCCATCCTTTCCTCAACCTGATCTGGTCTCCCACCTTCAGGTGCATCTCTTGCAGCAGGGGCTGGTTTAACACAGTGGGCTAAACAGCTGGCTTGGAATGCAGAACAAGGCAGCAGCGCGGGTTCAATTCCCGTACCAGCCTCCCTGAACAGGCACCGGAATGTGGTGACTAGGGGAATTTCACAGTAACTTCACTGAAGCCTACTTGTGACAATAAGCAATTTAAAACAAAAGCATGGCCGCATCCGCCTTCAATCGCCTCAAGTTTGCAAACACATGGGCTCTCTTGACTGGCCCATTCAAACCTCGAACATTCCACATGTCCAACCGTCTGGGAGGCAGTTATCAGGGGGGGAATTTATTTCTATTCGGGCACACAAGGAGAAGGCGGAGCAGGTGGAGAGAGAAAGGCTGGTGGGAGGAATCCTGCAGGTGGGCAGGAGATACACAGAGACCCCAGCAGAAGGGATTTTGAAGGAACGCCAGAGGCTACAATTGGAATTTGGTCCCCTTTCCACGGGCAAGGCGGTGGGACAGCTGAGGAGGGTGAGAGGGGCGCTGTATGGGGAGAAAGCGAGCAGGATGCTGGTGCATCAGTTGAGGAAGCAGGAGGTGGCGAGAGAGATTGGGAAAGTGAGAGATACAGGGTGGGAAGGTGGTCTTGGTGGGAAGGTGGTCTTGGATCCGATGGGGGGGGGAATGGAGTGTTTCGATATTTCTACAGCAAGCTGTATAAACCGGAACCCCAGCCGGAGAAGAGGGGAATGAGGCGATTTTTGGGAGGGCTGAAGTTTCCGAAGGTGAATGAGGAGCTGGTAGAGGGCCTAGAGGCCCTAATGGGCTTGGGGAGGTAATAGAGGGTCTGGAGGTGATGCAATCAAGTAAGGCCCTGTAAGGTAGCCGGTGGAATTTAATAAGACGTTTCTGGGGTGCTGGGGCCACTTTTGGTAAGGGTATTTAATGAAGAAAAGGAGCTGGGAGTGCTTCCCCCGATGTTGTTGCTGGCGTCGATCTCTCTCATTTTGAAGTGGGACAATGACCCGGAAAACTGCGGGTCACGTAGACCAATCTCCTTATTGAATGTGGATGCCAAACTCCTGGCAAAGATCCTGGCCACACGGATCAAGGATTGTGTCCCAGGGGTAATAGGGGAAGATCAGACTGGGTTTGTTAAGGGGCGACATCCAGCAACCAATATTAGGAGGCGTTTGAACGTAATCGTGATGCCTACAGAGGGGCGCGAGATTGAGGTGGTGGTGACTTTGGAGAGAAGGCCTTCGATCAGGTGGAGTGGGAGTACTTATGGGAGGTCCTGGGACAGTTTAGGTTCGGGCAGGGATTTGTGGACTGGGTCCGGTTGCTTTATCAGGCACTGGTGGCAAACATGCGGACGAATCGGGTGAGGTTGGAGTATTATAGGCTGTACCGGGGGACGAGGCAGGGATGTCCACTCTCCCCGCTGTTGTTTCCCCTATCAATTGAACCATTGGCTATGGTACTCAGGGCCTCTGGGGGTGGGGGGGGGGGGGGGGGGGGGCGTTCCGATAGGATTATGTGGATCTTGGGAGACTTTAGTCTATTTTCAGGGCATCAACTCAACATGGGTAAGAGCGAGGTGTTCCCGATCAACGTGCAGAGGCAGGGGAGATGTCTGGGAAGATGCTGTTTCGGCTAGTAGGGCGAGCTTTTTGTACTGGAGATACAAGTGGCGCAGAGCTGGGTGCAGTTGCACAAATTGAAGGAACGAAGAGAGGTGAATGAATTTAAGAGGTGTTTTAAAGTCATCATTAACTGGGAGGGTCCAGATGGCAAAGATTATGTTTTTGTTCGTCTTCCAGAACCTTACAATTTATGTGCCCAAGTCCGTTTTTTGGGTCCAAGTCCATTTTTTGGGGGGAGGGGTGTCAATAAAATAATCTTGGTAGTTTATATGTTTTCAGGAATGAGTTAGATAAAGAAATTGTGGCTGAAATGATCAAAGGACATGGAGGGAGAGGGTGGGTAGCAAGAACAGGTTACTGAGTTGGATGATCAGCCATGATCATAATAATGGCCGAGCAGGGTCAAAGGGGCTCCTCCTATATGGACGGGCAAAGTTTCCCAGACCAGGGGGATGGGATAGGCAGAGAGGGGTTGGCATTGGCAAATCTGCAGAATTATTATTCGGCAGCAAACATTGCATAAGTTAGGAAGTAGGGGGGTGTGGGTGGATGGAGGAGGCCTCGTGTAGGGGGACCAGTTTGGAGGGCATTATTGCTGACGTCCCTTCCGTTCTCACCGGCTAGGTACTCCACGAGCCCTGTGGTGGTGTCAACGCCGAGGGTGTGGAATCAGTGTCGGCAGCACTTCAAAATGGAGGACAAGCAGTTGCTTTTCCCATTTATGGTAGACTTAATTTTGTTTCTTTCTTTGTCTAATTACCATCTCCTTTAGCTTTTCACCTTCAGCCATTTTGACATTTAACCTCTCTTGTCTTATGCTCTATCACTGACCTTCCCTTTTGCTCATTCCTCTCCTTTCTCCCGTATTTGCATAAAATCTGTTTTATCGCAATCTTTTCCAGGCTGACAAATGGTCATCGACATAAACTATTAACTCTCTCTCCACAGATGCTGCCAGACTTGTTGAGTCTTTCCACCATTGTCTGTTTATATTTCAACCCTTTAACCTCATTTTACTTTCCACTTGGATTGCTGGCTTGTATAAAATCACAATCCACAAACGTGACTCAGCAGGTTAAAACTTGTCTTGGAGTCAAACCTGCATCTCAGATTCCAGAAACTATTCTCCTAGACATTAACTTATGTGATAGGATAGCTGGGAGGTATTTAATGGTCTTAATGATATAATTGTTTGCTCCAGACCCCACAATTTACCAGTGACAAAGTCTGGAAGGAGATTAGCCAGGATCACGGAGTAAACTTCAAAAAGCATTTTATGGGGGGAAAAAATT
Organism: Scyliorhinus canicula; assembly: GCF_902713615.1. Lineage (NCBI taxonomy): Eukaryota > Metazoa > Chordata > Chondrichthyes > Carcharhiniformes > Scyliorhinidae > Scyliorhinus > Scyliorhinus canicula. Next base: position 85,204,564 of record NC_052147.1, read on the forward strand.
CTCTTTTTTACAGAAATTACAGAGAGGTACAAGAATTATAGCGTAGTTATAATGGGAACCGTAATTATCTGAATATAGACTGGGATAGTAGTAGTGTAAACAGCAGAAAGGGAAATGTTCCTTGGCTCTATTTGGGGAAATATTCTACAGCAGTACATTTCCAGCCCAATGGTAAAGGTGGTGCTGCTGGACTTGGTTCTTGGGAATGAGGTGGACCGGCAAAATTGCGACCTGTATCCAACATGAATTCCCGACAGTAATGATGCCCCACAGGCTTCACCGTAGAAATGGCTGTCCCACCAGTTGATTTGCCCAGCCCAGTGATGTGTTATGTACTCTGGGATAACACTGGCTGCAACTGGATGCAGCTTTAACCGAAAGATACTCCAGACCTTGAAGTTAGTTCAATCTGATTTATTGAACCATCAGCACAGTTAGCACAGTCTCTATGATTTCGACTCTCTGCTAACCGAAGTGTGGTTACTCTGTCTGACTGAACCAGCTCTTAGCCATGTGCTGCAGGTGTGATACTGTACATACACCCTGACTGTAGATGTTCATCAGTGGAAAGAGGTGGAGTGTGAGTGCCTTGTGTCGTGAGATACCACCCCTGAGTGTCCTGCCTGCTCATTGGTCATGTCCTGTTCTCTGTGTTCATTAGCTGCCTGTCTGTATATCATTATCTGAATGTCTGCATATAATGACATCTCTCTTTTTTTTAATGTTTTGTTGGCATATGGGAGCATACTTACATGTGGTGGCATATATTAACATATTTACAAGTGGTGGCATATGTGACCGTATTTACATGTGAAGACAGCTGTCTAATGTGGGAAAGCAGAACACAGCAAACAAAACAAATGTTCATAAGTCCAGTCTCTGGGGCTTGCATTTGATCCTTGTCGACCGCCTTAGAGATGGTGGTGGGGACGACGGTGCCTTGACAGGTGGGATGGAAGCCTGACTGGTTGCCTCATAGTTTGAGGTATCAGGAGGTGGCAAAACAATGGATGGAAACGGAGAAGAAAGCGGTTGCGGACAGGCAACTTTGCGCAGTGCCCATCTGTTCCGACGCACAACAGAACCATCAGCCATATGTACAACATACGAGCGGGGCGCAGCCTGTCGCGCAACGACAGTTGGAGCAGACCAGCTACCATCCGGTATCTTGATCCTGACAGTGTCTGCCGAGGATAACACTGGCAAATCGGTGACATGAGCATCATAGCCCTGCTTTTGCTGGTTTTGGAGCTGCTGCACCTTCTGCAGCACCGGGAGGTGATCCAGGTTGGGTAAGTGTATGGCTGGAAGTGTCGTCCGCAGGTCCCTGTTCATCAAGAGTTGAGCCGGCGACATGCCAGTGGACAGTGGGGTCGCCCTTTACGCAAGCAGCGCGAGGTAGATGTCAGAAGCCGAATCCACGGCCTTGCAGATGAGCTGTTTCACAATGTGCACCCCTTTTTCAACTTTCCCATTGGACTGCGGATAGTGTGGGCTGGAAGTGACATGTTTGAAATGGTATGACTTGGCAAACATAGACCACTCGTGGCTGTTGAAGCACGGGCCATTGTCACTCATGACAGTGAGTGGGATACCATACCTGGAGAACGTCTCCTTACAGGCCTTGATGATGGTACGAGATGTGAGGTCTGAGAGCTTCACAACTTCAGGGTAGTTGGAGAAATAGTCATTAATCAACACGTAGTCACGACCATTCGCACAAAAGATGTCAATGCCAACCTTGGATCACATGGAGGTCTCGATTTCATGCTGCTGGAGCATCTCCTTGCTCTGCGCTGGCTGGAAGCATTGACAGGTCGCACAGTTGAGGACCATGTTCAAGATGTCCTGGCTAATACTGGGCCAGTAGACAGCCTGCCTGGCTCTGTGTCTGCACTTCTCGACGCCCAGGTGTCCCTCATGGATTTGGCGGAGCACCAGGCTCTGGAGACTGAGTGGAATGACAATACGGTCCAGCTTGAGGAAGATACCATCAATCACCGTCAGGTCATCCTTTACATTGTAAAATTGAGGGCACTGCCCTTTCTGCCAACCATTGACGAGGTGGTGCATGACACACTGCAAGAGGGGGTCTTTGGCTGACTCTTCGCGTATATGAACCACCTTCTCATCAGACGCCGGGAGAGTGCTAGCACACAGCAGCACCTGTGATTCAATCTGCCAGATGATTTCCAGAGGTTCACCAGGCAAGGTGATGGAGCGGGACAATGCATCACCGATGAGGAGTTCCTTGCCAGGCGTGTACACTAAGTCAAAGTCATACCTTCCGAGTTTGAGGAGGATGCACTGCAACCGAGGTGACATGTCATTCAGGTCCTTGTGGATAATGTGGACCAGAGGCCTATGATCCGTCTCGACAGTGAATGTCGGCAGGCCATAGACATAGTCGTGAAACTTGAGAATGCCAGTGAGAAGACCCAGGCATTCCTTCTCTGGATCCGTTTTACTGGCAGGATTATTGAACGAGTAGCACAGTTCTCTGAGTTCGACTCTCTGCTAACCTAAGTGTGGTTACTCTGTCTGACTGAACCAGACTAGCTCTTAGCTACGTGCTGGAGGTGAGATACTGTACATACACCCTGACTCACTCTGTAGATGTTCATCAGTGGAAAGAGGTGGAGTGTGAGTGCCTCATGCCTTTTATCGTGAGATACCACCCCTGAGTGTCCTGTCTGCTCATTGGTCATGTCCTGTTCTCTGTGTTCATTAGCTGCCCGTCTGTGCCTGTCTGTATATCATTATCTGCATGACTGCATATCATGACACCCGGCAGCTCCCCACTAAGTAGGGGGAGCAGCTCTTAAATGCTCTCTCCCGACCAAACCCAAATGCCACCATGCAGATCAGTCCCACGTTTTGGTGATGCTGGCCTGGCTTGACTGTTGAATGCGATGGTGTTGCAACGGGACACCCTGTTCCCCCGCGGAGTTCAGAGGATCAGACTAGATCAGCCACTGCCTCCTGGGAGGCAGTGGCCGTCAGCTCGGAGTGTCACAAGGAGGACCGCCGTCCAGTGTCGTAAGAACAAAGAACAAAGAAAATTACAGCACAGGAACAGGCCCTTCGGCCCTCCCAGCCTGCGCTGATCCAGATCCTTTATCTAAATCTGTTGCCTATTTTCCAAAGATCTACTTCCCTCTGTTCCCCGCCCGTTCATATATCTGTCCAGATGCATCTTAAATGATGCTATCGTGCCCACCTTTACCACCTTCGCTGGCAAAGCATTCCAGGCACCCACCACCATCTGCGTAAAAAACTTTCCACGCACATCTCCCTTAAACTTTCCCCCTCACCTTGAAATCGTGACCCCTTGTAATGGACACCCCCACTCTTGGAAAAAGCTTGTTGCTATCCACCCTGGCCATAACTCTCATAATTTTGTAGTCCTCAATCAGGTCTCCCCTCAACCTCCGTCTTTCCAATGAAAACAATCCTAATCTACTCAACCTTTCTTCATAGCTAGCACTCTCCATACCAGGCAACATCCTGGTGAACCTCCTCTGCACCCTCTCCAAAGCATCCACATCCTTCTGGTGATGTGGCGACCAGAATTGCACGCGGTATTCCAAATGTGGCCTAACCAAAGTCCGATACAACTGTAACATGACCTGCCGACTCTTGTACTCAATACCCAGTCCGATGAAGGCAAGCATGCTGTATGCCCTCTTGACCACTCTATCGACCTGCGTTGCCACCTTCAGGGTACAATGGACCTGAACTCCCAGATCTCTCTTTACGTCAATTTTCCCCAGGACTCTTCCATTGACCGTATAGTCCGCTCTTGAATTAGATCTTCCAAAATGCATCACCTCGCATTTGTCTGGATTGAACTCCATCTGCCATTTCTCTGCCCAACTCTTCAATCTATCTATATTTTGCTGTATTCTCTGACAGTCCACCTCGCTATCTGCAACTCCACCAATCTTAGTATCATCTGCAAACTTGCTCATCAGACCACTTATACCTTCGTCCAGAACATTGATGTATATCACAAACAACAGTGGTCCGAACACAGATCCCTGTGGAACACCATTAGTCACCTTTCTCCATTTTGAGATATTCCCTTCCACCACTACTCTCTGTCTCCTGTTGCCCAGCCAGTTCTTTATCCATCTAGCTAGTACACCCTGAACCCCATACGACTTCACTTTTTCCATCAACCGGCCATGGGAAACTTTATCAAATGCTTTACTGAAGTCCATGTATATGACATCTACAGCCCTTCCCTCATCAATTAATTTTGTCACTTCCTCAAAGAATTCTATTAGGTTTGTAAGACATGACCTTCCCTGCACAAAACCATGCTGCCTATCACTGATAAGTCTATTTTCTTCCAAATGTGAATAGATCCTATCCCTCAGTATCTTCTCCAACACTTTGCCTACCACTGACGTCAAGCTCACAGGTCTATAATTCCCTGGATTATCCCTGCTACCCTTTTTAAAAAAAATAATTTTTATTGAAATTTTTTTACAAAATATATAACGACAAACAGTAACAAACAACAATAAAACAACATAATAAGCATAACACCCCCAAGACCGTAGCAACGCATATATCAAGCCCCCCACCCTCCCCCCAAACAACAAGAGAACTTGAAAATAAATTAAATTAAATAAACATAGTCAACACCCCCCCCCCCCCCCCTTTTTCCCCTCCTCCCCCCCAGGTTGCTGCTGACCTAGTTCCCTATCGCTGAGCCAGAAAGTTGAGGAAAGGCTGCCACCGCCTAAAGAACCCTTGTACCGATCCTCTCGGGGCGAATTTGACCTTCTCCAGCTTAATAAAACCCGCCATGTCGTTGATCCAGGTCTCCACGCTTGGGGGTCTCGCATCCTTCCACTGTAGCAAGATCCTCCGCCGGGCTACTAGGGACGCAAAGGCCAAAACACCGGCCTCTCTCGCCTCCTGCACTCCCGGCTCCACCGCAACCCCAAAAATCGCGAGTCCCCAGCTTGGCTTGACCCTGGATCCTACCACCCTCGACACCGTCCTCGCCACCCCCTTCCAGAACTCCTCCAGTGCCGGGCATGCCCAGACACACCTGTCTTCGCCCCCAAAGAACCTACTCATCCTAGTCCCGGACATATGGGCCCGGTGCAGCACCTTGAATTGGATGAGGCTAAGCCGCGCACATGAGGAGGAAGAGTTAACCCTCTCCAGGGCATCCGCCCATGTCCCATCCTCGATCTGCTCCCCCAGCTCCCCCTCCTACTTAGCTTTTAGCTCCCCTACTGACGCCTCCTCCACCTCCTGCATTACCTTGTAGATATCAGATATCTTCCCATCCCCGACCCAGACCCCCGAAAGCACCCTGTCCCTCACGGGCAGCAAAGGGAATCCCTCCACCTGCCGCCTGGCAAACGCCTTTACCTGCAGGTACCTGAACATGTTCCCCGAGGGGAGCTCAAATTTCTCCTCCAGCTCTCCCAGGCTCGCAAACCTCCCGTCAATGAACAGGTCCCTCAGCTTTCTGATGCCCGCTCTGTGTCACCCCAGGAACCCCCCATCAATTTTCCCCGGGACGAACCAATGGTTCCCCCTTAGCGGAGCCTCCATCGAGCTCCCCACTTCCCCCCATGTCGCCTCCACTGCGCCCAAATCTTGAGGGTAGCCGCCACCACCGGACTCGTGGTATACCTCGTAGGAGGGAGCGGCAACGGCGCCGTTACCAGGGCCCCCAGGCTTGTGCCTCCACAGGACGCCATCTCCAACCTTTTCCATGCTGCCCCCTCCCCCTCCATCACCCACTTGCGCGCCATCGACACATTGGCCGCCCAATAATACCCCGAGAGGTTGGGTAACGCCAGCCCCCCACGATCTCTGATCCGCTCCAAGAAGACCCTCTTCACCCTCGGGGTCCCATGCGCCCAAACAAAGCTCAAAGCTCACGATGCTGCTAGTCACCCTCGTAAAAAAGGCCCTAGGAATAAGGATGGGCAGGCACTAAAAAAGGAACAAGAACCTCGGGAGCACCGTCATTTTGACGGACTGCACTTTACCCGCCAGCGATAGCGGCACCATGTCCCACCTTTTAAATTCCTCCTCCATCTGCTCCACAAGCCTGGTAAAATTAAGCTTGTGGAGAGTCCCCCAACTCCTGGCCACCTGCACCCCCAGGTACCTAAAACTCTTCACTGCCCTCTTAAACGGGAGCCTATCAATTCCCTCCTCCTGATCACCCGGGTTCACTACAAACACCTCGCTCTTACCCAGATTCAGCTTATAGCCCGAGAAGCCCCCAAACACGGCCAACAGCTCCATCACCCCTGGCATTCCCCCCACTGGGTCCGCCACATACAGCAGCAGGTCGTCCGCATACAGCGATACCCGATGTTCCTCCCCACCCCGCACCAGACCCCTCCACCTCCCCGACTCCCTCAACGCCATAGGCAGATGTTCAATTGCCAGTGCAAAAAGCAAGGGGGACAGGGGGCACCCCTGCCTGGTCCCACGGTAGAGCCTGAAGTACTCTGACCTCCTTCCATTAGTAGCTACACTCGTCATCGGGGCCTCATAAAGCAACCTCACCCATTTGATGAACCACTCCCCAAATCCAAACCTCTCCAGCACCTCACACAGGTAGCCCACTCAACTCTATCAAAGGCCTTCTCTGCATCTAGCGCCACCACTATCTCCGCCTCCCCCTCAACCACCGGCATCATAATAACATTTAACAACCTCCGCACATTCGTGTTAAGCTGTCTTCCCTTGACAAATCCTGTCTGATCCTCATGTATCACCCCTGGCACACAGTCCTCTATCCTGGTGGCCAGGATCTTCGCCAGCAACTTAGCATCCACATTGAGGAGCGAGACTGGCCTGTATGATCCACACTGCAGGGGGTCCTTATCCCACTTCAGGATCAAAGAAATCAGCACCCGTGACATCGTCGGGGGCAAAGCCCCCCCCCCCCCCCATGCCTCATTGAAGGCCCGCACCAACAGGGGGCCCACCAGGTCCGCATACTTTTTATAAAATTCCACCGGGAATCCATCCGGCCCCGGCGCCTTCCCTGACTGCATTTGACCAATCCCCCTGACTAGCTCCTCCAACTCTATCGGCGCCCCCAGCCCCTCCACCAGCTCGTACCTGCTACCCTTCTTAAACAAAGGGACAACATTAGCAATTCTCCAGTCCTCCGGGACCTCACCCGTGCTGAAGGATGCTGCAAAGATATCTGTTAAGGCCCCAGCTATTTCATCTCTCGCTTCCCTCAGTAACCTGGGATAGATCCCATCCGGTCCTGGGGACTTGTCCACCTTAATGCCTTTTAGAATACCTAAAACCTCCCCCTTCCTTATGCCGACATGACCTAGAGTATTTAAACATCCATCCCTAGCCTCAACTTCCATCATGTCCCGCTCCTTGGTGAATACCGATGCAAATTACTCATTAAGAAGCTCACTCATTTCCTCTGACTCCACGCATAAATTCCCTCTTTTGTCTTTAAGTGGGCCAATCCTTTCTCTAGTTATCCTCTTGCTCCTTATATACGAATAAAAGGCTTTGGGATTTTCCTTAACCCTGTTAGCCAAAGATATTTCATGACCCCTTTTAGCCCTCTTCATTGCGCGTTTGAGATTTGTCCTACTTTCCCAATATTCCTCCAAAGCTTCATCAGTTTTGAGTCGCCTCTATCTTATGTATGCTTCCTTTTTCATCTTAGCTAGTCTCACAATTCCACCCGTCATCCATGGTTCCCTAATCTTGCCATTTCTATCTCTCATTTTCACAGGAACATGCACTCTAATCAACCTTTCCTTAAAAGACCCCCACATTTCAAATGTGGATTTACCCTTAAACAGCTGCTCCCAATCCACATTCCCTAGCTCCTGCCGAATTTTATTATTGTTGGCCTTTCCCCAATTTAGCACTCTTCCTTTAGGACCACTCTCGTCTTTGTCCATGAGTATTCTAAAACTTATGGAATTGTGATCGCTATTCCCAAAGTAATCGCCGACGGAAACGTCAACCACCTGGCCGGGATCATTCCCCAATACCAGGTCCATTATGGCCCCTTCCCGAGTTGGACTATTTACATACTGCTCTAAAAAACTCTCCTGGATGCTCCTTACAAATTCTGCTCCATCTATGCCTACAACACTACATGAGTCCCATTCAATGTTGGGGAAGTTAAAATCTCCCATCACAACCACCCTATTGCTCCTACATTGTTCTATAATCTGTCTACATATTTGTACCTCTACTTCATGCTTGCTTTTGGGAGGCCTATAGTAAAGTCCCAACAATGAAGCTGAACGATATCCACCTGGCTGCATAGGTGAGTCGGCATCGGCCTCCCTGCAGCGGTTCTGCCACACCCAAACAGAAAGGGTCCAGAAAGGCTGCGGGGTGCCAGACATCAGAGTCCTCACCACCTATGAGGAACGGGCCCTCAAGGTCGCAGTGGTGACCGAGGACAGAGCGATCACCAACGGAGTCAGGGCTGGGTGCCTCCATCAGAAGTGATCCTATTTTCTTTGTTTCGAGAATGACAGTACAGTAGCACATTGGGTAGCACCAGGGTCCCAAGTTCGATTCCCGGCTTGGATCACTGTCAGTGCGGAGTCTGCACATTCTCCGTGTGTCTGCGTGGGTATCCTCCGGGTGCTCCAGTTTCCTCCCACAAGACCCAAAATACGTGCTGTTAGGTGAATTGGACATTCTGAATTCTCCCTCTGTGTACCCAAACAGCACGCCGGAATGTGGCGACTAGGGGCTTTTCACAGTAACTTCATTGCAGTGTTAATGTAAGCCTATTTGTGACAATAAAGATTATGAAAAAAAATTTAAATTAATAGCATACTGAATATCACAAAGAAACTAATGTTGAATCAGGGATGAGGGATCAGCAGAATTAAAATAAGCAAAACAACTGGAATGTTTAGCAGCACCATGTTCTCTCAACGCTGCTCACTCGATTCACGTGCTCTGTTCCCACATCTCTTGTCAGTTCTAAACAACTGCATCACAATGAGACCACCCAGGAACTTTCTGTTTCGATCATCTTACATCTTAGTTAACCTGCATTTGACTAACCAGAACTTTCCATTCATGGAATCCCTACAGTCCAGAAGGAAGCCATTCAGCCCATTGAAGTCAGCACCGACGCTTGGAAAGAACACCCTACCTCGGCCCACTCCCCTGCCCTATCCCCATAGCCCCACTTAAACTTTTGGATGCCAAGGGCAATTTAGCACGGCCAATCCACCTAACCTGCACATTTTTGGACTGTGGGAGGAAACCGGAGCAGCCGGAGGAAAGCCACGCAGATACGGGGAGAATGTGTGAACTCCACACAGACAGTGACCCAAGACTGGAAGTGAACCCAGGTCCCTGGTGCTGTAAACAGCAGTGCTAGCCACTGTGCCATCATGCCACCTCCTGGAGCATGCTGGATTGGCCATGGTTGGAGTGCAGCGTAGGATACCTGGACTCCAGGGGTCATATTAGGAAGAGAGAATAAACAAACTAGGATTGTATTCTCAGTAGTTTAGATGGTTAAAGAGTAATTTGATCAATGTTTTGAGGAACAGGAACACGCTGAGAAACTGTTGGAATTCAGTTCCATTAGTTCTAGAGAAACTATTTCTGTTGCTTAAGAAGTCTAGGTCGAGGAACATTGTCTAAAAACGACAGTCCATCCTTCCAAGAGTGAAATTAGGAAACACTTCTTCACACAAAGGGTAGAAGTTTGGAACTCTCTTGCGCAAACAGCAATTTATGCTAGATATTCTTAAGGAACATGTGTCAATGGAGGGTATATTGAGTTAGATCTCAGATCAGCCATGATCTCATTGAATAATGAAACAAGCTCAAGGGGCTAAAAAGCCTCCTCCTGTTCCTCTGCTCCTCGAGCCTATATACCTCAATATCCCGTGACAAACCCTGCGAGTTCCATTCCTTGCTGCACAAATACCAAAACTCTGCCTCACATTCCTGAAGACATTCCAACTCATTTAATTTTTTAAAAATCCTTTTATTCTTCACATTTTCATCAAACAAACAACAAAAGAAAAATAAACAAAAAGCAAACACGATCACAATCCCCCAGGAACAACACCCCAACTCAATATATGATCTAGCAGCACCACCTCTGTCTCCTTTCCCTCGGCCGCGTCATGATTACATTTAATAACCTTTCTAATATTTGAGAATAGCTGCCGTCCTTTCACGAACCCCGTCTGGTCCTCCCCTATCACCTTCAGGAGGCACCCCTCCAATGTAGCCGCCAGCACCTTCGCCAGTATCTTGGCGTCTACATTCAGCAGTGATACAGGCCTGTACGACCCACACTCCATCAGGTTCTTGTCTTTCTGTAGCAGCAGGGCGATCAAAGCCTGCTTAATGATTGTGGTAGGCACCCCCTACCCTATCACCTGCTCAAACATCTGCACCAACAGCAGCGCCAATTTGTCCTTACATTTCCTGTAATACTCCACTGGGAACCCGTCTGGCCCTGCCGCCTTCACTGATTGCATCCTCCCAATTGCTTTCTCTACCTCTTATTCCCCCACAGACCCCTCAAACCTGGCCCTATCTTCCTCCTCCAGCCTCGGATACTCCAACCCATCCAGGAACTCCCTCATCCCTTGCTCCTCCCCCTGTGGCTTTGACCTTTACAGCTTTTCATAAAACTCCTCAAACATCTTATTAATCCGCTCCGAGCCACCACCAATTTCCCTGTCCCATCGCACACCTGGAATATCTCCCTCACTGCCTCCCTCTGGAGCTGGTCTGCCAGCATGCATAAATTGCTCTCCTCACCTGCCTCAGTTGGCGAACTGCCCTCCCCACAGACAACGGGTCAAAACTCACCTGGAGCTCCCTCATTCTGTCCAAATGGGCCGTAACTGCATCTCCCGCATACCCTCTATCTACCTCCAACATCTCCTCTTTCAGCCTTTCACGTTCCTCCCTCTCCATGAATGAAATACATGGCTCACCCAACTCTCAAGCCTCACCTAGTCCTTCACTTTCAGGTGGATCTCTTGTAACATGGCAACATTGGCCGTTAAGCTTTTTAGGTGCACAAACACCCTCAATCTCTTCACTGCTCCCCCCAAACCCCTCACATTCCACATTACTATTCTGACCGGAGGTCTCACCCTGCTATCCACCATCATCATAACCTTGGGCCCTGCCCACTGGGCCTGGCCTGCCCCATCCCTGTGTTGCCCTTGAGCCCTTTCCCTCCCCACTTGTAGAAACCCCCCCATCCACTTTATCTCAAAACAACTCTCCCAGTATTGGTCCCCTCCCCAAATTTTCAAACTCCCATGCCCAATTTGAAACCTGTTCGACCAGGTGTCATTGTCTATGGCCCCTCCCCCCCACCACTCTCATTCACCAGCCAACCTTCACTTGCTAGTGTGGAGGTCCCTGCCCAGGCCCCGCGCCCCCCCAATTCCCTTCCCCCTACCCAGTCCCAAAGAGCAAAGAAATCCCCTTCAAACAAACAAACAAACCCCAGGAAGCCGCCATTGCAAAAAATCCCAACTTCTACCTTACTCAAACAGGCAACTTCACATCTTTTTAACAATATAACAACATGAAATAGAAAATAGAGCTATATACAATCTTCCACCCCCACTACCCTCGGTCCAAGACCAGCCTAATTTCTCACTTCTGCCCCAGTCCTTCTGCCTTCACAAAAGCCTCCGCCGCTTCCACCATCTCAAAATAAATGTCTTTGGATTTGTAGGTCACCGTCAACTTAGCTGGATACACCACGCCATATTGAACGCCACTGTTGTGCAATGCCATCTTCACTCGGCCAAAGGCCGCACACATCCTCAGCAACACCACAGTAAAGTCCTGGTAAATACATATACCAGCTCAATTCTCCTGCACCACCCACTTCTGCTTCACCCAACTCAGGACCTTCTTCACGTGGTACCTGTGAAAACAAATTATTACTGCCTTTGGCGGCTCATTCGCCTTCGGTTTAGGCCTCCACACCCCACTCGCCCGATCCAGTTCGTACCGGGAGGGATTTTCTCCGTCCAACAGCTCCGCCAACATCTTGGCAGGTCCTCCATCTTCACTCGCAGACCTTTTTCGCCTCAACCACCCTCTGTAGCTCCTCACCCATCGAGGTGAGCTGATCAATGTGTTGTGACAAGGCCTCCTCCATCAGTTTATCTCCCTGCTTCCGCACCTTGGCTGATGTTTTCGACACCACCGCCTTCATCGGGGCAATCACCAGCACCTTCAATGCTGCCACTATCTCCTTTCTCATCACTTCCATGTGCTTAGCAAACTGTTTTTTCAAATTCCACAACCATCACCTCGTTCATCTTTTCTGCCGTGAACAATGCGGCCCACCCAGCGACCCAGCCACCGACATCTTTCCAGTGCCAGGCTGACCCTATTACTCGACAGCAAACGTTTAAAAATTTCCCCTGGGTTAGGGAATTATCCATTTTTAAAAATGGAGCCTTGAGCAGGAGCCACCCAACGTGAGATTTCCTCCTACGTTTCGCCACCGGAAGTCACCCCAACCTGTTTAAACTGCTTGAACCCCATTTCATTAACAAGTGCACAAGAATAAATCAGTGCTCGCAAGACTCAACATCCTGGATGGGAGTAAGAGTACAGGTTTCCACTTGTAAAGCTTACACAACATTTATATCCTTGTACTGAGTTTTAAAAAGTTTTTTAAACCAGTATCAACATCATCCATTCCTGTATCAATGGGATGGAATGTCACCCGTTCCCCAGAGGCAAGTTTTGAGGCGGAGGTAATTTAATCAGGAAGGTGCTACCTTTGCTCCAATTAAGTCTGGGCCTGTTAGGCTCATGGATAGCCTTCTCATCGCGCCACCAATTCAGAGCAATCAGTGCCAACTTAAGAGCCCCATCCTGTCACTTCTGTTTTTCAGGGCAGTTGCCGCACAGGAAGATCAAAAAGCAAGCCACGGCAGGGTTGTTTACAGGCTCCCAAGTTGGGGGTGGGGGGCAACAAGATGAGGCAGGGAAGGTTCCCTCGTACAAAACTAATCAGTATCTGATTGAGGACCCCGGCATCGGGAAGAGAGTGAGGCCACTGCTTTGGCTCTTGCTGCTGTCCCATCTCCCCATCTCGCCTGCAGCCTCACCCCACAACCTCCAACCTGCCCTCACTCATCTATGCCCTGGGTCTCTGGGCAATCCTGGCCTCACTGGTGCATTGCCAGCAGGTGCCATCATTCCCGCTGACACTGCAATGAACAGCAAGAAAGATCCTAATATCTTGGAAACATGACTTGGAAACTGTTTCTCAGAGCTGACCCCATCTCTGCAGTGAAACAGTCACTCATGGGATGTTCACCGAGGTTCCTCCTTAGTTGGCATGGAGACAAGTTCCCTGTCCAATTGAGGACAGCAGGTAGTGGCCCAAAGCTGGTGGGTTAATCAGAGAAACAGCAACCAGTGAACAAAGAACAGTACAGCACAGGAACAGGCCCTGCGCCCCGCCAAGCCTGTGCTAATCTTGCTGTCCATCTAACCTAAAACCTTCTACACTTCCGGGGTCCGTATCCCTCTATTCATGTATTAGGTAAGACGCCCCTTAAAAATCACTATTGTACCTGCTCCCACCACCTCCTCCGGCAGCGAGTTCCAGGCGCTCACTACCCTCTGTGTAAAAAAGGTCCCTCGCAAATTTCCTCCAAACTTTGCCCTTCGCACCTTAAACCTATGTCCCCTGGTAATTGACTCTTCCACCCTGGGGAAAAGCCTCTGACTATCCACTCTGTCTATGTCCCTCATAATTTTGTAGACCTCTAGCAGGTCGCCCCTCAACCTAAATCGTTCCAGTGAGAACAAACCGAGTTTATTCAATCTCTCCTCATAGCTCTAATGCCTTCCATACCAGGAAACATCCTGGTAAACCTCTTCTGTATCCTCTCCAAAGCCTCCACATCCTTCTGCTAGTCTGGCGACCAGAATGGAACACAATGGGCAGGATTCTCCATTCTGTTGATGCCAGCGAAGCATGTGTGGACTTCCCAGACAGAAAAATCGGCGTGAAACCCTTACCGATTCCGGTACCCGTGACGGGCTAGCGCCGAGTGAAACGCCTGTGGATCTCGATGAAAATGGCCGGAGAATGAAATGCATGCGCACGGCTGACGAGCTGCACCGGTCGCGGTGTAAAACATGGTGCTTGCCATGCGCGAACACAACCCGTCAACCGCAGCCCCACAGCCCACCCCCTGGCCACCTCTCAGCCCTCACAGAAGCCCTACCAGCCAGCGGCATGGATCCTGGCCGAGTATGGGGGCACTGGACTGTCTGCAGCCGGCACGTCGGTATCCCGCACACTTGGGAGCACACGTGGCCCGTGCCATCAGGAACTCGGCCCATCAGGGGCAGAGCATCGCGGGTGGGTTAGCCGATGACGCGCCAACGGTCATGATGGCGCCGGTTTGGAAATGGCAGTTAGTTCTGACTATCCACGACCATAGGGCTGACACTGAGGGTGTTGGTGGTTGGGGGGAGGGGAGTGAGAGGGATAGGGGAATCCCTTGTGGCTGTTCCTATACCCAGGCAGAGAGGGTCTCTAGGCTTGCCTGGAGTGCTGACCTGTCACCGTGTGCCCATCATCACCAGGCACCTAAATTGGCCCCTGCCAGTGTGGGAAACTTCCAATTGGTCTCCAATATATAATGTCAGTTAAATTTACGTGGCAGTGAATACAAAGGCTAAAAATCTCTCTACATAATGTTTCGTTCTTACTTCTGGGGTGAGTATTTCCTAATAAATTCTTCTCCTGTTGTTGCGAGCTGCTACCTGGGAGAGGGATTAATTGGCAGAATTGAATACTACATATTTACATTGACATTTACATTGACAATGTTCCCACACTGGTGAGCAAATTACTGAATAGAAATAAATATCGCACTGTTCATATTTCATACAAAGTTTAGGTTAGATTACTATGTTGAAAAACCACATTATGCATTTTCACTCTTTATATATCTTTTACAGTCAATAAAAATGCATTATCTCTATTTTAAAACTAGAAGTTATTTTATTAGACCAAAATATTAATGCATTAACAGTGAAAAGTTGCAATGGCGAAACACATGAAATTAAAAGTAACCTGAAATGATGTTTCGATTTGCTTTGGAAGAGCTGTTAACACCTCCTTCAAGGAACATGGCAACAGGAGGAAGCCATTCAGCCTCCCAAGCCTGTTTCACTAGTCAGCAAGACGATGTCTGAGCTCTAATCTCCATCCAGCCGCTTCCTTTCAAAACTCCATCAAAAAATGTCAATCCCAGTTCAAAATTTACAGTTGACTCCGAGGGCGGAATCCTCCCATAGCGGGGAGATTGCTGACGGCCGGAGCAGAAGTGAGCGGCAGTTTGTTTTGGCGGCAGAAAGACTGTCCACGTGCGATCAGATAACGGTCACCCAATTAGATGTTCAAGGGCAAGGAATGCGGCAGATCATGTGGCGGGACAGGCGGGAAGTCAACGCTGCCGCCAGCACCTCACCGGATCGAAGGCCCGGGCGCCATTTTCCAAGGGCAGCCTGAAAGGTATTCATTGATTGCAAGGACGTCTACCTCACTCTGCTGCACTGAAGACACGTTTCTCGTTCATTGATTATTTCATTGGAAAAGTGCATGTTTGGTTGTCTTTTAATGGGCATGCGTGATTTGCAACAGTTTTAAAAAGACTTCCATGCTTGCCGTCATGGAACTCAATCACTGTCAATCTGTCACCAATTTAGTTTCATCCAGCTGTGGGGGAGCTGAATTTGGCTTGCCACCTAATTTAATGCTCAGCCCTCCTCAATCCCCGCTCCTGGGACCTTCAGGTTCCAATCCCAGTTTCAACAGCCATTTTGAGGAAAGTGTTCCTGAGCTCCTCTATTCTTTGTGTGAAGAAGTGCTCTTTGCATTACCCCTGAATCTTTATTTTTAATGTTACTCCCCTCCCTTTTCCTGGACTCCGTCACCAGTGGAAATAGTCTCTGTCTATCTTCCTGACAACTCCTTAATCATCTTAAAAACCTCAATCAGATCACCACGCAATCTTCTCTAAGATTAATCTTCAACAAGATTCCCTTAATCTATGAGCGAATACAAACCAATTTGCAACAACGCTCCAAATTCGTCCCACTGTGATCCCATTTTGCTTGAAAATTGGTGCAACCCCAGGGTAAGGCGGGGGAGGGGTTGGTGGTGGGGGGGAGGGGTTGGTGGTGGGGGGGAGGGAAGGTGTTGAGCGGTGGCCAATGGTTTCGAAGACTCTAATGGGGTCCCCAATGCTAACAATCATGCACACTCATGTAATAGAACCTCAGCAGCTCCAATTCCAGGACTGTCCCACCAGAGTCCCCACTCGACCATCACCACTGCTGCCTCAGAACTTGTGACCCCAGTTTGGGAACCTCTGCCTTATTACCCTTGTACCTATTCTGCTGAATATTTGCTGGAGTTGACATCTTAACTTCAACACAGGGTCACCGAGCTTTAGAATCACGAGATTTGAAGGGAGCAACTACAGTGTCACTAAGGTGACAGCTTTGTTATTTTCACTTTTTCTTATAATTTAGAGTACCCAATAATGTTTTTTTCCAATTAAGGGGCAATTTAGCCAATTCACCTAATCTGCACATCTTTGGGTTGTGGATGTGAAATCCACACAGACATGGGGAGAATGTACAGACTCCACATGGGGCCGGGATTGAACCCGGGTCTTCAGCACCATAGGCGGCAGTGCTAACCACTACACCACCGTGCTGCCCTAGCTTCTGTTATTTTCACAAAAGAAGTATCATTCATTGATCTTGCTGTGAAAACTCAGTTCTGATTGGTTGTGATTTTTTTTGTAAGCAAAACCAAAGTTTTCAACCTTGCTTAATCTGAACAAGAATGCAATTCAGTCTTAACAACTGCAGTGGGTAGAGAATGCTAATGCTGAAACAGTTTTCAGTATAAGGAATAAGTACATATATAGTACATTGGTAAAGGTGCTACTGTGCTTTCTTGGTGGTAGCGTCGACGTGGGTGGACCAGGACAGATTTTTGGTGATGTGCGCACCTAGGAATTTGAAGCTGTTGACCATCTCCACCTTGGCCCCATTGATGCAGACAGGGGTGTGTACAGTACTTTTCTTCCTGAAGTCAATGACCAGCTCTTTAGTTTTGCTGATATTGAGGGATAATTTTTTGTCGTTGCATCACTCCACTAGGCTTTCTATCTCCCTCCTGTATTTTGGCTCACCATTGTTCGAGATCCGACCCACTATGGTCGTGTCGTCAGCAAAATTGTAGATGGAGTTGGGACCAAATTTTGCCACACTGTTGTGAGTGTATAGGGAGTGTAGTTGGATGCTACGTTCACAGCCTGGTATTGTGGAGGAGGTGTTGCTGTTTAGGAGGTGTTGTTGTTTCAAGGTCAGCCTGGTACTGGGTCACAACCCCCAGCAAGTCGGACATTCTGCCTAAACCCTCAGCCATGGCCGTCACCGACTGTGCGATGCCTTGGACACTTTCACTGATGTCGTGCCACCAGGAGTCCACTGCAGTCGCCAGTCTAGCAGTTTTGGCCTCAGAGCCACGCATAGTAAGTGACATCCCTTGCACCCGTAGCCTCTGGGACTCCTCCAAGTGACAATGGATCTGCTGGACTGTGCTGACATCTCCCTCTGAATGTTCCGGTTGCACCCTAACATCTCCATCAGCTCCGGGTAACCCACTTTCACAGGCTCAGCATCAGGCTGGGCCCCAGCTGGGTCATGGGATCCAGCAGACCTCCAACTGTTGTCTCGCCTGGGCGTTCCTGCTTCCACCTGATGTGCATTAGCAGCAGTGTGGTGCTCAACAGATTGTGCACCTGAAGCCTGACCACTAACATTTCCCACCGAGGTGCGTGGGATTTCCCATCTGCGCTGGTGGAGGGTGGGGATGACAGCTGTGACGTGACTATTAAGCTCTCCTCTGAGGTGGTCTTATGGGAAACTGAGAGGGTTCCACCTGTGATCGGCCGGCGCTATCGGCTGGAGGACCTGTGGAGAATGGACATGTGCTCAGTGTGAGGGCTGGGTCACTCAATAAGGTAATAACAACTCGTGTTTGACAGGCCCTCCAGGTGGAGCCCGCTGGTTCCCCACCTCTGCGGTGCCCACCAGCCTCCATGTTGGTGCCCGCCCTGTCCTTGACCACCCCAGTCAACTCCAGGACACACTCCTCGACGGTGGTGATGATTCTGATGTCTGGCACCTCTCTGCCAGCCTGGCCTCTGTTGGTAATTGTAGAAAAGCTTTTCCTGAGGAGATACAGAGAGGGTATCGTCAGCCATAAGCGTGGTTCACAGTGGTGGGAGGGTGGGGGTGTGAAGGGAGGGTTGTGGGGGTTGAAGGGGGAGGGGGTGGAGGGAGGGTTAGGAGATCACACGGGGAGTTGGGGGATGGATGCTCCCGTGGGGGTGGAAAGGTCTCGGGGTGGAGGTCATGCGTTGGTGTTTACTGACTCGTGCTGCCCAATGTTGACCTTTTCCTGCACTGGAGGCCAGTCTTCTTGGTCACACTTCCCGAGCTCACAGCCACTCCCAACTTGTCACTGGCTGCCCTAATTCTGACCCTCCAGGACCCTCGGGGAACAGGACATCCCTCCTGGCCTCCACAGCATCTAGTAGCCTCCCCAGGTCTGCGACCCCGAATCTCCTGGGTGCCATTATTGTGAGCTGGCTGGGGTTGGCTGAGCAAGTGCTGCTTTTTAAAAAATATATATTTTTATTCTGCTTTTTCGCATTTTCATCAAATTTAAACCCACTAACAAGAGCAAGTGCTGCTTGACCTTGTTAGTGGGGGGCTGGCAAGCACGTTGCCGGCAAATCAGCTGGTGAGTCTCCATTTGCGGCAAGAAGCCTGTGAGGCCTCGTTAAGTGGACCAATTAATGTTAAAAACGTTGCCGGCCTCGCTGGGCCGAGTGCTGCAACACTTGGAAATCTTTCAGGGGAATCGTGCCCATTGAATTCTATCTGTCAAATTGTTTCCCACTCGGGTAACCTCTCCAAATCCCCATGAAGCATCCTTGCATCCTCCTCACAGCTCACACTTCCACCACGTTTTGTACCGTCTACAAACTTGCAAATATTACATCCCAATCTTTGATATAGATTGTGAATAGCTGTGGCCCAAGCTCTGATCCTGCTTTGAACACAAGGTTGCACACCGCAGTGTCCTCAAGATTGATATTCAATTCTTGGAGAGTCCAGGCCAATCCTGGAGAGTTGGCAACTCTATAACAAGCCCTGGCAAAATTAAGTCAATGGGAAATGGGGGGAAACTCTCCACTGGTTGGAGTCATGCCTGACAAAGGTTTTGGGTGCTGGAGACCAATCATCTAATTCCCAGGAGTTCCTCGACCAACCATCTTAATCAATGACCTTTCTTCTGTCTTAAGGTTAGTAGTGGGGATGTTCACTGATGGTTCCACAATATTCAGTACTATTTGCGATTCCTCAGATACGGAAGCAGTACGTGGCAACATGCAGCAATACCTAAAAGTAAAGTAATCTTTATTGTCACAAGTAGGCTTACATTAACACTGTAATGAAGTTACTGTGAAAAGCCCCAAGTCACCACATTCCGACACCTGTTCGGGTACGCTGAAGGAGAATTCAGAATGTCCAGTTCACCTAACAGCACGTCTTTCGGGACGTGTGGGAGGAAACCGGAGAACCCTGAGGAAACCCACGTAGATACGGGGAGAACGTGCAGACTCCACACAGACAGTGAACCAAGCCAGGAATCGAACCCGGGACCCTGGCGCTGTGAAGCAACAGTACTAACCACTGTGCAACCATGCTGACCTGGCTGATAAGTGGCGAGCAAAGTTTGTTCCACATGAATGCCAGGCTGTAATCATCTCCAACACGGGAGAATCTAAGCATCTCACCTAGACATTGAACTGCACTACTTCGCAGAATCCCCCACACAACATTCACCATTGACCAGAAACTGAACTGGACTAGCCATATAAATACTGTGGTTGCAAGAACAGGTCAGAGGCTGGGATTCCTGCAGTGAGTAAATCACATCCTGAATCGCCAAAGCTTGTCCATAATCTAAAAGGCACAAGTCAGGGATGTGATCCACTTGCCTGGATGAGTACAGCTCCGACAACACTCAAGAAACTCAACAAAGCAGTTTTCTTGAGCAGCACCCCCCCCCACCAACTTGAACAGACGCTCCACCACCAACAGGGAGTAGCAGCAGTCTGATGTACTGTGTACAAGTTCACTGCTGCAACTCACCTCGGCGGCACGGTAGCACAATGGGTAGCATTGTTGCTTCACAGCACCAGGGACCCGGGTTCGATTCCCGGCGTGGGTCATTGCCTGTGCGGAGTCTGCAGCTTCTCCCCGTGTCTGTGTGGGTTTCCTCTGGGTGCTCAGGTTTCCTCCCACAAGTCCTGAAAGATGTACTTGTTGGATGAATTGGACATATTGAATTCTCCCTCTGTGAACCCGAACAGATGCCGGAATGTGGTGACTAGGGGCTTTTCATAGTAACTTCATTGCAGTGTTAAGGTAAGCCTACTTGTGACAATAATAATGATTGTCCTTCAACAACATCATCCAAACAGGTGACCTCTATCACCTTGAAGGGCAAGGGCAACAGATACATGGGAAGACTCCAAACTGTAAATTCCCCTCCAAGCTACTCACCATCTTGTCCTGGAACTATATCACCATTTCTTCACTTTCGCATGAGCAAAATCCTGGAACTCCCTCACGAACAGCACTGTGGGTGTCTTGCATCAGATAGGTTAGAAAAATTCAGGAAGGCACCTCACCACCACTGGGCAATCCTTGCCAGTGACCCTTCCCTTAGAAAGAATGAGAAGAAGAACAAGGAGCAGCTTTTCTAATGGGGTGAACAGCCTGGCTGAATATAAGCAGAAGAGAAGGGAATAGAAGGAAAAACTGGTGGAGATCAATGAGGCTGGGAGGAGGCTGGTGTGCAGCATAAAGACTGGTGTGGAACATTAGGACTGAATGTCCCTGTACTTTCACAAAATACTTTCTAAAGTATTTTTTGTTTCAAGTCCTTGTTGTCGGTGTTTGGGAACCCAGCGCATCCACATGGTGTGGGGGCGGATAGTGGTTGATGGGGACAACCAGATGAGGTAAGTAAATGAGGGGCCCAATGGTCTGTGCCAGTACTGTTCAAGTTACAAGTCAGAACTTGCCACAGGCCAGCAAGAGGCCCAACATGCTTCAAACACACGGCTTACTTTATCTCTGCACCTCAACCCGTTGTCGGGAAATCAAGATTTTGCATTTTGCCTAAATCAGTCATACCACACTTCCTGCTCTTGTGAGCTGCATAAAATCCCCTTCCCCCTCATGTTTTGTATGAAGTATCAATCTCCTCACAGGGGCCTCTCTCTGGCCAACACCTTCCTTTTAACAGCAAGTTTTCTGCTGTGGATTTGCACTGGTTTTGAACCCGCAAAAGGCTGCCAAAAATACGTTGCTGTTTAGGATTGAAGCCTTTTCAACCACAACAACTTATCTGATAGAGAGTCTTTATCCAAGTTTTTCTTTATTGGACATGTTCTCACAATGTTTGTTTGGGCTATTAAAGTAGCAATTATTCTTAGCCCAACTTTTAGTGGTTTGGCTAGACACAAAACTGTACTGTGTGAACGTGTCTTGCATCAGCGAATGATTCCTATTCTTTTAGAATTTCGAGATTAAAAAAGAGCAAGGGTTGAGAGTCAGAGAGGAGATATATAAAGGGTGAGAGGTGAGAGTCAGAGTGAAGAGTTAAAAGAGCGGGAGCAGTGAGCCAAAGCAGAGATTTAAAAAGAGCGGGAGCTGAGAGTCAGCATGGAGATTTATAAGGAGAGGGAGCTGCGAGTCAGAGCGGAGATTTATAAAGAGCGGGAGCTGAGAGTCAGAGCGGAGATTTATAAAGAGCGGGAGCTGAGAGTCAGAGCGGAGATTTATAAAGAGCGGGAGCTGAGAGTCTGTGCGGAGATTTAAAAAGAGCAGGAGCTGAGAGTCAGAGCGGAGATTTAAAAAGAGGGGGAGCTGAGAGTCTGTGCGGAGATTTATAAAGAACGGGAGCTGAGAGAGCGGGGATTTAAAAAGAGCGGGAGCTGAGAGTCAGAGCGGGGATTTAAAAAGAGCGGGGGCTGAGAGTCGGAGAGGAGATTTATAAAGAGAGGGAGCTGAGAGTCAGTGTGGGGATTTATAAAAAGCGGGAGCTGAGAGTCAGAGCAGAGATTTATAAAGAGCGGGAGCTGAGAATCAGAGCAGGGATTTATAAAGAGCGGGAGCTGAGAGTCAGAGCGGAGATTGAAAAAGAACGGGAGCTGAGAGTCAGCATAATGATTGAAAAAGAGCGGGAGATCAGAGTCACGGCGGGGATTTATAAAAAGCAGGAGCTGAGAGTCAGCATGGAGATTTATAAAGAGCGGGAGCTGAGAGTCAGAGCAGAGATTTATAAAGAGCGGGAGCTGAGAGTCCGTGCGGAGATTTAAAAAGAGCAGGAGCTGAGAGTCAGAGCGGAGATTTAAAAAGAGGGGGAGCGGAGAGTCAGTGCGGAGATTTATAAAGAGCGGGAGCTGAGAATCAGAGCAGGGATTTATAAAGAGCGGGAGCTGAGAGTCAGTGGAGATTGAAAAAGAGCGGGAGCTGAGAGACAGCGGAGATTGAAAAAGAGCGGGAGCTGAGAGTCAGCATAAGGACTGAAAAAGAGCGTGAGATCAGAGTCAGGGCGGGGATTTATAAAAAGCGGGAGCTGAGAGTCAGCGGAGATTTATAAAGAGCGGGAGCTGAGAGTCAGAGCAGAGATTTATAAAGAGCAGGAGCCGAGAGTCAGCATGGGGATTTATAAAGAGCGGGAGCTGAGAGTCAGAGCGGAGATTTATAAAGAGCGGGAACTGAGAGTCAGAGCTGGAGCTGAGAGTCAGCATGGAGATTTATAAACAGCGGGAGCTGAGAGTCGGAGCAGAGATTTATAAAGAGCAGGCTGAGAATCAGAGCAGGGATTTATAAAGAGCGGGAGCTGAGAGTCAGAGCGGAGATTGAAAAAGAGCGGCAGCTGAGAGTCAGCATAATGATTGAAAAAGAGTGGGAGATCAGAGTCAGGGCGGGGATTTATAAAGAGCAGGAGCTGAGAGTCAGCATGGAGATTTATAAAGAGCGGGAGCTGAGAGTCAGAGCGGAGATTTATAAAAAGTGGGAGCTGAGAGTCAGCGGAGATTTATAAAGAGCGGGAGCTGAGAGTCAGCATGGGGATTTATAAAGAGCGGGAGCTGAGAGTCAGAGCGGAGATTTATAAAGAACGGGAACTGAGAGTCAGAGCTGGAGCTGAGAGTCAGAGCGGAGATTTATAAATAGCGGGAGCTGAGAGTTAGAGCGGAGATTTATAAAGAACGGGAACTGAGAGTCAGAGCTGGAGCTGAGAATCAGCATGGAGATTTATAAACAGCGGGAGCTGAGAGTCAGAGCGGAGATTTATAAAGAGCGGGAGCTGAGAGTCAGAGCAGATATTTATAAAGAGCGGGAGCTGAGAGTCAGTGCGGAGATTTATAAACAGCGGGAGCTGAGAGTCAGAGCGGAGATTTATAAACAGCGGGAGCTGAGAGTCAGAGCGGAGATTGAAAAAGAGCGGGAGCTGAGAGTCAGAGCGGAGATTTATAAATAGCGAGAGCTGAGAGTTAGAGCGGAGATTTATAAAGAGCGGGAGCTGAGAGTCAGAGCAGATATTTATAAAGAGCGGGAGCTGAGAGTCAGTGCGGAGATTTATAAACAGCGGGAGCTGAGAGTCAGAGCGGAGATTTATAAACAGCGGGAGCTGAGAGTCAGAGCGGAGATTGAAAAAGAGCGGGAGCTGAGAGTCAGAGCGGAGATTTATAAATAGCGAGAGCTGAGAGTTAGAGCGGAGATTTATAAAGAGCGAGAGCTGAGCGTCAGAGCAGAGATTTAAAAAGAGCTGGAGCTGAGAGTCAGTGCGGAGGTTTATAAAGAGCGGGAGTTGAGAGTCAGAGCGGAGATTTATAAAGAGCGGGAACTGAGAGTCAGAGCTGGAGCTGAGAGTCAGAGCGGAGATTTATAAATAGCGGGAGCTGAGAGTTAGAGCGGAGATTTATAAAGAGCGGGAGCTGAGAGTCAGAGCAGATATTTATAAAGAGCGGGAGCTGAGAGTCAGTGCGGAGATTTATAAACAGCGGGAGCTGAGAGTTAGAGCGGAGATTTATAAAGAGCGAGAGCTGAGCGTCAGAGCAGAGATTTAAAAAGAGCTGGAGCTGAGAGTTAGAGCGGAGATTTATAAAGAGCGAGAGCTGAGAGTCAGAACAGAGATTTATAAAGAGCGGGAGCTGAGAGTCAGAGCAGAGATTTAAAAAGAGCGGGAACTGAGAGTCAGTGCAGAGATTTTAAAAGAGCGGGAGCTGAGAGTCAGAGCGTAGATTTATAAAGAGCGGAAGCTGAGCGTCAGAGCAGAGATTTAAAAAGAGCGGATGCTGAGAGTCCAGTGCGGAGATTTAAAAAGAGCAGGAGCTGAGAGACAGGGCGGGATTCTCCCCTACCCGGCGTGACGGAGGGTGCCGGCGTAGGGGAGTGGCGCCAACCACTCAGGGGTCGCGCCTCCTCCAAAGGTGGGGAATTCTCCCCACCTTTGGGGGCCAGCCCCGCGCCGGAGCAGTTTGCACCGGTAGACTGGCGCAAACACCCGGCGCAGTCGGAAGCGGGGCTGGCCGAAAGGCTTTCGGCGGTCGGCGCATGCGCCGCAGTGACGTCAGCGGCAGCTGGCCGCTGACCTCACTGCCGGCGCATGCGCGATGCGGGGTTCTCCTCCGCGGCCGCCATGGCGGAGGCCGTGGCGGCGCGGAAGGAGAAAGAGTGCCCCCACGGCTCTGCCCCGCGGAGTGAGCGGGGGGCCCGATCGCGGGCCAGGCCTCCGTGGGGGCACCCCCCCGGGTCCGATCGCCCCCCGCCCCCCCCAGAACCCCGGGGGCCCGCTCGCCGCCGCTGAGTCCGCCGTTTCCGAGGTGGTGTACACCTCGGCGGCGGGAGAAGGCCTCCCAGCGGCGGGACTTCGGCCCATCCGGGCCGGAGATTTAAGGTTAGTTGTTAAAAAAAGAAATCCCGCCGGCGCCAGCTGTTTTCACAGGCTGCCGGCGGGATTTGCACAACGCCGGTTTTTTACCGGCGGGAGAATTAGGAGACCTGCGGGAGCGGAAATCACGCCGCTTCCCGCCAATTCTCCGACCCTGCGTGGGGTCGGAGAATCCCGCCCACAGAGTGGAGATTTATAAAAAGCGGGAGCTGAGAGTCAGCGGAGATTTATAAAGAGCGGGAGCTGAGAGTCAGAGCGGAGATTTATAAAGAGCGGGAGCTGAGAGTCAGCATGGGGATTTATAAAGAGCGGGAACTGAGAATCAGAGCTGGAGCTGAGAGTCAGCATGGAGATTTATAAACAGCAGGAGCTGAAAGTCAGAGCGGAGATTTATAAAGAGCGGGAGCTGAGAGTCAGAGCAGATATTTATAAAGAGCGGGAGCTGAGAATCAGAGCTGGAGCTGAGAGTCAGCATGGAGATTTATAAACAGCGGGAGCTGAAAGTCAGAGCGGAGATTTATAAAGAGCGGGAGCTGAGAGTCAGAGCAGATATTTATAAAGAGCGGGAGCTGAGAGTCAGTGCGGAGATTTATAAACAGCGGGAGCTGAGAGTCAGAGCGGAGATTGAAAAAGAGCGGGAGCTGAGAGTCAGAGCGGAGATTGAAAAAGAGCGGGAGCCGAGAGTCTGAGCGGGAATTTAAAAAGGTTGGGAGCTGAGAGTCAGAGCAGAGATCTAAAAAGAGCGGGAGCTGAGAGTCAGAGCGGAGATTTATAAAGAGCGGGATCTTAGAGTCAGCATGGAGATTTATAAAAGGCGGAAGCTGAGAGTCAGAGTGGTGATTTATAAAGAGCGCAAGCTGAGAGTCAGAGTGGGAGCTGAGAGTCAGAGCGGAGATTTAAAAAGAGCGGGAGCTGAGAGTCAGAGCGGAGATTTATAAAGAGCGGGAGCTCAGAGTCAGAGCGGAGATTTAAACAGTGCGGGAGCTCAGATTCAGAGCGGAGATTCATAAAGAGCGGGAGTTCAGAGTAAGAGCAGAGATTTATAAAGAGCGGGAGCTGAGAGTCAGAGCGGGAGCTGAGAGTCATGGGAAAACGGTAAGTTCATTGGCTGTTAAGTAACTACTAATTTACATGATCTATTCTAAATTTCTTGCAGATTAAATGTAAAAAGAGAAATATTTTGCAGGTTAGAAAGACTAAAACTAGCTGTAAATTGAAATTTAAAAAAAAAATCTCATTATATAAAATAAGGGTGGAGGGCCGGGTGATGAGTTGTACCTGCGTGATGTTGGAGCTGGTAGACCCTATTGTGGTTCCCGGTGAGCACATCTGTAGTAAGTGTTGGTTAATTGAGGAAATCAGGCTCAGAGCTGATGAGCTGGAATTGAACTTTGAATGCTGCAACATACCAGGGAGGGGGAGAGATACCTGGACAGTGTGTCCCAGGAGGCATTCACACTCCTTAGACTAACTAACTTAAATTTGGCCATTGTACAGGGACAGAAGAGTGTGACTGCGAGTGAGACAGGTGTGTTGTTCCTCGTGTCTTAATAAAGCTCGCAGTCTCAAATGTGGAGAAGATGCTTTATTGTGGGTTCGTTCAGTTTCCAGAGCTCGACCTAGAACTACCTTCCAGTGCTAACTACCAGCTTTGCTTGCTGTGTCCTGCTTACCAGCCCGCCTGCTGTGAAGAGTGTGTCCTCACTTCCTGTCCTGATCTATTTATATGGCTCTCCCGTGCTCCCTCTAGTGGTCGCTCAGTTGTGTTGCATCTGGTTAACTTGTGATCACCACATCCCCCTTTTTCTCTTAACATATTTTCTGAACATCGTTAAAGAAAATTGTACATCCTGTCCCAGTGTATTTATAGCTCTCCCGCTCGTGTTTGCTCTGTTGTTTTTGTATCTGGTCAATCTACGATCACCACATCCCCCTCTTTCTCATTACATAGTTTCTGTACATCATTAAGGAAAATTATACAAAACAGTAACTTATGATATGCGTATCTATACAAGTGATGATGCTATTGCTTTAGTTAACAAAGCCAATGTATTTATATGTCCAAACTTAATAAACACATTTATGAGTCCAAACTTGATGAATTTGTTCAGAGCTTTTTTTTTTTCTTTTTGTTGTTGATGACGTGGTGATATTGATATTGCAAGTCCGCTGTGAATGTTGTTGGTGTTCCTTGTTATCTTAAGTACCCAATGCGTCATCCCGAGGTGTTTGCATGGTCACATCACTGATGTTGACTGGCATGGACTTTTTTTTGTGCTTGTGGTGTTGATTTATTGTCTCATCCGCCTTGGATGCTGGTGTGCTTGCTTGTTCTGGAGCAGACGTGAGTTTGTGCGATTCGTTGTCATCCCATGACATGTTTGTAGTCTTGTTATCGTTTTGCAGTGTGCTGTGGCATCGTCCATCATGTGCCAAGTAGTGCCATTGTGTACAAGTCGTTGTTTCATTGCTGTTGTTTCTGTCGTTCCTGTTTTTGTTGTTTCCGTTGCCGTACTTGTCGCTGTTTTTGTCGTTTCCGTCTTTGTTGTTGTCGCTATCTTTGCTCCTGACTTTGTTGTGTTTGTTGCCATTCTTGTTGTTTCTGCCTCTGTCGTTGTCGCTATCTTTGTGCCTGACGTTGTTGTTTGTCTTGTTGCGCTTCATGTTGCTTTTATTCTTGCTGTTGTCGTTCTCGTTTCTGCTGTGCTTCTTGCTATTGTTGTTTGTCTTGTCGCGCTTCATGTTGCTTTTCTTCTTGCTGTTGTCGTTCTCGTTTCTGCTGTGCTTCTTGCTATTGTTGTTGGTCTTGTCGCGCTTCATGTTGTTTTTGTTCTTGTTATACTCTATGAGTGTCCCGAGTGGATAATTTGAGTCATTGAGCATTCCGTCTCGCGAGTGGTGCGAATGATCTGATGTTGCATCGGTGCAGGTGACATCAATCAGTTGTGGAGAATTGGATTCCGCATCTTTGCTTTCTTGGTGCTCGTCTTCCGGAGTCAAAGTCTTCTTGATTACATTTGACGCGATGTCTGTGGACTCTCGGCGCTCCTCTTCTGGAGTCCAAATCTGCATGATTTCAGCTGACGTGGTTTCTCTAGACTCTTGGTGCTCCGCTTCTGGAGTTAAAATCTTCATGATTTCTGTTGATGTTATCTCACTGGACTCCAGGTGCTCCTCTTCTAGAGTCAAAATCTGCATGGTTTCTTTTTGTTTGATGTCTCTGGACTCCAGGTGCTCCTCTTCTGGAGTCAGAATCTGCATGGTTTCTTTCGGCATTGTCTCTGTGGACTCCAGGTGCTCCTCTTCTGGAGTCAAAATCTGCATGTTTTCTTTTGGCGTTGTCTCTCTGGGCTCCAGGTGCTCCTCTTCTGGAGTCAAAATCTGCATGTTTTCTTTCGGCATCGTCTCTCTGGACTGTTGGGTGGCCCGACTCTGTGCTTCTGTACAGACAAGCTGAGAACTGTCAGTCTCACTGTGATCCTGTACGTCGAGTGCGAGCACCTTGTCACTGTTTTCGCTCTGTGCTTCGGTACAGACAAGCTGAGAACTGTCAGTCTCACTGTGATCCTGTACGTCGAGTGCGAGCACCTTGTCACTGTTTTCGCTCTGTGCTTCGGTACAGACAAGCTGAGAACTGTCAGTCTCACTGTGATCCTGTACGTTGAGTGTGATCACCTTGTCACTGTCTTCGCATGCAGTGGGCAGAGGTGCATTGTCTTCTTCTTGTTCCTGTGAGCGTGTTGGACTTTCATAGTCCGCTTTTTCTTCTTGTTCCTGTGAGCGTGTTGGACTTTCATAGTCCGCTCTTTCTTCTTGTTCCTGTCAGCTTGGTAGACTTTCATAGTCTGCTTGCGGTTGCTCAGGTACAGCGGGTTTACCTTCATGGTCTTGTTCGTGCTTGGTGTCCGCCCGGGAGTGTTTGCTTGCATCCCTGTTGGCGTCTTTCATCACTCGCACTGTGGAGCCTGTCATCGCTCGCTCCGTGGAGTCTTCCTGTGCTCTCTGTGTGGCGTCGTCTTCGTCTTGGGTATTGCTGTCATCCAATGTATCGACGAGCTGCCATGGCACCATGGTGTTGGATTCATCCACCATGAGTAGAGTCGTGTTGAGCTTTGCAACGGTGTCGCTGATGCTGTGATCAGCATGTCCAAATAACTCCTCCATGTCTGAGTAGTATTCTTTGAAACCCATTTCATCTTCGTTGGCTTCTTCTACCACGAGTTGATTCGTGTTGAACTTTGCGACCGTGTCGCTGATGCTGTGATAAGCATATCCGACTGACTCAGCTGTGTCTGAGTAGTATTCTCCGAAAACCAAATCATCCTGGTTGGATTCTTCTACCACGAGTTGATTCGTGTTGAACTTTGCGACCGTGTCGCTGATGCTGTGATAAGCATATCCGACTGACTCAGCCATGTCTGAGTAGTATTCTTTGAAAACCAAATCATCTTGGTTGGATTCATCTACCACGAGTTGGTTCGTGTTGTGCTTTGCGACCGTGTCGCTGATGCTGTGATAAGCATATCCGACTGACTCAGCTATGTCTGAGTAGTATTCTTCGAAAACCAAAGCATTTTGGTTGGATTCATCTACCACGAGTTGGTTCGTGTTGTACTTTGCGACCGTGTCGCTGATGCTGTGATAAGCATATCCGACTGACCCAGTCAGGTCTGAGAGGTAATCGTCGAAAAACAAATCATCTTTTGTTGTTTCGGAATTCTTTTTGTTCGCTTCACTGTGTGTGGTGAAGGCAGCTTTTTCCAAGGTTTTGTGCAAGTTGTTTTTCACTGTTGGTTTAAGTTCAGGCGTTTTTCTGTGTTCTGAGGCAAGAAAATTTGGTTTTACCACTTTAAGTGTCTTGTTTTCAATTTTCGGGCATTTCCCTTTTAAGTGGGCGTGGTCAGGATTCTCAGACGTCATGACGTCACGCATAGGAACGACTTGCACATGC
Source organism: Scyliorhinus canicula (assembly GCF_902713615.1). Classification (NCBI taxonomy): domain Eukaryota; kingdom Metazoa; phylum Chordata; class Chondrichthyes; order Carcharhiniformes; family Scyliorhinidae; genus Scyliorhinus; species Scyliorhinus canicula. The sequence continues at coordinate 85,234,617 of NC_052147.1, forward strand.
GCAAATCGGCTTTCTTTCCTTGTGCGGTTCGGTGTCCATTGCGCATGCGCGGCTTGCGCATGCGCATGACGGTCCGCGACGAAGACTTTTTTTGACTGCGCATGTGCGGCTTGCGCATGCGCATAACGATCGGCGCCGCGATCTTTTGTAAACTGCGCATGCGCGACTTCCGATTCCGGCGCATGCGCAACTTCCGGTTCCGGCGCATGCGCAGACGCGATTTGTAGTTCTTTGCTTACCAGAGACTGCAAAATGTGCTCCGACGCCATTTTATCGCGGATTTCAGCGTTTTTTCTTTCTAAAAGTTGTAAGTTACCTTTTCTTTCCGATCTGGACTGGATTTCAGCGTTTTGGCTTTGTGAAAAATTCATGTTATTTCTTCTTTTTGATCTGTACTGTGCATTCGCGATTTCCTGATCTTTTTGTGATTTTTTAAGTCTTGCATCACTCAGTCTCTGTGCAGGTTGGACTGTGAGCATGCCTTGCTGTTCAAATTTCTCACAGTACTCTTCAAATTTGTTTAGTAACGTTTGTAAGCTGTTCCTGTCTTCACCTTTTGAGTGTTTAAATCCATTATACACTTTCCTATTGACAGGCCCTTCGATGAGAATTGCTATTTTAATTTTGTCTGAGGCTTCTGCTACATCATTAGCTATGAGATAAAAATCGAACATTTGTTTAAACCTTTTCCAGACATTTCTTACATTACCAGTCGTGTCCAGCTGAGGTGGGTATCCATGCCACATCCTCGAATTAGCGATGTCTTCCCCAGTCAAATGTCCAGTAGGAGATTTCCATGCCATTTTGTGCTTTCTGTATCTGCAGCTGAGTTGTCCTGTTGTAAGCGTCCTGAAATCACTGCTGGTACCATGTGTTGTTCCTCGTGTCTTAATAAAGCTCGCAGTCTCAAATGTGGAGAAAATGCTTTATTGTGGGTTCGTTCAGTTTCCAGAGCTCGACCTAGAACTACCTTCCAGTGCTAACTACCAGCTTTGCTTGCTGTGTCCTGCTTACCAGCCCGCCTGCTGTGAAGAGTGTGTCCTCACTTCCTGTCCTGATCTATTTATATGGCTCTCCCGTGCTCCCTCTAGTGGTCGCTCAGTTGTGTTGCATCTGGTTAACTTGTGATCACCACAACAGGTAGAGGGATTCAGGAGGTAGGGTTGCAGGAGCCTCAGGCCTTGACCTTGACCAACAGGTTTGAACTTCTTGCTTACTGTGTGCACAGAAACGGGGACTGCAGGGAGGATGAGCAAACTGACGATAGCACTGTGGTACAGGGAGCCAATCAAGTGGGAGGAGAGAAAAGAAATGTATTTGTAATCGGGTATAGTATAGTTAGGGGCATTGACACTTCTCTGTGACCTGGATCGAGAATACTGAAGGTTGTGTTGCCTGCCTGGTGCTTGGGTTTGGGATATCTCATCTGGGCTGCAGAAGAACTTGGAGTGGGAGGGTAAAGATCCAGTTGTCGTGGTCCACATAGGTAGCAACCACATGGTAGAACAATAATAGAGGTTCTGCTGAAGGATTATGAGCAGCTCGGGGCTAAATTAAAAAGCAGAACCAAAAAGGTAATAATCTCTCAGCAACTACCTGAGCCACGAGAAAATTGGCACAGGGTCAATAAGATTAAAGAGGTTGCATGGCTCAAAGGTTGGTGTGGGAGAAATGGGTTTGAATTCATGGGACATTGGCACCAGTACTAGGGAAGGAGGGAGCTGTTCCGATGGGACGGCTTTCACCAGAATCAAGCTGGAACCAGAGTCCTGGCGAATTGCATAACTAGGGCTATAGATAGGGCTTTAAATTGAATAGTGAGAGTGTTTGGGGGAGGGGGGGTTCAACTGTACGGAGAATTAGAAAACCAAAGTTAAAGGAGAAGGTGAGAGTACAGGTTAATAATGAGGACTTTAAACAAGTTAAAGGGGCAGGTGGCGCAGGAGAGGTTATTAAAGTTTCCAGAGCAGGTAATAGAGCAGAGAGTATAGAAAGGGTCAAGTACAACTTCAGGCACAGAAAAAAAGGGGACAACTATGAGAAGGGGGGCGGTCAACACAGGACTGTATCTAAATGTGCGCGGTGTACAAAACAAGATAAGTGAGCTTGTTACGCACATTGAAATTGGCGGGCACAATGTTGTGGGCATCACAGAGTCATGGTTGCAAGGGGATCAGGGCTGAGATCTAAATATCCAAGGATATATGTCCTGACAAAAGGACAGGCAGATGGGCAAAGGGGGCAGGGGTGCATTGTTCGTAAGAAATGAAGTTAAATCGATAGCAAGGAGTGATATAGGATCAGAAGGCATAGAATCCCTGTGGGTAGAGTTGAGGAATTGTTACAGAAACAATACCCTGATGGGAGTTATGTACAGGCCCCCGAGCAATTGTCAGGATGTGGGGCAGAAAATAAATCAGGAGATAGAAAAGGCATGTAAAAAAGGCAATATTACAATAATCATGGGGGACTTCAATATGCAGGTGGACTGGGGAAAATCAGGTTGGTAGTGGATCCCAAGAAAAGGAATTTGTGGAATGTCTACAAAATGGATTTTTGGAGCAGCTTCTCACCAGGGAACAGGCAATTCTGGATTTGGTAATGAGGCAGACTTGATTAGCGGACATAAGATGAAGGAACCCTAAGGGAGCAGTGTCCACAATATGATGAAGTTCACCCGACATTTGAGAGGGAGAAGCCGGAATCAAATGTAATGATTGTACAATTGAATAAAGGTAACTTTATTCATGAGGGAGGAGCTGACCCGAGTTGATTGGAAAGAGAGCCCAGCATTGATTCCTCTGCTCTTGGTTTGTTGAATTAATTGGGTGCCTGTCGAATGTTATATAGTTTTAACTTGAAGACAAATGTTTTGAAACCTTTTTAGAATTATTTTGGAGTCCTCTTTCTGCTCCTCCATTTGGGAAACAAATGAGTGGAACTTCTCGATGGCTTCATGGCCCGCTACATTTAGTAAAGTGTAAGCTTGTAGGAGTGGTGTATTTAATACGGTGCTACATTATCTGACAAATCTGATTTAAATACACCACTCCTTCTCAAACTTTGCTCAACTGTCTGCAATGTTTGCATTGAACATGAGAGTGTTGACGCAGCAAAGCCCTGTGTCATACTGTCGATTCCTGACACCATGTCGAAGTGTTGTACTGGCACAGGCTGGCACTTTTCCAACCTGGCATGGCAATCTGTGCCAGGAACAGTGCCAGTGTACTGCCTGGGCATGTCCTTCTCTCCCCTGACCAACTACACCCCCTCTCCGTGGCTTTTTCAGGAATCCCTTGACTGCCATTGTGAAGTGGAAGAGGGATCCAAGGGAGGACAGATAGGAGTAGGGGGCTTGGAGGAGTGGATGAGGGAAGAGCCTGGCTGTGGTGTGGGCAGTCGGAGGATCTTGATGGGAACAGTCAGTCAAGGTAAGAAAATGAAGAGCCAAACAGGTTGTGTCAGTTGTCTTACTCTGTTGTCACTCTAACTCTGGGTGCTGGTTGGCAGAACCATTACAGAGCTTTGAGTTCACCTACAACATTTCAATTATATCCTTTGAAAATGATCTCTTTTAAAAATAAATTTAAAGTACTTAATTATTTCTTTTCCAATTAAGGGGCAATTTAGCATGGTCAATCCACCTACCCTGCACATCTTTAGGTTGTGGGAGCGAGACCCACGTAGGTACAGGGAGAATGTGCAAACTCCACAAGGACAGTGACCCAGAGCCGGGATCGAAGCTGGGTCCTCGGTGCCCTGAGACAGTAGTGCTAACCACCGTGCCACTCTCAGACAGTGTTCTTCATGTCCATCATTGTCCTTTACAATGTCTAGAAAGGGGACCAGCTGAGCCTGAAAGATCAGCCATGTCCCACAGAATGTGACATTTGACATTCAATAGAGTAAACAAACATTTCTCCTACAATAAAGGAAATGTCCCAAGCTTCCCTGTAACCATCAATGTGTTCAACCATGAGGCATGCCAGTACAATTGGCTCTCTGACTAAGCAAGTCTCAGCAAAGAACAATGAGGAACACATGAATAAAGTGAAACCAATGTTGTGTAAATTACTTGCAAGCAAAATTTAAATGAGAAAAGAGCGCCCATGCCATCTTTGTGTCTTATACATCTCTTGTTAATGACAGTGGAGTTGAGCAGGAAAATCATGTTGAATCTCCCGGTTTTCCCAGGAGGATCTTTTATAGTCTGCCATGCCTGCTGTATTGTCAGCTGACAGCTTCTTTGCCACAGGATCGGCTGCTTAACTCGTGCACGTCACCAGCATTTTAAATGCTGGGCAGAATCTTACCAGAATTTGGCAAAGTAACGGGCTCAGTCAGAAAGTTGGTCTGTAGCTCTTCAGCTTAGCAGACTAGATTTCTCACAAATCTTGACAAACAAAGACAAACCAAAGAAATGGGCGCTGTTTACACCGTCACTCTGGCGGGACGGGTCTCATAGAGCCAGGAACCGACTCTAAAGAATTGGGGTGCCACCTTTAAAGGTCGCCCCAATGAGCGCTACTGCCTAATGGTCCCCAACCCATCATGAAGGCATGGAGGCCTCCAGCCCCCACCCATTATTCTCGTGGGAATTCTGCTCCCTCCTCCCACACACACACTGGCAGCATTCAACCCCCCCCCCCAACCACACCAACAGCAGAAATGAAGCTGACACTCCCCCCAACCATATCCACCCCCCAAATAGGGCTCCCACTACGGCATGTCCTGTCACTGCCCACTAGCACAGGTTGGCACTATTCCATCCTGGCGGTGCAAACCTCTGCCTTAGGGGGAATGTCCTTCTCTTCCCACACCCTCATCCTCCTATAGCTATCGGAAAGATCCAATCGACATCGGGCCAATATTTATTGAGGGAGGATCATTTGGTGGGGGGGAGAAATCGTTAATAATATTTAATCTATGCGAATACGGTATGGTAGCACAGTCGTTAGCACTGTGGCTTAACAGTGCCAGGGTCCCAGGTTCAATTCCCGGCTTGGGTCACTGTCTGTGCGGAGTCTGCATGTTCTCCTGTGTTTGCGTGGGTTTCCTCCGGGTGCTCCAGTTTCCTCCTACAAGTCCCAAAAGAATTGGACATTCTGAATTCTCCCTCTCTGTCCCCGAACAGGCACCGAAATGTGGCGACTAAGGGCTTTTCACAGTAACATCATTGCATTGATAATGTAAGCCTACTTGTGACAATAAAGATTATAAAAATTAAAATGAGGTTCTCACCTGACACCGTGCCGAGGGACGGGGAAAGTCGGGAAACGTGATCTCTCCAGCGAGAATCGAGCTTCTTGTTTTTTTCTGGATTTTTCGCCTGCGTTGCTGCCCTGGCAGTGAATTCAGGATCAAGATCGTGCCTGTTACTTGTAATCATGTAGGAAATGGGAAAATACAAGTGCACGGGAGTGGTGTACATTCCAATTCTGCCGTCAGGAACAGCACGCCACTGACAAATTCACAGAATGACAGAATGCTACAGTGCAGAAGAGGCCCTTCAGCCCATCGAGTCTGCACCGATGCATGAGAAGCACCTGACCTGCCTACTTAATCCCATTTGCCCGCACTTGGCCCATAGCCTTGAATGTTAAGAAGTGCTCAGTGCTCATCCAGGTACTTTTTAACGGATGTGAGGCAACCCGCCTCTACCACCGTCCCAGGCAGTGCATTCCAGACCGTCTTCATCCTCTGGGTAAAAAAGAAGCTTTTCCCCAAATCCCCTCTCAACCTCCTGTCCCGACCTTGAACTTGCCCCCCTAACTGATTCCGCCCATTATTCTTCAAGGATTGGGCTGAGAACTCCAGATTAGCTTTATACTGGAATTGGACCTATGGCATTCAAAACCTGGAGTACTGACACTAAAGATTCTTGAAAATTCTGCCCATCGATGTCTCTGACATTGAGCCAATACCAACCACACAACCCCAAAAATTGTGGAGTAAGGGGGTACTAGCCTAGGCATTGAACTAAGCACAGGCATTATTCAGCACTCTGCTTCCAAAATGACAAACTGGGAATGCAGACATATTGTCAGCTGGGAGTATGCCAGCCACCATTATTGGGTAAGATAGTTAGGATCATTGCATGGGCTGTTTCAGATTCCCAATAGGCCAAGCCCTTCATTCACCATGTGTTAAACTCACCTAGTTCAGTGGGTTGTCAGAGGCAGGCGGGCTCTCTCTGCTTAGCGAAGTAAGCATAGATTCACATTGAAGTTCCATGGCCTCCTCCTCACTCACCCCACCATCCTTCCCAAGATTGCTGGGAATAGGCCATTTGTTTATTCCATCTAATCATTTTAAATATCTCAAATGGATCACCCCTGTATTTAAGGGAATGCAAACCTGGTATGCAACCCAACCTCATAATTTAACCCAGTAACTCTGGTATCATTCTGAATCTACACTGCACCCTAGCTGCAAGATCATTGTATCTTTTCTGAGGTTGAATGCCTGGACCTGAACCCAATACTCCAGATGTGTTCTGACCAAGGCTCTGTGTAATTCTTTTCTCCCTATTTCTATGTATTATGCTTTATTTATTCTTAGTGAGTGCTGTTACACACAGGGAATAGGTGATGGGTAGCTCCCCTAATCACTGCATTGACTAATTGTTTAATTTGGATCTTATATGAATTTTTAGTGTCAAGTCATAAGCACATTTCCAAAACTGATGTGTTTTTCATTTTCCCACATTTCATCCAGGAGAGATGGTGGAAGTAACTGCATTGGACCCTTCACAAGCTACCGTTCTTGCAACATCCAGGTAGAGTAAAATGTTCCTTGTACATGTTGGATGGAGGCAGAGTATAAGTGGGTTTCATAGAATTTACAGTGCAGAAGGAGGCCATTCGGCCCATCGAGTCTGCATCGGCTCTTGGAAAGAGCACCCTACCCGAGGTCAACACCTCCACCCTATCCCCATAACCCAGTAACCCCACCCAACACTAAGGGCAATTTTGGACACTAAGGGCAATTTATCATGGCCAATCCACCTAACCTGCACATCTTTGGACTGTGGGAGTAAACCGGAGCACCCGGAGGAAACCCACGCACACACGGGGAGGATGTGCAGACTCCGCACAGACAGTGACCCAAGCCGGAATCGAACCTGGGACCCTGGAGCAGTGAAGCATTTGTGCTATCCACAATGCTACTGTGCTGCCATGTTTCAAATAGATCAGCTGGTATAACTGCAGGCCAGGAAGATGGGGATCATACTGACTGTCTGGACCGAGTTGATCTTGAGTTTCAGTAATGATGCTGCATTAACTACAGTGTCTCCTTAATGGACGAGGATTAGGAAAATTATCCAGGGTTCCTGCTTCTGATTGCTATCAGTTATGTCCAGTTGAAAAACATGTGTTGGTTGAGAACAGGATGGGATTTGACTGTGAACATTCTCATGTTGGAATATTGGAATAATTCAGCAACATCTGGGCAAACTGTGTAAGAGTGGCCATTTCTTGGCAGTGACCACTCTTCAAGTTATATTTTTTATTACATAGAATTTACAGTGCAGAAGGAGGCCATTCAGCCCATCGAGTCTGCACCGGCTCTTGGAAAGAGCACCCTACCCAAGCCCATACCTCCACCCTATCCCCATAACCCAGTAACCCCACCTAACACTAAGGGCAATTTGGACCCTGAGGGCAATTTAGCCTGGCCAATTCACCTAACCTGCACATCTTTGGACTGTGGGAGGAAACCGGAGCACCCGGAGGAAACCCACGCACACACGGGGAGAACGTGCAGACTCCACACAGACAGTGACCCAAGCCGGGATTCGAAACTGGGACCCTGGAGCTGTGAAGCATTTGTGCTAACCACTATGCTACCGTGCTGCCAACATCACTCCCAAATCAGACTTTCAATCAGCCTTTGGACATCAGTGCTGCCTTTCTATTGATTTGGAAAGTTGTTGCATTCACATGTGGTCTTTATCATTGCAGGTAGAGATGAGTCTGAGATAAGTCCTCTGTGCTGAAGTCTTCAGAAACTCTTCATGGTTTGACTTCCAGCTGTACTCCCTGCTTTTCTGCAAAATGCTTGACATTCCACCTCCTCCCATTAGTCACATCATCTTATCAACTGAACACAATGTATCTAATTAACTATTCCAGGGAACCCTCTTAATCCAAACACAAATCCATTAGCCAAAGCTTTTAGGATGCTTTAATTGCACTTTTAATTCTGTCTGAAAATGGAAGATATAGGTGAGGTTTTAAATGAGTACTTTGCAACTGTGTTCACTACGGAGAAGGGTGATGTAGATATAGAAATCAGGGAGGAGCATTGTGATTTACTTGAACGACTTAACATTGAGATGGAGGAGGTATTAGCAGTTTTAATGGGCCCAAAAGTGGATAAATCCCCAGGACCAGATGAAATGTATCCCAGGTTGCTGGAGGAGGCAAGGGAGGCTATAGCAGCAGCTCTGATTAAAAAAAATTCAAATCTCCTCTGGCCACAGGAGACATGCCAGAAGACTGGAGGATAGCTTAATGTGGCACTATCATTCAAGAAGGGAAGTAGGGACGAACCAGGAAATTACAGGACAGTGAGTCTAACGTCAGTAGCAGGGAAACTACTAGAAAACATTCTGAGGAACAAAATTTATCTCTACTTGGAGAGGCATGGATTAACCAAAGATAGTCTGCATGGTTTTATCAAAGGGAGACCATGTTTTACAAATTTGATTCAATTTTTTGAGGAGGTGACAGGTGTGTCGATGAGGGTAGTGCGGTTGATGTAGTCTATATGGTCTTTAGTAAGGCTTTTGACAAGGTCCCACATGGGAGGCTGATGAAGAAGAGAAGAACCCATGGGATTCAGGGCAATTTGGAAAACTGGATTTAAAACTGGTTTAGTTTTAGGAGGCAGAGGGTAATGGTTGAAGGTTGTTTTAGTGACTGGAACCCTTTGTCTAGTGGTGTGCCCCAGGAATCGGTGCTGGGTCCCTTGTTCTTGTAGTAAACATAAATTATATGGATGTGAATGTAGGAGGTACAAGTAAATTCGCAAATGGCATAAAAGTTAGAGTTCCAGATTCCCAATACCCCAATACTGGGGCAGCGCAGTAGCATAGTGGTCGGCACTATAGCTTCGCAGCGCCAGGGTCCCAGGTTTGAGTCCCGGCTAGGGTCACTGTCAGTGCGGAGTCTGCACGTTCTCCCTGTGTCTGCGTGGGTTTCCTTCGGGTGCTCCAGTTTCCACCTCCAAATCCCGAAACACATGCTATTAGGTAATTTGGACATTCTGAATTCTCCGTCTGTGTACCCGAACAGGCGCCGGAATGTGGCAACTAGGGGCTTTTCACAGTAACTTCATTGCAGTGTTAATGTAAGCTTACTTGTGACAATAAAAATGATTTAGAAAAAAACATTTGTGTGAAGAAGCGCTTCCTGACATCACCCCTTGAATGTCTCGGCTCTAATTTTAAGGATATGCCCCTTTGTTCTGGACTCTCCCATCAGAAGGGCATTGGGAACAGGGAGAGGGACAGCATCGAAGAGAGGGGGGTGGAGGACATAGATGGTGGGGGGGAGAAGATGAGGAATGGAAGGGTGGCATGGTGACGCAGTAGTTAGGACTGCTGCCTCAGCGCCAGGGATCCTGGAGGTGTGGAATGCTATATGCAGATGGTATTGCATAGAAGTAATGGAATGGGGATTTACATAGATACATACATAGAAGATAGGAGCAGGAGGAGGCCTTTTGGCCCTTCGAGCCTGCTCTGCCATTCATCACGATCATGGCTGATCATCCAACCCAATAGCCTAATCCTGCTTTCTCCCCATAGCCTTTGATCCCATTCTCCCCAAGTGCTATATCCAGCTGCCTCTTGAATATAAATACATATAATTCAAGAACATATCATAGAATTTACAGAACAGAAGGAGGCCATTCGACCCGAGTCTGCATCGGCTCTTGGAAAGAGCACCCCACTTTAGCCTATGCCTCCACCCTATCTCAGTAACCCCACTTAGCCAAATTTAACAAAGTATTGTTGCAATTAAGGTGTTAATTTACGCCATAAATCTTTTGTGGGTCTCGTCGTATTACATAATCGAGAGGAAAGGATTGGAGAATATTTTCTCGTCTGCACCTTCACTATGACGAGAGAGGCTATTGTGAGTGATTTGCTCCCAGATATTCATCAATCCTTGCATGATCATGCACTTAGCTTCTTAGGAGGCCAGCTTTGCTCTCATTGTGTTAAAGGTGGGACAATTTGAACAAACTTGCATTTTCACAGAGAACTTTGACAACCTAGGGCTATGCAAAGCTGTATACAGCTGTAATAACCTACATAAGGCCCACGGGGATACACTGCTTGATCTCTCCGTGGGACCTGTGGAGTATGAGCTTCCCTGCTGAGTGGGTGGAGGCCCACTCAGCTGGGCCTCGGTAGAACTTGTTAGACCGGCCCGGATAGGAACCAGTATTTTGGTTGCCCCACCAGGGCTGTGCTATGTACATTGTTCGCTGTCGTGTTGTACACTTCCTAGGCACTCTCTTTGGAGACAATTACTTTAACCCTGGCAATCTTGTGTATATTGGATCTGCCAATCTCTAATACCAAATTTTTGTCCAGAAATCCTTAGCTCTGTGCCCAGCTATGTTAGTCACTAACTAAGCCTAATACTGGATTCTTATGGCACCCCCTCAACCTGGAACAAATACCCGTTGACTGGCAATGTCCGACGCAAATATCCAAGTAAGTGCCCTACTCTTGGCAAGTGCCCTTCTGCCAAGTATCCTACTCTGAACTCTTTCTCCTGTTACATGCCCCACAGCAAATATCCTGTGACAAATGTAACAAATGATGGCAAGGAAGAACAGTTGTTAGCACTGTTGTTTCACAGCACCAGGGTCTCGGGTTCGATTCCCCGCTTGGGTCACTGTCTGTGTGAAGCAACAGTGCTAACCATTGTGCTACCGTGCTGCTGAGGTGAGTTGCAGCAGTGAACTTGTACACAGTACATCAGACTGCAGCTACTCCCTGTTGGTGGTGGAGGGAATGAATGTTCAAGTTGGTGAAGGGGGTGCTGCTCAGGCAGGCTGCTTTGTTGAGTTTCTTGCGTGTTGTTGGAGCTGCACTCATCCAGGCAAGTGGATCACATTCCTGACTTGTGCTGTGTAGATGGTGGACAGTCTTTGGGGAGTCAGGAGGTGATTTACGCACTGCAGGAATCCCAGCCTCTGACCTATTCTTGTAACCTGGTGGATAGCAGGTTAAAGTCTATTTCCAGCTTTTTCCTCTCCACCAGAAGCTCTACGGCCGGGGCCTCGAGTGTTTTCTGTCAACCTCCAGATTGGAGTCGATCAGTTGTTCCCTGGCTACCCTCTCTTCCTTTTCTCTTTATGCCTTGTAGGCTAATCTCTCCCCTAGTGACCACCTTCAGTGCCTCCCAGAACGTGGAAGGTGAGACTTCCCCATTCCGGTTATTTGTAAAATACTTGCCTATGGCTTGTGATATTTTTGGCAGAAGACCTTGTCGGCCAGCAGGTCCGTGTCCAACCTCCACGTGGGGCGCTGGACACAGCCCGTCTCCAACCTCACATGCACATAATGGAGAGCGTGGTCAGAGATAACTATTGTGGAATATTCCGCTCTTACTATTCCTGGAAGCACTGCTTTCCCCACTGCAAAGGAGCCTATTCTCGAGTATGGTTTGTGCATTGCTGAGAAGAACAAATATTTCCTTTCATCGGGTGTAGAAATCACCATGGGTCCTGGGGCTGTTTGGCACACTGGGCTAAATCGCTAGCTTTGAAAGCAGGCCAGCAGCACGGTTCGATTCCCGTAACAGCCTCCCCAAACAGGTGCCGGAATGTGGCGACTAGGGGCTTTTCACAGTAACTTCATTGAAGCCTACTCATGACAATAAGCGATTTTCATTTCATTTCATTTTCCTCCACCTCCATCTGTTCCATGAATGCCCCCAGTTCCCGAGCCATACCTGTCCTTTTCCCCGATCTGAGGTTTGATTGGTCTGTCAGCGGGTCCTGTACGCAGTTGAAGTCGCCGCGCCGCGCCATGATCAGTCGGTGTGTGTCAATGTTGGGGATTTCCACCATAGTCTGTTTTATAAAGTCTGTGTTGTCCCAGTTATGTGCATACACATTTACCAGACCTACAGACACCGCTGACCATGACATGCTGTCCCCCTGGGTCCGTTACTGTCTTTGTCACCATGAACCTTGTCCTCTTACTAATCAACCTTTCACACCATGAGGTTGGGGCCCCAGCGCTCTGGGGCCCCCCTTTGCCCAGGAGGCATCCAAAATGGGCGCTAACTGTGTGAATGCCACGTGGATTTGTCCCTGTACTCTGGGGTTTCCCTTTGCCCAGGGACCCCTGCAAAGTGGCTGCTTGTGTTGCCATCTTGTTTCATCAGCCCTTTCCTCACTCGCCGAAGCCCGTATGAAGCCCTACTAATTTTTCCTGCTTTGTTCCTTTTGTGGCCTTTCCCATGCAGGGATATTCCCTGCATCGTCCTTACCCTGTCTCCTGCTGTGTTTTCCCCTTCCCCATCCCTTTGTCGTCCCCCCCCCCCCTCCCCACCGATCAGGTGCTCCCGCACTGCCGGGAGGTGCTGACCTAGCCCTTCCCTTACACCTATTGACTGCCCATTTTCCCAGTTTAAAGCCTCACCTGCCTTCCCCAGTCCCCGCTTCTTTCTATGACCTAGTCATTCCTTTATGGTCGGAACGAGGCATTGCAGTCCCGCGCAAACATTCTCACTGTACGATGAGTCTTTTACTCTTTCAGTCTTTCCACGCACACCTCTCATCGCTACTGTACCTGTCCCTTGTCCAGGCCATTGGCTCTGATGAACTCATTCGCTTCCTCCGGGGAGTTGAAGTAATATTCCTTTTTTGGTATGTGCCCCAGAGCCTGGCCGGGAACAGCATACTGAAACATACCCCATTCTTGCACAGGGCTAACTTTGCCTGGTTAAACGCAGCACTGTGTTTTGCTAGTTATGCCTCAATGTCCTGATAAATTCTGATTCTATGTCCTTGCCAGGTGCTTGCTCTCGTCTGGCGTGCCCACCGCAGGATTCTCTCATGTTCCTGATATCGGTGGAGCTTTGCGATAATCGTCCTCAGCTGCTTCCTGGCCTTAGGTTTCGTTCTGAGCGACCTGTGCGCTCTGTCCAGCTCAGGGGATTTGGGGAAGCTGTTTTTCTCCACTAAGTCGCCCAGCATTAGGGCAATGTAGTCCGTTGGGTCTTTGCCCTCAATGTCTTCCAAGTCAAGGATCGTCCTCTCCTGAGTTGCCACTTTTTTCCCCAGCCCATCGATTGCCTTCTGCATGGTGTCCATCGCCTTTGCCACCGCCACCTTGACCGTCACCTGGATTTCTATCCTTATCACCTCCTTCATGGCGGTCAGCTCCTTTATCAGGAAGCTTTTCCATCGTATCCAGGTGGTGGGGGGAGGCTGATGCTCGGGTCACTGGCATCGGGTCCTTTCTCCTGTGAGGCCCCTTTGCCTCGTGTGTCTGCTGTCTCATCTGCCTGCTGGTTGTGGCTCTTTCAGTCACTTCTGCCATCTCTTCGTGCTCTCGAGCTCCTGTTTGCTGGCATCTTTTCTTGGCTGTTGAGGGATTTTTTTTTCCCTCTACCCTTGAAATTTGGGGAAAATTCAACTCATTCAATTTTTTCCCAGTTTTGTTTTTCCTCCCGGGCTTGGAGGGGAGCCACCTGATATGTGTCTGCTCAGCACACCATCGTTGCTGGTACTCAGACACATTGACTCGCCTCCGGGCGCCTCCCATAACCCAGCCTCTAACTCCCAGCTCTTCCTCCCACTTCCGCTTAATCTCACCTATCAGGGCTCCCTCCCAGTCCATCAGCTCTTTATAGATTTCTGATACCTTCCCCTCCCCAACTCCCACTTTTGACACTACCTTATCCTGTAACCGCTGGGGCAGCAGGTGCGGAAAGATCGATACCTGCCTCTGCTCAAAGTTCCTCACCTGCAAGTAACGGAACACATTCGCACTGCTACCTCCCTTTTTGAATAGCCGGGATACATTCGCTACTCTCTAATCTGTAGCGACCATTCTAGAGTCCAAAATATTTTGCAAAATGAACACTAGTGAATCTACTATTTCTAGGGCCACATCCTTAAGTATTCTGGGATGAGGATTTTCAGGTCTGGAGATCTGTCCGCCTTCAATCCCATTCATTTCCCCCAAACCATTTCTCTATTAATATTAGTTTCCTTCAGCTCCTCATTAACACTTGTGCTACTCAGAACTTCCGGTACATTATTCATGTCTTCCTTTGTGAAGACAGAAGCAAAGCACAAATTTAGTTCTTCAGCCATTTCTTTGTTCCCCTTTATTAATTCCCCCGTTTTTGACTGCAAGGTGCCTACGTTCGTTTTTAGCAATTTTTTTCTCTTTTCATACCTATAGAAACTTTTACAGTCAATTGCTTTGTTCCCCTCTAGCTTACTTTCACACTGTATTCTCCCCATTTTAATCAAACCCTTGGTCCGCTTTTGCTGAATTTAAACTATTGTGAATCCTCAGGTCTATTGCTTTTTCTTGCAAATTCTTTGAATCTAATACCATCTCTAATTTTCTTTGTGAACAAAGGTGTGGTAACAGTTCCCTTTCTACGCTTGCACCAAATAGGAATAAACAAATTTTGGGGTTCACCTATTCGTTCCTTGAATGCCTGCCATTGCCCGTCCACTGTCCTTCCTTTCCGTAATGTTTCCCAGTCCGTCATTGCCAACTCATGCCTCATATCATCATAGTTACCATTATTGATATTCAGGACCCTGGTCTCAGAATCAACTACCTGACTATCCACCTTGATAAAGAATTCTATCATATAATGGTCACTCATCCCCAAAGGCTTTCTCACAACTAGATTGCCAACTAATCCATTCTCATTGCACAACACCCAGTCCAAGATGGCCTCTTTCATTGTTGGCTCCTCAACATATTGATCCAGAAAACCATCCCGTATAGACTCCAGAAATTCGTCTCCTATTGGACTGTGACTAATTTGAGTCACCCAATCTAAATGTAGATTAAAGTCACCCATAATCACAGATGTTCCTTTATCACATGCATCTCTGATTTCCTGTCTAATGCTATTCCCAACATTACCACTGCAGTTTGGTGGTCTGTATTCTACCCCAACGAATGTTTTTTGCCCCATGTTATTTCTTAACTCATACAGATTCCGCATCGTCTGTGCCAATATTTTTCCTCGATATTGTATCACTATCTTCTTTAATCAACAATGTAACTCCATTTTGTGAGGGCCACGAAGAATCCAGCATGAGTCTTCAGGATACAAAGAAATAACATTTATTTACAATAACATATATATACACAACAGCAGCAACTTCCCTTGCAGCTAACTCCTCTCTGCTGGTTCCAAACTGGCCAGCTTTATTTATGCAGGGAGTCTGCTAATGATTTCTCCGCCCCCCTCATTGGGGAAGCTCATACTCCCACAGGATTGTGGGATTGTCATTAGTCCCCAGCTAATGGTAAGCAGGCAGGTTATAACATCCCTCCCCGCCCAAAATCCAAGGGATCCACCGAAGACCCTGGCGAAGGAGGGTGTCGGACTCGTTTTGCCGCAGGCTGGACCCCATTTGCACGAGGCGCCTTGATCTCCACGCGGTTCTGTCACGACCTGCGCAGGCTTTGAGTGAGGCACCAGAGGAAGATTGTGAGGAATACTTTCCATTGTGTCTGGTCTCTGTGACTGTAGAAATGAGCTCCTGGGGCGGGGAATCTTTGGAAGTGATAGTCTTCTGGACCGAACATGGTCTACATGTTTGTGCTGGAGACGACCCTGGGCTTGCACCTGGTAAGAGACTTTGGCGCTTTGGCGAAAGATTACGCCAGGGACCCACTGGGCACCACCAGCAAAATTCCGAACGAACACTGGGTCACCGGGCGTAAACTGCCGAATCGGCCGATGCCGAGAAAAACCATGTCCCTGCTGTTCTTGTGTGCGGCGTACTTTTGCGCCAATGTCCGGGAAAACAATGCTAAGGTGGGTGCGAAGTCTCCGGCTAGGAGTTCTGCGAGAGCTACCCCAGTCACCGCATGGGGGTGGTCCTATATGAAAACAAAAAACGAGCCAGTCTCGTGTCCATCAACCCGGAAGACTGCTTCTTGAGGCCTCGTTTGAATGTCTGCACTGCGCGCTCCGCCAACCCATTTGAAGCCGGGTGGTAAGGGGCAGTGCAGATGTGGTATGCTGTTCATCTTCATGAACCTCGCAAACTCCTCACTTGTGAACGGAGTGCCATTGTCCGTGACCAGCACCTCGGGGAGGCCATGCGTACTGAAAGACAAACGCATCTTCTCGATTGTTGCGCAGGACGTTGTGCCTCCCATCTTATGCACCTCTAGCCATTTAGACTCGGCATCGATTAATAGCAGGAACATGGATCCTTGAAAAATGCCGGCGAAATCAGCATGCAAGCGCGCCCAAGGCCGCCCTGGCCATTCCCAGAGATGTAGGGGCGCAGCCGGCGGTAGCTTCTGATGCTCCTGGCAAATGGAGCAGTTTTGGGCCACCTTCTCAATGTCGGTGTCGAGGCCTGGCCACCAGACATAACTCCGGGCCAACATTTTCATTTTGGTCACACCTGGATGCCCATTGTGCAAGTCTCTCAGTATAGCTCCTGTCCTTTTTCCGGGATAATCACACGCGTCCCCCACAAAAGGATGCCGTCTTCCACGCTGAATTCGGACAGCTTGGAGGAAAATGCCCGCAACTCGCCTGGGAGCTGTCTATGCTGCCCACCATACAGGACTATGTGCCGAACCTTTGACAGGACTGGCTCCGTCTGGGTCCACTCACGGATCTGTGATGCCGTGACAGGCAAGGTGTCCACAAAATTTAGGGTTGCAACCACCTCACTGGCCGTGGGGCTCGACATGGGGCCGATCGATAAAGGCAATCAGCTCAGTGCGTCGGCATTCCCTATCTGGGTTCCTAGTTTGTACTCCAGAGAATACTCATATGCAGCGAGCAACAAAGCCCAGCGCTGGATCCGTACGAAAGCAATGGCCGGTATTGGCTTATCCTCTCTGAAAAGTACCAGGAGAGGCTTATGATCAGTCACAATAGTGATGTGGCGGCCATATACGTACCGGTGGAAACGTTTCACCGCAAAGACCACTGCCAGGCCCTCCTTCTCGATCTGCACGTACTTCTTTTCCGCTGCAGTCAGTGTGCGGGAGGCAAAAGCTATTGGCCGCTTGGCCCCGTTCTCCATCTTGTGGGACAAGACAGCCCCAATACCATATGGGGATGCATCACGTGACGAGCAAAGGCTTTCCAGGATCATAGTGGGTTAGTAACCCAGATGACGACAATTGTTGTTTTACCCGCTGGAAAGCGGTTTCTTGCGGCTGACCCCAAACCCAGGTGTAATTCTTCTTTAGCAGAAGGTGCAACGGGGCCAGCGTAGTTGCCAGATTGGGGAGGAACTTTCCGTAATAGTTTACGAGGCCGGGAACCGAACGAAGATGCAAAGTGTCAGTCGGGGCGGGGGCCTGTTGAATCGCGAGCACCTTCTCTGCAACAGGGCGCAGACCTTCGCGGTCCACCCGATAACCCAGGTAGACTACTTACTTTGCCTGAAAAACAAACTTTGTGCGATGTAAACGGACTCCAGCCTCCGTAAAGCGTCGAAGGACAGCCTCCAAATTTTCCAGATGTTCCTGCTCCGACGTCCCTGTGATCAAAACGTCATTCAGGTAGACAGCAACACTAGGTGAACCTCAAAATGCCCTCCACAACGCGTTGAAAAATAGCGCAGGCAGAGGATACTCCAAAGGGCAAACGTGGAAATTCATACAGGCCCCGGTGTGTATTAATCGTTACATATGGCCGGGAGGCAGGGTCCAGCTCGAACTGCAGGTAGGCGTGACTCATATCTAATTTAGTGAATGAGAGTCCGCCTGCAAGCTTCGCGTAGAGGTCCTCTATGTGAGGCATTGGGTATCGGTCGAGTCGATTCCCGTACCAGCCTCCCCGGACAGGCGCCGGAATGTGGCGACTAGGGGCTTTTCACAGTAACTTCATTGAAGCCTACTCGTGACAATAAGCGATTTTCATTCATTTCATTTCGGGAAGCCGTATTCACTGGAAGTTTATAGTCGCCGCACAAGCGAACTGTGGCATCTGGCTTCATTACAGGTACAATTGGTGCTGCCCAGTCGGTGAAACGGACGGGCCTGATGATACCCAAAGTCTCCAAACGAGTGAGGTCCCCTTCTACCTTCTCGAGCAAGGCATAAGGCACCGGGCGCGCCCGGAAATAGCGCGGTGTGGCTCCTGGTTCGACTTGGATACGAACTACAGCCCCTTTTATTTTCCCCAAACCGGGCTGGAATACATCTGGGTATCATCCTAGCACCTCAGTCAACCCTCCAGAAACTGTTTGGCGGATGTGCTCCCACTGCAACCACAAATGGCGCAACCAGTCCCGACCCAACAGGCTGGGCCCATGGCCGCGCACCACGATAAGTGGGAAACGCCCCTCCTGGCATCCATAAACAACAGGGGTCATCGTAGTTCCTGCAATGTCCAATGGTTCCCCCGTGTAGGTGGCCAACCTGGCCTGTGTGTCGGTTAATAAAAGGGTCTGTATACCCTGCTTGATGCGGTCGAATGCCCTCTGGGCAATCACGGAGACCGCTGCGCCAGTGTCCAACTCCAGCTCAAGCGGGTGACCATTGACCCGTACTGTCACTTTAATGGGGGCCACACGGGGAGCTGCCACACAATGCAGCTGCAGGCAGTCGTCCTCCGTCTCCACGTCCTCGGGAGTAGTCGCCGCAGGTTCATCCAAATGAAAGGTACGGCCCCTGGGCTGGCCCCAGTTTCGGTCAGAACGACGGCGCCTCTGGCACCCCCAAGACCGGCGTCCGCGACGGGGTCGGCGCCTACAAGTCTGACACGGACATAGTTCCTCATCCATTGGTTCTGGAGAAGGCTCCCTTCGGGGAGGAATGTCCGACGGCCTCTGGCGTCGATCTGGACGTCGCCTTGCCCAAGGTACCGCAGGGGCGCAGGGGGACGCTTTTGGATGGAAGGGGTTGCGCCCCAAGGCATGCACCTCCACTCCCTGTAGCACCTGCACTCCTCGTTCTGCGCTCTCTCGGGACAATACTATTTGAATGGCCTGCTGAAAAGTCAATGTTGGCTCGGCTAACAACTTTCTCTGGGTGGCCGCATTGTTAATACCGCAAACCAAACGGTCGCGTAACATTTCTGATAAGGTCTCACCATAGTCACAGTACTCCGCAATCCTGCGTAGCCTGGATAGAAAGTCAGCAAGGGATTCTCCTGGGGTCCTCTCAGCAGTATTAAACCGGTAACGTTGGACTATTGTGGATGGGGTTGGGTTAAAATGTTGCCCCACTAAGTTCACAAGTTCATCAAATGTTTTGCTGTCCGGTGCAGCTGGGTATGTAAGGCTCCTAATCACCCCAAACGTGTGCGGGCCGCAGGCGGTGAGCAATATGACCACCTGGCGCTCGTTTTCGGTGATATTGTTTGCCCGGAAATAGTAACGCATCCGTTGTGCGTACTGGTTCCAGCTTTCCAGCGCAGCATCAAAAACACCCAAACGTCCATACAGAGGCATGGTGTAATAGAAAACAACTTCCAACCTGTATCCAACAAACATCCAGGGAGGTGGCGTCAGCAGTGTAGACAGCTATTCACTTTAACCCTCGACGCCAGTTTTGTGAGGGCCACGAAGAATCCAGCACGAGTTTTCAGGATACAAAGAAATAACATTTATTTATAATAACATATATATATACAACAGCAGCAACTTCCCTTGCAGCTAACTCCTCTCTCTCTGCTGGTTCCAAACTGGCCAGCTTTATTTATGCAGGGAGTCTGCTAATGATTTCTCCACCACCCTCATTGGGGAAGCTCATACTCCCACAGGATTGTGGGATTGTCATTAGTCCCCAGCCAATAGTAAGTAGGCAAGTTATAACGCTCCACCACCTTTTCCTTTCCGTATGTCCTTCTTAAAAACTGAATAGCCCTCAGTGTTTAGTTCCCATCCTTGGTCATCTTGGAGCCATGTCTCCGTAATCCCAACTATATCATATCCCTTTACATCTATGTGCGCACATAATTTGTTTATTTGAGTTCTTCCACAATCATCTGACTCAACAGCCCTCTAACACCCCTTCACCATATGGACACCTCAGCTTAAGCATGGGCATCTGTGCTTTTTTGCTGTAGTGACTTTGATCCAGGAAGCACCTTGGTTCCTGATCTACAGGTCCTGATAGATTCTCTCTTTGTTTGCCTGAAAGTTGCTCCCAGACTTCATCTGATCGCCTCTGTGAGAAATTACACAGCTCTATAGCAAAAAAAGAAGAAATAAGGGCAACAGGGTGGGGCAGTGGTTAGCACTGCTGCCTCATGACATCAAGGACCCGGGTTCGATCCGTAATTACGTGGGTCTCACCCCCATAACCCAAAGATAGAACATAGAACATAGAACAGTACAGCACAGAACAGGCCCTTCGGCCCTCGATGTTGTGCCGAACAATGATCACCCTACTCAAACCCACGTATCCACCCTATACCCGTAACCCAACAACCCCTCCCCCTCCCCCTCCCACTCCCCCTCGCCCTCGCCCTCCCCCCCCCCCTTAACCTTACTTTTTTTTAGGACACTACGGGCAATTTAGCATGGCCAATCCACCTAACCCGCACATCTTTGGACTGTGGGAGGAAACCGGAGCACCTAGAGGAAACCCACGCACACACGGGGAGGACGTGCAGACTCCGCACAGACAGTGACCCAGTCGGGAATCGATCCTGGGACCCTGGAGCTGTGAAGCATTTATGCTAACCACCATGCTACCGTGCAGCAGTAGTTGGATCGGCCACGCTAAATTTCCCCTTAATTGGAAAAGAAGAAGAAAAGAGAATAAATATCTTTCTGTAATCTAACTCCACGGCCACGTAACTTACCCAGGATGTCTCAGATAGAAATTTAAACTAATTAGCTTCAATTCCCAAACCTTCCCTTTGTTATGGGAAATCAGATGAATAATTTCCTGTTAGATCGCATGACGGCTCTGGAGCTGCGGATGGACTCACTTTGGAGCATCTGTGATGCTGAGGTGGTCGTGGATAGCACGTTTAGTGAGTTGGTCACACCGCAGATTAGAATTGGTGAGGGATACATGGAATGGGTGACCAAAAGGCAGATAAAGAACAGGGAGGCAGTGCAGGTGTCCCCTGCGGTCATCTCTCTCCAAAACAGGTATACTGTTTTGGATACTGTTGGGGGAGATGACTCACCAGGGGAAGGCAGTAGTAGCCAGGCACATGGCACCGTGGCTGGCTCTGCTGCACAGAAGGGCGGGAAAAAGACTGGCAGGGCTATAGTCATAGAGGATTCAATCGTAAGGGGAGTAGACAGGCATTTCTGTGGTTGAAAACGAGACTCCGAATGGTATGTTGCCTCCCGGGTGCACGGGTCAGGGATGTCTCAGATCGGCTGCAGGACATACTGAAGGGGGAGGGTGAACAGCCGGTTGTCGTGGTGCATATAGGCACCAATGATATAGGTAAAAAAGGGGATGAGGTCCTACAATCAGAATATAGGGAGTTAGGACCTCAAAGGTAGTAATCTCAGGATTGCTACCAGTGCCACGAGACAGTCAGAGTAGAAATTCAAGAATAGTCAGAATGAACACGTGCTTGAGAGTTGGTGCAGGAGGGAGGGGTTCAGATTTTTGGGACATTGGAACCGGTTCTGGGGACGGTGGGACCATTACAAATCGGATGGTCTACACCTGGGCAGGACTGGAACCAATGTCATATGGGGTGCTTTTGCTAACACTGTTGGGGAGGTTTTAAACTAATGTGGTAGGGGTTGGGAACCAGATTAGGAAGTTAGAGGTCAGTAAAGAGGCAGCAACTAAAGCCAGTAAGGTACTAGATAATAAACTCATTGTGACTAAGGGGAAGAGTAGACAGGGAAGAGATGATGAACACAAAGGGACTAGTGGTTTGAGGTGCATTTGTTTTAATGCGAGAAGTGTAGCAGGTAAGGCAGATGAAGTTAGGGCTTGGATTAGTACCTGGGAGTATGATGCTTCAGGCGGGAGAGAGAGGGAGGTAAAAGGGGTGGAGGAGTTGCATTACTGGTTAGAGATGATATCACAGCTGTGATTAAGGAGGGCACTTTGGAGGATTCGAGCACTGAGGCAATATGACGTGGAGATGCTGGCGTTGGACTGGGGTGAGCACAGTAAGAAGTCTTACAACAGCAGGTTAAAGTCCAACAGGTTTGTTTCAAACACTAGCTTTCGGAACAATGCTCCTTCCTAAGGTGAATGCTGACTTTGATTCACCTGAGGAAGGAGCAGTGCTCTGAAAGCTAGTGTTTGAAACAAACCTGTTGGACTTTAACCTGGTGTTGTAAGACTTCTTACTGAGGCAATATGGGTAGAGCTAAGAAATAGCAAGGGTGCAGTAACATTGTTGGAACTTTACTGCAGGCCTAACAAAAGCGAGCGTGAACATAGAACATAGAACGATACAGCGCAGTACAGGCCCTTCGGCCCTCGATGTTGCACCGACATGGAAAAAAAAACTATAGGCCATCTAACCTACACTATGCCCTTATCATCCATATGCCTGTCCAATAAACTTTTAAATGCCCTCAATGTTGGCGAGTTCACTACTGTTGCAGGTAGGGCATTCCACGGCCTCACCACTCTTTGCGTAAAAAACCCACCTCTGACCTCTGTCCTATATCTATTACCCCTCAATTTAAGGCTATGTCCCCTCGTGCTAGCCACCCCCATCCGCGGGAGAAGGCTCTCGCTGTCCACCCTATCTAACCCTCTGATCATTTTGTATGCCTCTATTAAGTCACCTCTTAACCTTCGTCTCTCTAACGAAAACAACCTCAAGTCCATCAGCCTTTCCTCATAAGATTTTCCCTCCATACCAGGCAACATCCTGGTAAATCTCCTCTGCACCCGTTCCAAAGCTTCCACGTCCTTCCTATAATGAGGCGACCAGAACTGTACGCAATACTCCAAATGCGGCCGTACTAGAGTTTTGTACAACTGCAACATGACCTCATGGCTCCGGAACTCAATCCCTCTACCAATAAAGGCCAACACACCATAGGCCTTCTTCACAACCCTATCAACCTGGGTGGCAACTTTCAGGGATCTATGTTCATGGACACCGAGATCCCTCTGCTCATCCACACTACCAAGAATTTTACCATTAGCCATTTGCCACCTCTCAGCCCAGCTCTGCAGCTTATCTATGTCCCTCTGTAACCTGCAACATCCTTCCGCACTGTCTACAACTCCACCGACTTTAGTGTCGTCTGCAAATTTACTCACCCATCCTTCTGCGCCCCTCCTCTAGGTCATTTATAAAAATGACAAACAGCAACGGCCCCAGAACAGATCCTTGTGGTACGCCACTCGTAACTGAACTCCATTCTGAACATTTCCCATCAACTACCACTCTCTGTCTTCTTTCAACTAGCCAATTTCTGATCCACATCTCTAAATCACCCTCAATCCCCAGCCTCCGTATTTTCTGCAATAGCCGACCGTGGGGAACCTTATCAAACGCTTTACTGAAATCCATATACACCACATCAACTGCTCTACCCTCGTCTACCTGTTCAGTCACCTTCTCAAAGAACTCGATAAGGTTTGTGAGGCATGACCTACCCTTCACAAAACTATGCTGACTATCCCTAATCATATTATTCCTATCTAGATGATTATAAATCGTATCTTTTATAATCCTCTCCAAGACTTTACCCACCACAGACGTTAGGCTCACCGGCCTATAGTTACCGGGGTTATCTCTACTCCCCTTCTTGAACAAAGGGACCACATTTGCTATCCTCCAGTCCTCTGGCACTATTCCTGTAGCCAATGATGACCTAAAAATCAAAGCCAAAGGCTCAGCAATCTCTTCCCTGGCTTCCCTGAAGTAGAGGTACAAATATGTAGACAGATTATAGAAAAATGTAGGAGCAATAGGGAGGTCGTGATGGGAGATTTTAACTTCCCCAACATTGAATGGGACTCGTGTAGTGTTGGAGGCGTAGATGGAGCAGAATTTGTAAGGAGCATCCAGGAAAGTATTTTAGAGCAGTATGTAAATAGTCCAACTCGGTAAGGGGCCATACTGGACCTGGCATTGGGGAAAGATCCCGGCCAGGCGATTGAAGTTTCAGTTGGTGATTACTTTGAGAATAGCGATCACAATTCCGTAAGTTTTAGAATACTCATGGACAAAGACGAGAGTGTTCCTAAAGGAAGAGTGCTAAATTGGGGAAAGGCTGAGTATAACAAAATTCGGCAGGAGCTAGGGAATGTGGATTGTTTAAGGGTAAATCCATACAGTAGTCCCCCGTTATACCGCGCTCCGCAATACCGCGGTTCGCGATATACCGCGGGGAGGCTTATGGACCCCAACTGTCAGTTGTGTCAATTTCAGCGGCCGGCTGATTATTTCAGTGAGAGCAGCTTCCCTCTCTGGATCAAAGTGAGCCGGCCGCTGAAATTGACACTGCCGGCTGCTCTCTCCCTCCAATCAGAAACATTAAAACTTAAAAGTTGGATTGGAGGGAGAGAGCAGCGGGCAGTGTCAATTTCAGCGGCCGGCTCACTTTGATCCGGAGAGGGAAGCTGCTCTCTCACTGAAACAATCAGCCGGCCGCTGAAATTGACACTGCCGAGGGGGGGGGGGGCGGGTGTTGGGGGGGGAGAAGAGGGGGGGCGGGTGTTGGGGGGGGAGAAGAGGGAGGGAGAGGAGGGGGGCGGGTGTTGGGGGGGAGAGGAGGGGGGCGGGTGTTGGGGGGGAGAGGAGGGGGGCGGGTGTGGGGGGGAGAGGAGGGGGGGAGAAGTTGGGGGGGAGAGGAGGGGGGCGGGTGTTGGGGGGAGAGGAGGGGGGGCGGGTGGTGGGGGAGACCCCCCTGTGGGTGTGGGGGAGACCCCCTGTGGGTGTGGGAGAGAGGGGGGCACTGCAGGTGGTTGGGGGCGGAGATGAGGAGGCCCCTGCGGGTGTTGGGGGGAGCGGGTGTGGGGGGCTGGCGGGTGGTGTTGGGGGGGAGCGGGAGTGTGGTGGGTGTGGGGGAGACAACCCCTGCGGGTGTTGTTGCGGGAGAGAGGGGGGGACCCTCCGGGTGTTGCCGGGGATGAGGAGAGAGGGGGCCCTGCGGGTGCTGCGGGAGAGAGGGGGGCCCTGCGGCTGTTGCGGGAGAGGAGGGGGACCCTGCGGGTGCTGCGGGGAGAGAGGGTGGTCCCTGCGGCTGTTGCGGGGAGAGAGGGGGGGCCCCTGCGGGTGTTAGCAGGGAGAGAGGGGGTGCCCTGCGGGTATGCGGGAGAGAGGGGGGCCCTGGCGGTGTTGCGGGAGAGTCAGACGGAGGGGGCCCTGCGGGTGTATGCGGGAGAGAGGGGGGCCCTGCGGGGTTGGGGGGGGAGGCGGGTGTGGGCGGGCGGGTGTTGGGGGGAGCGGGTGTGGGGGAGACCCCCTGTGGGTGTGGGGGAGACCCCCCTGTGGGTGTGGGGGAGACCCCCCTGGGGGTGTGGTGGAGAGAGGGTGGACCTGCGGGTGTTGGGGGGAGAGAGGAGGGGCCCTGCGGGTGTTGGGGGAGAGAGGGGTGCCCTGCGGGTGTGTGGGGGACGGGGGGAGGAGAGGGGGGGGGGGAGGGGGGCGAGCCGGAGGGTGTGGGGAGGGGCGAGCCGGAGGGCGTGGGGGGACAGGTGTGGCGAGCCGGAGGGTGTGGGGGGGAGAGGGGGCGAGCCGAGGGTTGTGGAGGGAGAAGGGGGGCGAGCCGGAGGGTGTGGGGGGGGAGAGGGGTCTAGTTGGAGGATCTGGGGGGAGAGGGGGCGAGCCGGAGGGTGTGGGGAGGGGGCTAGCCGGAGGGTGTGGGGTGGGGCCGAGCCGGAGGATGTGGGGGGAGAGGGGCGAGCCGGAGGGTGTGGGGGGAGAAGGGGCGAGCCGGGAAGGTGTGGGGGAGAGAGGGGGGCGAGCCGGAGGGTGTTGGGAGGGAGAGGGGGCGAGCCGGAGGGTGTGGGGGGGGAGAGGGGTCTAGTTGGAGGATGTGGGGGGAGAGGGGGCGAACCGGAGGGTGTGGGGAGGGGGCGAGCCGGAGGATGTGGGGGGAGAGGGGGCGAGCCGGAGGGTGTGGGGGGGGAGGGGGCGAGCTGGAGGGTGTTGGGGGGGGAGAGGGGGCGAGTCGGAGGGTGTTGGGGGGGGGGGGAGAGGGGGCGAGTCGGAGGGTGTTGGGGGGGAGAGGGGGCGAAACCGGAGGGTGTGGGGGGAGAGGGGGCGAAGCCGGAGGGTGTGGGGGGAGAGGGGTCTAGTTGGAGGGATGTGGGAGGGAGAGGGGGGCGAGCCGGAGGGGTGTGGGGAGGGGGGCGAGCCGGAGGAGTGGGGGGAGAGGGGGCAAGCCGGAGGAAAAAAAAAAGAAATTGACACTGCCGGCTGCTCTCCTCCCTCCAATCAGAAACATTAAAACTTAAAAGTTGGATTGGAGGGAGAGAGCAGCGGGCAGTGTCAATTTCAGCGGGCCGGCTGATTTCAGTGGAGAGCAGCTTCCCTCTCCGGATCAAAGTGAGCCGGCCGATGAAATTTTAATTGGATGCACGATGGGGGTTTTAAATTTATTTAAAAATCTATGCTAGCGCTTCCCATTGTGAGTCTACGGGGGTCTGACTTCTCCTCCCGCCCCCCGTAGACTCACAATGGAAAGCGCTAGCATAGATTTTAAATAAATTTGAAAACCCCCATCATGGATATCCGCGGCTCGGATACAACGCGGGTTGGGGTCTTGGACCCCAACACCCGCGTTATAAAGGGGGACTACTGTATTTGAAATGTGGGAGTCTTTTAAGGAAAGGTTGATTAGAGTGCAGGACAGACATGTCCCTGTGAAAATGATAGAAATGGCAAGATTAGGGAACCATGGATGACGGGTGGAATTGTGAGACTAGCTAAGATAAAAAAGGAAGCATACATAAGATCTAGACGACTTAAAACTGATGAAGCAATTGCCTGCCCTTGACGAAGCCTGTCTGATTCTCCCCTATCACCCCAGGGACACAGTCCTCGATTCTCGCAGCCAATATCTTGACCAGCAATTTGACGTCTACGTTCAGGAGCGATATCGGTCTATAAAACCCACATTGTAGCGGGTCTTTCTCTCATTTGAGGATGAGTGAGATCGAAGCCTGTGACATTGTTGGGGGGAGGGTCCCTCTTTCTTTGGCCTCATTAAGAGTCCTTAATAGGAGTGGGCACAGTAGTTCTGAAAATTTCTTGTAGAATGCTACAGGGTAGCCATCCGGCCCCGGGCCCTGCCCGACTGCATTTTCCCTAGCCCCTTTACCATCTCCTCCAGCTCTATCACCCCCAGTCCCTCCACCAGATCCTCTTCCACCTTTGGAAACCTCAGTTGGTCCTTGAATTGCTTCAACCCTCCCCTCCCGGTGGGGGCTCTGACTCATACAATTTACCGTAGAACACCCTAAAAACTTTGTTCACCCCCTCTGGGTCAATGACCGTGTTGCCCTCTTTATCCTGTATTTCCCCAATTTCCCTGGCCGCCTCCCTCTTGCGAAGTTGGTGCGCCAGCATTCTACTCGCTTTCTCCCCGTACTCGTAGACAGCCCCTTTGGCCTTCCTCAGCTGTGCTCCCGCCTTCCCCGTGGTCAGCAGGTCAAATTCCGCCTGCATATCCGGCGCTCTTTCAGTAGCCCCGTCTCGTGGGTCTCCGCGTCTACTCCGAGTATCTCCCCGACTAGCCTTTCTCCCTCCGCTCTTTCTTTCTTCTCTCTATGGGATCTGATAGAGATCAACTCCCCTCTGATAACTGCCTTCAGGGCCTCCCACATCGTGGACGCCACTACCTCCCCCGTATCATTAGTTTCCAGGTAGATTTTAATGTTCCTCCTTATCCGCCCACAAACCTCATCGTCTGCTAGCAGTCCCACATCTAGCCTCCACAGTGGGGGCTGACCTCTCTC
Organism: Scyliorhinus canicula; assembly: GCF_902713615.1. Lineage (NCBI taxonomy): Eukaryota > Metazoa > Chordata > Chondrichthyes > Carcharhiniformes > Scyliorhinidae > Scyliorhinus > Scyliorhinus canicula. The sequence goes on from NC_052147.1 coordinate 85,262,695, forward strand.
CACCCCAGGATGCATATCCACCCAGTGTGGAGCATGATTGGAGACTGCAATAGCCGAATATTCTGTCCCTTCCACTTTAGGGTTTAGCGCCCTGCTCATCACAAAGAAATCTATACGGGAGTAAACCTTGTGGACATGGGAAAAGTAAGAACTCCTTCGCCCTAAGTCGGGCGAATCTCCATGGGTCTACGCCCCCCACCTGTTCCATGAATCCCCTCAGTTCTTTAGCCGCAGCTGGTCACTTCCCCGACCTGGGGTTTGACCGGTCCAGTACAGGATCTATAACTGTGTTAAAGTCACACCACCCCCCCCCCCCCCCCCCCCCCCCCGCCATAATCAGATTGTGTGAGTCTAAGTCCAGAATTTTACCCAGCGTGTGTCTCATAAATTCCACGTCATCCCAGTTCGGGGCTTAAACGTTCATTTGAACCACCTGAGTCCCCTGCAGCTTCCCGCTAACCATTATGTATCTGTCCCCCTTGTCAGCTACAATGTTCCCTGCCTCAAAACCACCCCTTTGCTGACCAGGATTGCTACTCCTCTGGGGCGCGATTCTCCCAGAGGGGGAGAAATCGTAAGGCTGGCGTCAAATCCGGGCGGGTTTGACGCCAGCCCCCCTCTCCCCGACCGGGAACCGATTCTGGTCCCCGGTCGGGGCTAGTACGCCGCAGCCGTGAACTCCGGCATTGCGGGCTTAACGAATTTCGTTAAGCCCGCTTGCCAGAGTTTGCGCCGGCTGACGCGTCATGTGACGTCAGCCACGCATGCGCGGATGACATCATCGCGCATTTGCGTGAAACCCGCGCATGCGCGGGCCGGGATGCCCCTCAGCCGCCCCGCGAAGTGATACAGCGGGGCGGCGGAGGGACAAAGAGTGCGCGGGTATCGGACCCGCTGCCCGCGATCGGTGCCCACCGATCGCGGGCCCATGGCACCCTTGGCACGTTCTCCCACCTGCTGCTCCGCTCTTTTTTAGCCCATCGTAGGACTCGTTCCATATCCGATAAGCGGTGGAACTGTACCACCATGGCCCTCGGTGGTTCATTCGTTTTGGGCTTCTTTGCAAGGACTCTGTGTGCCCCATCCAGTTCCAGAGGCCGAGAGAATGGTCCTGACCCCATCAGGGTCCCCAGTAACGTGGTCACGAATGCGCTCGGGTCCGATCCCTCCGCACCCTCAGGTTGCCCAGAATGCGCAGGTTTTGTCTCCTGGACCTGTTTTCAAGATCTTCCAGTCTCTCCTGCCACCTCTCATGTAGGGCGCCGTGGGCCTCCACCCTGACGGCCAGGCCCAATTTCTCGCCTTCATTATCCGAGACCTTTTTCTCAATCTCCTTGATCACCTTCTCCTGCATTTTCTGGGTCTCAACCATTTTCTCCATTGAGGCCTTCATTGGAGCCAGAACCTCCGTTTTCAGGTCAGCAAAGCAACTTCTAAGGAACTCCTGCTGTTCCCTCGACCACTGGGTCCACGCTGCCTGATCCAAGCCGGCCGCCATTTTCTGTTCCCACGCCCGTTCTTGCCGCTTCTCGTTGCTCGTTTGTTTGGCCGTCCTGCTCCTGGTCCCCTCCTTAAACTACAGTGGGGAGCCTTTTAGTGCCGTTTGCCTGCCGAAAAGGGGCCGTCAAAGCTCCTTGAAAGGCCCCTTTGGTCCGTTAACGGCAGGAGCTTCCGAAAACGCGACCTACCCACACATGGCCGCCACTTGAAGTCCCCAATTAATTTTATTAATAACAATACCTTTGAGTGAATAGGCAGCAAATGCAACTGGTAAACTACTATCTAATTCCTAACCTCTCCCCTCTTTAACTCGCCCCCACCCCGTACACACACACACACACACACACACACAAGACAGACAAACACAGAGGGTAATTTCTTTTTGAGCAATGTTGATAACTTCTTTGTTTTGGACCTTCATTTTATGCTCCAACACTTGAGTATTTCACGCCTGTTGCGAATAACATCCCAATCTCGTTGGGAATTTGTAATGACCTTTTTAATTTGTCCATTTTCCCTGCATTTCTGCTGCTGCATTTTGTGCCTCAACACTGTCAGGTACTTTTAATTCAATGCCAGATGTCTTTAACCCTCTTCTGACCTAATTTGAGACTCATTAGGCACCTCTGCTGATACTGTCCAGGAGTTGGCAAAAACATAACCCACGCAATATCATTCCCTAATATAAAAAATTACCAACCTTACTGAGGTTTTGATTTCAGCTTTCAACAATCTGCTTTTATATGTCCAAATTGATGACAATGGGGACATGCTGTTCTCTTCCTATCTTCTGCAATACTTCTTGGTCACCTTGCTGAGCACCTGCCTCTTCAATTTTGTTATCTCCTCCACGCTCATTACCAGTTGCTCAATCTTTCCAGCCGCCGCGTGGGTTTATAAGCAATGTTTGCTGCCACCAAGGTTTCTGCTTGATAAATCATAGCTACCAGCCAGAATGACTTCCTTTACATTAGAAACTTTACAGTCCTTTGGTGTATTCCAATTCCTGCTGGAATGCTATTTTTAAATTCCTTCATAATAGCGTCTCCCTCACACTTTCAAACTCTGTTCAATTTTCATTGAACAATACCGATGGTCAAAAATCATTTACTTTTCCCTCACAAATTCTACAAATGTTTGATTCTATCTTTCCTTCAGATTTCCTCAGACTTTAAAAAAATTAAAGCTTCTGGGATCAGCTCATATGCACTAAGTGCCACAGTTTTAACAGTATAATAATTTACAAATTTGCTTCCAATAGGCTTGAATAGATATCCAGTGCCGTTCCTGCTAAAACACTTTGTAAAAAATGATCCACGTCCCTTGTGGCAATTTCACTGATTGAGGCAAAATACCTTTCAACTGCTACTTCATTAAATTTAGGCACAAAGTGAATCTCCTTGACCAAATCAAAACCAGGAGCTAAATCATCATCTAATCTACCTGTGTTTTTTTGATTCCTTTCCAAGGTGTGGACGTTGCTAGATGGACCACCATTTATTGCCCACCCTAAATGTGCCTGACAAAAGGATGGTGAGCCGCTTTCTTGAACCGCTGCAGTCCATGAGGTGTACGTACACCCACTGTGCTGTTAGGAAGGGGTTTCCAGAAGGAGTGAAGGAACGGCAATACATTTCCAAGTCAGGCTGGTGTGTTACTTGGAAGGGGGATCTGCAGGTGGTGGTGTTCCCATGCATCTGCTGCTCTTGTCCTCCTAGATGATAGAGTCTTTAGAGTCTCTAGATGATAGAGGTTGGGGGTTTGGAAGGTGATGCCGAAGGAGTCTTTGTGAGTTTCTGCAGTGCATCTTGTAAATAGTATGCACTGATGCCATTGTGTGTTGGTGGTGCAGGGAGTGAGTGTTTGTGGATGGGGTGCCAATCAAGTAGGCTGCTTTATCCTGGATAGTCAAGCTTTGTCAATGTTGTTGGAGCTGCACTCATCCAAGCAAGTGGAATTGTGAATTGTAGATGGTGGACAGGCTTTGGGGAGTCAGGAGGTGAGTTACTCTCTGCAGAATTCTCAGCCTCTGGGGAATAGGGAGAAATGGGAAGGTGTGAGAGCTTTCTCTGACTGTCAATGCATGACTCACTGCCAGTGAGCAGTGAAAGTGGGACATTTTCCATCTCCCTCACACTAACTTGTCCTCTGATTGCCCTACAGTGGTATTAATTCCTCACCACATAACATTAGTGAACTGTGCTGGTTTGGTCTTTCAACAGGACTGTCCCGAGGGTTCGAGAGATTTCAGAGAAGAACAGTGTTCTGCGTTTGATGGAACTGATTTTCAGGGGAAGAGATATAAATGGCTGCCTTATTATGGAGGTAAACAGGTCTCAAGAAATGTATTCAGAAAATTTGTGTTCATTTGCTTCTTAAGGCTTGGCCTTGGCTAACCAATGTCTGCAGCTATTCCTCAACCCACCCCGAACCAGCAGACTTTCCGAGGCACTTCATCATGCCTCCAGTTTATTGTTGATATCCTTGTTCAGACATAGAACATAGAACATAGAACAGTACAGCACAGAACAGGCCCTTCGGCCCTCAATGTTGCGCCGAGCCATGATCACCCATCTCAAACCCACGTATCCACCCTATACCCGTAACCCAACAACCCCCCCCCTTAACCTTACTTTTATTAGGACACTACGGGCAATTTAGCATGGCCAATCCACCTAACCCGCACATCTTTGGACTGTGGGAGGAAACCGGAGCACCCGGAGGAAACCCACGCACACAGGGGGAGGACGTGCAGACTCCACACAGACAGTGACCCAGCCGGGAATCGAACCTGGAACCCTGGAGCTGTGAAGCATTTATGCTAACCACCATGCTACCCTGCTGCCCCAATGTTGGAGACAAAACTGGTCCACTCACAATGATGTGCTTTCTTGCATGCAAGTTTAAACTGATGCCTTGTTGTCTCTTCCAGCTGGTATAAAATACCCCATGGCACTATTCAAAGAGCAGGGGATTCTCCCTGGTGTCCTGGCCAATATATTATCCCCCTATCAACCCCAGTGAAAGGGATTAGTTGATCATCATCATCGTGCTGTTTGGGGGATCTTGCTGTGCTCAACTTGGCTGCCGTGCTTCCTACTTTATAACAACGGCTACACTTCAGAAAAATACTTCATAGGTTGTAAATCCTGGGATCCCTACAGTGCAGAAGAAGGTCATTTGGCCCATCAAGCCCGCACCGACCTTCCGAAAGAACACTTCACCTAGGCCCAATCCCCCACCCTATCCCCATAACCCTCCACACTGATCATGGCCAATCCACCTAACCTGCACATCTTTGGACTCTGGGAGGAAGCCCAAGCACCTGGAGGAAACCCACACAGACACAGGGAGAACAGACAGTCATCCAAGGCCGGAATTGAACCTGGATCCCTGGCACTGTGAGGAAGCAGTGCTAACCACTGTGCTGCCTGTGAAGCACCGAGAAATGTCCTGAATTTGTGAAAAACACTAAATGCATGTTTTTGTTCTGCCTTCAGATGAACACTGGCCGTTCCATTATCTCTACTTGATTTGTTTCCTTCCTAACGAATGTTTCAGACAGGATTGCATTTCCTTCCTCTTGTGTTATGGAGAGATTTAATGGAGGTGTTCAAAATTATGAAAACTGTTTCCACTGGCAGGGGCATCGGTTTCCTAGGGACATAGATTTAGGATAATTGGCAAAATGACCAGAGAGGGAGATAAGGACAATGATTTTCAAACAGCAATCTGGAATGCACTGCCTGAAAGGGTGGTGGAATCAGATTCAATTATAACATAGATAAATATATATATTTTTAATTTTAGAGTACCCAATTCATTTTTTTTTCAATTAAGGGGCAATTTAGTGGATCCAATCCACCTTCCCTGCACATCTTTTAGGTTGTGGGGGTGAAACCCACGCAAACATGGGGAGAATGTGCAAACTCCACACGGACAGTGACCCAGAGCCGGGATCGAACCTGGGACCTCAGCGCCGTGAGGCAGCAGTGTGAACCCACTGCGCCACCGTGCTGCCCTCCACTTAGATAAATATTTAATGGGAAAAGCAGGGAGTGGGAGCAGGCGAGTGGAAATAATTGTATAGCTCTCCCTTCGAGGCAGCATAGACACGATGGACCAAATGGCCCTTTTCCATATTGTTACATTCTCAGAAAACCAACAACAGTTTATATCCTTGCCTTGCAGAAGGTCAAATGGACTAGATAGACTTTGTGATGGGGTGGGTTGAGTTGCAGAATGGTGAATAGAGGGGGCTGCTAGTGCCAATGGCTTTTATGGAGAGAGTGAAGTAATTAGATGGTAACAACAAAATCTCCATTTTCCTACAGCTTCAAATAAGTGTGAGCTGAACTGCATTCCCCAAGGTGAAAACTTTTATTATCGCCATAAAGAAGCGGTTAAGGATGGGACACTGTGTGAACCTGGAAGCCGCAATATCTGCATAGACGGTGTCTGCAAGGTGAGTTCACTCATTGACTGAGGAAGAGTAAAGGAGCAGAGGCCTCAAGGAGCACCTTCATCTCCCCACATCAGCTACAGTCTACAACCAGCTCGGGAGGGGGGCTCTGCCTAGGACACCTTTACATGTCAAACCACTTGGAGACAATGAGCGATATTTATAGAAAAAGTGACTGTCACATGCACACACACTATGCACACACACCACACCGCACACCACACCGCGCACACACATTCAATCACCATGCACACACACAGGCACCGACACCCAACACCAGGCACACATACACACACACACCACTCTCACACCACAATCAGACCACACACCATACACACACAATTGCCATGCGCACAACCACACACACACAAACACCATACAACCACATCCAAACACCACACCTGCACACACATGCACACAGACCACACACATACACCACTCTTATACTGCACTCACACTACATACACGTGCACACCAGACCATACACACCACACATGCACACCACACTTACCAGACAACACACACACCATGCACACACTGCATACACCACACATGCAGACAAATATAACCACACACACAATGCCAAACGCACCCACACATGCCACATACATGGCACAGACACACAGACAGTGTTATTATTCATGCAATACTCCAGACATACACACTCGCTCATTCCTTCCCCAAGAGAAAGATTAGGAGTGAACCTTTGTTGAAAGCTACCAAACCCTCTTCCATATCCACTGGGATAGTGATGTGTGTTAGTAACCCCTCCAGTGCATGGGGGCAGGTACGTAAGCCAGTGCAGACCAGTGATTGAAGATGTGGGGCTGGATTCTCCGCTACCAGCGTTGGGTGGAGGAGAATCCAGCATTGGCCACTCGCTCCGGCTGGGACTGCCGGAGAGTAGCGTGGGAGAGGTGCACTGCTTTGGGTGTGGTTGAGGAGGTGCTGGACTGGCTAGGGGTACATGTTTTGGGATGTGCTGGTAGTCCTAAGGGTACTGTTTCCTGTGTGTCAATACACTGGGGTAGGTCAGGTCTGGTGCTGTGGTTGGTATCCTGTTGCCCCCAGGAGCTTGGGATGTCCATTCTGGAAGGCACTAATTAGGGGACAGAGAGGATTCTTCTGTGCACAGGGGCCTGGGGTTGAGCCAAGTCCTGCCAATATCCTATTGCCGCCCCCTGCTAGTGTTTGGGTTACTTCTTATTTGATTGAGTAGTATGTTTTCCCCAACGATGGTGGGTGTGCACTGCGGAAAATAGACTCAGGGTTGGGTCCGGACCCTTTGTTATCCTGTGAATTACTGTGGTAGTTCCACATTCCTTTTGCTGGGAAGTGTTGACTGCACTGAGCATAATCTGAATATATAACTGCTGGTTCTCTCTGTAATTTAATGAAATGATGTTCGTTCTGCACTGGGCAGGCGTTTGGGGTTATGTTGTGTTGTGTATATAGTATATATATAAATATATGTAACATCCTTTTAGAGCTGGGTTTCTCATAAATTTTCTTTTATTTTTTTAACGGATGGGTATAAAAGAATCTTGTGATTGGTTCCTGCATGGGTGCAGATGGGTCTGGTATCTGAGGAGAGGAGGTTGCGGTGATCACTGGTGCCTCTGGTTCTGTTGGATTTGAGGGAGATATATCTTGGTGCACACCTGAACATGGCGCGGAAAATCTATCCTGAACTAGAATCATGGAATTTACAGGACAGAAGGTGGCCATTTGGCCCATCGGGTCTGCACCGGCTCTCGGAGAGAGTACCTTCGTTAAGCCCATGCCTCCACCCTATCCCCGTAATTCAATAACCTCACTTAACATTTTAGACACTATGGGCAATTTAGCATGGCCAATCCACCTAACCTGCACATCTTCGGACTGTGGGACGAAACCGGAGCACCCAGAGAAAACCCAGGCAGACACGGGGAGAAAGTGAAAATGCCACACAGTCACCCGAGGCCGGAATTGAACCCAGGACTGCTGCACTGCTGTTCTCCTGACCCCCTCTGTATTCATGTATGTTGAGTCTTTACTTTTCCTTGAGGTGCTGAATCATTCCTGTGATTATGTTGCATTGTTTGATAAAATGTAAAACCTCAATAAATATAATGTTAAAAAAAAGAATGATTCTGTGAATTCCAGTAACTTATTTATTTTTACTTGATTCTAGACTGTTGGTTGTGACAATACACTGGAATCCTCACAAGTTGAAGATAAATGTCTGGAATGTGGAGGCGATGGGAGCAGCTGTTATGAAGTCAAAGGGACATTCAGTGTTGTTGATTTACCAATAGGTGCAGTTCTGGGTTCTATTGTTACTTTTGTTGTCATGCTTTGTCTGGATGTGAATGTCAGAGATTTGCTGAATCACCAAACATCCACACTCTAATTACAGGTTACAATCAAATTCACATCATTCCCATTGGGGCCACGAGTATCAGGATCCGAGAAGTATTACCCACACGGAATTTCCTCGGTAAATCCTTCACTTTCTTTCTTCATTTGTGATTTTAAAAAAATGTGTGAGTGGAGTTTTCTTGCCCAGTCACACCTTGGTCTGTGTCATTATTAACTGAGTCATTAAGGGTACACCGGGCGAAATTCTCCCAAAACGGGAGAAATCGTCAAACTGCCGTAAAACCCGGGCGGGTTTTACGGCATCGCGCCCCTTCCCGACGGGGGACCGTTTCTGGTCCCCCGTCGGGGCTAGCAGCCCGACGTCGGAGGCCCCGACAAGTCGGGCTTAACGAAAATCGTTAAGCCCGCTTGTCGGACTTAGCGCCGGCTGACGCGTCATATGACGTCAGCCGCGCATGCGCAGGTGGGAAGACTCCACCCGCGCATGCGCGGGTGACGTCATCGCGTTTTTGCGCGAAACCCGCGCATGCGCGGTCCGGGTTGCCCCTCAGCCGCCCCGCGTATTGATACTGCGGGGCGGCGGAAGGACAAATAGTGCGCGGGCATCGGGCCCGCTGCCCGCGATCGGTGGGCACCGATCGCGGGCCCATGGCACCCTTGGCACGGCCGTGGTACTGCCGTGCCAATCGGTGCCATGGTTATTTTTTTCCAGGTGGTCACGACGTTTTTACGAATGGCAGGACCAGGTGTGTTTGCCGTTCGTAAAAAGGTCGTAAAGGGCTGGGACTTCGGCCCTTCTAACAGCTGTGAATCGCTGCCGGCCGTAAAAAAACGGCGGCAGCGATTCGTGTCGGGATTTCGGCGGGGGGGGGGGGAGAATAGCGGGAGGGCGTCAAAAAAGTCGGGAAGGCCCTCCCGCTATTCTCCCACCCGTCGTGGGGGGGGGAGAATTTCGCCCACCATATTTGTTAAATGACTTATAATGTTTACAAAAGCTTCAAAGATCAAGAAGCTCCATCACATTCCTCACGTAGCAATGTGTACCTCTGGGAATTTTCTTGCTGTGCATTGGTTCTTTGCACTCAGCCCATGGTCAGAGAATTCCACAAAATATGTAAACAGTTGGGCCAAATCTAGGTTTGCTGTTAGATCCCTAGTGATCCCCAATGATCAATGTTGAGATTGAAATGTGTATATTACCTTTGTTGTAAAAGTGAAGTAAAGTTGCCATAGTCCCAGATGACCACAGGCTACTTTCCCCCTTTTGAGGGGGAGAGCTGACTGGTGCTGATTTATCCTGAGGATCACCACACCTCAGGTGAGGGGCAAGGTCGAGAAGGTGGAGCTCTCATGAATTCCCTCAGCCGGTACAGGAACCATTGCTATAACATTGTTGGAAAGCAGCTACCAGGGTACGCAACACACAATGAAAGACTGCCTGCCATTGTCTTTCTGAGGAACAGGCCAAGAGTGGGTGGGAAAGTGGCAGGCTAGCCACCTGTTTTATGTCATCAGGAGGCAATAACATTCACCCCAACCTCACTGCTCCCGGGCCCAGCACTCATATCACTCCTCTCTCACCTCCACCCTGTCACAGAATCAGGATCCAAGTCACACCACTCACCATATCAACCTCCAAGGGAGGTCAGAGGGACAGTATTGAGGAAATACTGCATTGTCAAGAAGGTATTTTGTGGAAGTACTGCACTGTCAAAGAGGCAGTCCTGAGGAACTGCAGCACTGTCAGAGGGGCAGTATTGAGGAAGTTATAGCATTGTCAAAGGGACGGCATTGAGAAAGTTGCTGCATTGTCAAAGTGACAGTATTGAGGAAGTACAGAATTGTCAAAGGGGCAAAATTGAGAAAGTGCTGTACTATCAGACGATGTGGCTGCACTGTCAGACGGACAGTATTGAGGAAATACAGCATTGCTAAAGGGTCAGTATTGAGGAAATACAGCATGAAATGAACTGAAATGAAAATCGCTAATTGTCACGAGTAGGCTTCAATGAAGTTACTGTGAAAAGCATTGCCAAAGGGGCAGCGTTGAGGATATACAGCATTGCCAAAGGGGCAGTATTGAGGATATACAGCATTGCTAAAGGGGCAGTATTGAGGAACTACAGCATTGCCAAAGGGGCAGTATTGAGGATATACAGCATTGCTAAAGGGGCAGTATTGAGGATATACAGCATTGCTAAAGGGGCAGTATTGAGGAACTACAGCATTGCTAAAGGGGCAGTATTGAGGATCTACAGCATTGCCAAAGAGGCAGTATTGAGGATGTACAGCATTGCTAATGGGGCAGTATTGAGGATATACAGCATTGCTAAAGGGGCAGTATTGAGGATATACAGCATTGCCAGAGGGGCAGTATTGAGGATATACAGCATTGCTAAAGGGGTAGTATTGAGGATATACAGCATTGCTAAAGGGGTAGTATTGAGGATATACAGCATTGCTAAAGGGGCAGTATTGAGGATATACAGCATTGCTAAAGGGGCAGTATTGAGGATATACAGCATTGCTAAAGGGGTAGTATTGAGGATGTACAGCATTGCAAAAGGGGCAGTATTGAGGATGTACAGCATTGCTAAAGGGGTAGTATTGAGGATGTACAGCATTGCAAAAGGGGCAGTATTGAGGATGTACAGCATTGCAAAAGGGGCAGTATTGAGGATGTACAGCATTGCTAAAGGGGTAGTATTGAGGATATACAGCATTGCTAAAGGGAAAGTATTGAGGATATACAGCATTGCCAAAGGGGCAGTTTTGAGGATATACAGCATTGCCAAAGGGGCAGTATTGAGGATGTGCTGCTTTGTCAAAGGGACAGTATTGAGGGGCTGCTGCACTATCAATATGAGAGAGAGCTGCCCTGTCAGAGGGGTGGTACTGTTACAATCTGCTAAGAACTGCTAACATCGGTGGCACAGTGGTTAGCACTGCTGCTTCACGGCGCTAAGGACTCAGGTTTGATCCCGGCCCTGGGCCACTGTCCGTGTGGAGTTTACACATTCTCCCCGTGAATGCGTGGGCCACACCCCCACAACCTAAAAAGATGTGCAGGGCAGGTGGATTGGCCATGCTAAATTGCCCCTTAATTGGAAAAAATAATTGGGTCTATAAGTTTATTTTTTTTTAAAGAACTAATAAGGCAGAAATCAAAACACTCATCACTTAACTGACAGAACTACACGGCCAGAGTTCACATTTTTGTAAACGAAAACAAATGTTACTGCATATCAAAAATAATTACACAAAGTAAGCACTTAATACTATGGTCTGGCAAGACATATGTCATAAATTCAGTTCTAATTTTGCTTCCCCAAGAATTCCTTTAATTTACAAAATCTTTAAGGTTCATTCATGTTTCTTGAGACCAACCGAAAAGCGCTCTGGAATTTACTTTAATTTTCCTTAGTAGTCCAGCTGTTTCTCTGAGGTAAAAATCTATGTAGGTCCTTCTGTCAGCTTTGGCTATGCGAACTTCCACCTAATTCTAACTTTATTGGCCTCACTACTGCGGATGCCTCAGCTCCTTGTTCATGTTGTCAGCAGATATCCAACTACTGATGGCATGGGTGGCACGGTGCCACAGTGATTAGCACTGCTACCTCACAGCACCAGAGACCCGGGTTCGATTCCAACCTCAGGTGATTGTGTGGAGTTTGTTCGTTCACCCCGTGTCTGTGTGGGATTCCTCCAGGTGTACCGGTTTCCTCCCACGGTCCAAAGATGTACAAGTTAGGAGGATTGGCCATGCTAAATTGCTCCTCAGTGTCCAAGGGTTGGAAGGGTTACAGAGATAGGGCAAGTGATTGGGCCTAAGTAGGGTGCTCTTGGAAGTGTCGGTGCAGACTCGATGGTGAATGGCCTCCTTCTCCACTGTTGGAATTCTATGATTCCACTTTCCTACAACTTTCCAAGGTATGTCTGTTGACTACTTTTTGTCACAAAACTCTGTGAGGACCATTGTATAGTTCTTGCACTAGCTGCAGCTCGAGCAAATCTTTCAGTTTTATATTTCTCTTTTCCAGAATTGCTATCTCTCACCTCTTAGATCAACATGAGCCCAATCTTTAAAAAAAAATAATCTCGGAGTTTGTTTGAATTGCATTTAGTTCAGGGTTGTTTATCAGTTTCTCAATCAAAAGCCTCATTTTTTTACAGTTACAACTTTAATTCCTGAAATTAAAAGTTGTATTCTAAAACATGCGGGCTAAATTCTCCTTTTGGGAGATTATGTTCTCCCGCTGGATCTGAATTGCACCTGATTTGCACTCATGCTGGGAGTGCAAATCAGGAAGCGCTTCCCAATCCTTAGCCATGCAAATTTCTGCATGGCAAGGATTGCGAAGTATTCCTAAGGGAATCCCGCTATTGGGCCGCCATTTTGAGCGGGCAGCCAAATAGCAAGGTCTGTGGCTGCCCACCACCTCCCCCCACATTGCAATTCAGTCCCCCCAGACACCCACGAAATAAAGAGAACCCCATAGAGACCCCCGAGATAAAGGTACCCCACCCAGAAGAGAGACCCCTCTCAGGAAACCCCACAGAAGAGAGACCCTGCCTGGAAGCTAGAGAGCAGTCCAGACAGAGGCAGTAAAAAAAATCACAGTTTTCCACTCACCTGGACAAAACACCTGCTGGCTCAGACACCGGAAGCAGCACATGTCAGTTCCTAGAAAGAAAAAAGCAGTCAGCTGGGTTTAAACCCCCTCAGATCTTTGATCTCCAAGCCATTCATTATGGGGATAGGGTGGAGGCACGGGCTCAAGTACCTCACTGCCTCTTGCACTGTAGGGATTGTATGATTTTGCTTTGATATTGATTTTACTGCTATGATTGACACTTGCACACACCCCAGCTGTCAGCATTGTTCCATTTATCTTTCTTCACAGTTGAGTAACTCTAAAGTTGTCTAACTGCAATGTTTATAAACATGAAGCTTTCATTGACAGCTTCTGGGCCACTTCAAACAGAATTAAATGCTTTCCAATCACCTCCCTTCACGTTTGAGTGATTTTGAAGTGGTCAACTATAAACTGACAGCACTTAATTCCTTTTGAAGTGGTCCAGCTTTTGTAAAGATTGCTTCTGATTTACACTACGATTTGTTCCCATTCACACTACGTCTAATTTACACATAGCATTTGATTCACACCATGGTTCCTTCATAGATGACCACCATTCCTTTATTGTAACCATTGATCATTTTAATATGTTCTATGCTCTATGGTCAGATAGGCTTCAGATGGTTTCACAGGTCGGCGCAACATCGAGGGCCGAAGGGCCCGTACTGCGCTGTAGTGTTCTATGTTCTATGCTAATATACTCATTATTTCTGTTGAATCTTTGCAGCAATCAAGAATGTGAGAGGTGAGTATTATCTGAACGGTCATTGGACCATCGACTTCAGCAGGGCTCTATACATTGCCAACACTGTCATTCACTATGAAAGGGGATCGGAGGGTGACCTGGCCTCAGAGGTCCTTCATGGTCGAGGGCCGACCTCTGAACCCTTGATATTGGAGGTGAGTGTCAATATAGACTCATTACTAGAAGTAAGAAAGAAACAGAACCAATTTGGATTAATTTAAAAGATGAGAAGGGATTGATGACCATAATAAGGATATACTATTGACCATCAAATAGAGAGTGGAAATTTTGCAAGTTATGTTGCAGGCATAGAGTAATAATCATGGGAAAGTTAGACCCAGATAAACTGACAGGAAAATGTAGTGAAAGGAGGAAAAGGATTTGAGTTTTGATCATCGCAAACACAATGGCCCAAATATTCTCCTGGAGAGTCAGAAGCTTTTTCCCAGTATCAATTACTAGGGGACAAAGGTTTAAGGTGTGAGGAGCAAAGTTTAGAGGAGATGTGTGGGAAGTTTTTTATGCAGAGGATAGTGGTGCCTGGAACTCGTTGTCGGAGGAGGTGGTGGAAGCAGGGGCAATAGTGATGTTTAAGGGGCATCTTGACAAATAAATGAATAGGATGGGAAAAGAGGGATACGGACCTCAGAAGTGTAGAAGGTTTTAGGTTAGACGGGCAGCTTGTTAGGTACAGGCTTGGAGGGCCGGAGGGCCTGTTCCTGTGCTGTACTTTTCTTTGTTCTTGGTTCCAGTAGATTTTCTGTGGACTTTTAAAATTTTTCAGTGTATGCAGGACTCACTCTGTATTTAAGAAGTCCAACAAGAAAGGAATCACTGCTGGAGCTTGTATCGGGTAATGAACTAGAACTGAGAGAACAAGTGCGAGCAGGGCACCAACTTAATAGTAGTGATCACAGGTAAGGTTAGGATTGAGAGAGACTAAGGCAGCAGAATGAACAGGCAGGAGCAGAGGGCCACGGAGTGGGAGTCTGGGAGTGGAGGGCTTGGGAGTGGAGGGCCCAGGGAGCAGAGGGCATGGAGTCTGGAGGATGGAGAGTCTGAAAGTGGAGGATCTGGTGCAGAGGACCTGGGGTGGGAGGGTGGATGGCCTGGGGTTAGAGCGCCTGGGGTGTTTGTGAGAGGGCTTGGGGGTTGCTTGTGGAGCACCTGGGGGGGGGGGGGGGGGGGGGGGTGGGGGGGGGTGTGGTGGGGGGGGGGGGGGTGGAGAATGTGAGGGGTAGAGAGGTGGGACTGGCAGGGTGAACAATTAGGGGAGAGACAGGCACACACTGGTTAGGCTGAATGGTCTGTTTGGATTTGGATTTTGTTTATTGTCACGTGTACCGAGGTACAGTGAAAAGTATATTTCTGCGAGCAGCTCAACAGATCATTAAGTACATAAAAATAAAATAAAATAAAATAAATACATAATAGGGCACCATAAGGTACACAATGTAACTACATAAACACCGGCATCGGGTGAAGCATACAGGGGTGTAGTGTTAATCAGGTCAGTTTTTGGTATGTATCAGGATTATGTATCACTGAGTATGTATCACTGTCCAACTTCTAGTTGGCCAGAGTTTGGATCTGATGGAGGAGGGGATATCAGTGTAACCACCCCACCCTGGATGGTGGGAGAACACAGAGATGGTTTATCATCCCGGCTTCTCTCCCTCTCCAGTATGTCCCCTCTGTCCGGTTTATCCCCCTTGTCTGGCTTGTTCCCCTCCCCAGTTTATTCTCCCCTATCTGGCTTACCCCCTCCCATCATCTGGTTTATTCTCTATCTGATTTATATCTGCCTGGATTATCAGCGCTTCCCCCACCAACTTATTTTACTCATCCTACTTGATTTACCCATGTATATGTTTGTACAATCTGGCCTGGCCAAGCACAAGCTGACTGGCCACGCAATTCGATTGAGCTTGGAACCAGTCAATGAAAGTGGAGAGGCAGGTGCAGCAAGCAATTAGGAAGGCAAATGATGGGTTCCTCTGGGTGTTCCGGTTTCCTCCCACCGTCCAAGGAAGTGCAGGTTAGGTGGATTGGCCATGCTAAATTGCCACTTAGTGTCCAAAGATGCATCGGTTAGGTGGGGTTATTGGGCTGTGGGAATAGGGCGGGAGAGTGGGCCTAGGTAGGATGCTCGAGTCAGTGCAGACTCGATGGGACGAATAACCTTCTTCTGTACTCTAGGAATTCTATGGTTCTATTCTATATTATGTTAGCCTTTATTGCAAGAGGACTTGAGTTCAGAAGTAGAGATGTCTTACTGCGGTTATACAGGGCCTTGGTGAGACCACACCAGAGTATTGTGTGCAGTTTTTGTCTACCTACCCAAGAAAGGATATACTTGTCACAGAGGGAGGGCAGGGAAGGTTTGCTAGGCTGATACTGGGGTTGGCAGGACTGTCCTATGAGGAGAGGTTGTTTTGACTGAACCTGTAACGATTAGCGTTTAGAAGGATGAGAGGAGATCTGATTGAAATGTATAGAGCGGAATTCTCCGCAAGGCCCGATGCCGTCGTGAAACCTGGAGAGGTTCACGACGGCGTCGGAAGCCTCTCCCGGCCCCCTATTCTCCCCTACCCGGGGGGATAGGCGGGCCGTACCGGGAAACTTGGCGGCCGGGCCTTGTCCCTGGCTTCAAGACCCGGTGCGCCAAGAATGACACCGCGGCGGCGCCTAATGACGTCAGCTGCGTATGCGCGGGCTGGACAGCTCCAATCCGCGCATGCGCGGTTGCCGGGCCGGCGGCTCAAGGGGACGCAGTCTTTCCCCTCCGCCGCCCCGCAAGATCAAGCCGCCACGTCTTGCGGGGCGGCTGAGGGGAAAGACTGCGTCCCCTTGAGACGCCGGCCCGACGATCGGTGGGCACCGATCGCGGGCCAGTCCCCTCCCGAGCACGGTTGTGGTGCTCGATCCCCGATCCGCCCCCCCTAGGCCCCACATTTACCTGGCGCGCCATGTTCACGACGGCAGCGACCAGGTGTGGTTGCCGCCGTCGTGAACAGGTCGGAAACGGCAGGTCGCTTGGCCCATCTGGGTTGGAGAATCGTGGGCCGCCGTGAAAAATGGCGGCCCGCGTTTCTCCGAGCGGCGTGTCGGAAAACCGGACATGCCATTTTGGGGGGGTGGGAGAATAGCGGGAGGTGCGGGAGCGGACCTCCCGCTATTCTCCCACCCATCGTGGTTGCGGAAAATTGCTGCCATAAAATTCGAACAGGGCTGGATAGACTGGATGCAGTGAGGATGGTTTCCCTGGTTGGGGAATCTAGAATCAGGAGACACTGCCTCATTTTATGAGGCAGACCATTTAGGACTGAGCTGTGGAGAAACCTCTTCATTCAAAGGGTAGTGAACTTGTGGACTTCTCTACCATAGAAGGCAGTGGAGGTCAAGTCACAAAATGTATTCAAGAAAGAGTTGGATCATTTTTTAGATTTTAATGGCATCAAGGGGTATGGGGGAAAGTGGGAATATGGCCTTGAGCTCGAGGAGCAGCCATGATCATATTGAATGACGGAGCAGGTTCGACGGGCCGATCGGTCTCCTGCTCCTGGTTTCTGTTCCTATACAGGAAATGAAATGTTTTGTGTTTCAGATCATTAGCCAGGAGCGTAATCAAGGAATAGATTATGAATATTATCAGTCACGATACCGGAGAAAACCACACGGTTACTTCTGGAGTGTTGGGTCCTGGAGTTTGTGCAGCAAAGAGTGTGGGAGTGGTGAGTGATGGCAGGTTTCAAAATTCTTCTTCAATCTTAAATGAAACACTTTGAAAATAGGTCAACAGCAATTTGCATTACACCTTTAACGTCTTAAAACATAGCAATGTTATCCAACAGAATTATAACACTGAGCCAGATAAAGAGAGATTAGGGCAGATAACCAAATGTTTGGTCAAAGGGAAAGATCCAGGCAGGAAACTTCCGATCATTGGAAGAGCTCCCCCTGTTGGAAGTGCCATTTTTCAGATGAAACTTGGGCTCAATCTGTTTGTTCGAGTGGACGTAAAGTATCCCATGACACCATTTCATAGAAGAGCAGGGGAGTTCTATCTGGTGTCCTGGCCAATATTTGTCTCTCAATTAACCAGAACTGCGACTAAGTGCACCCGCCAGAAGGAAGCCAGAGCAATTCCCGGTGGTGCTAAGGGGGACCCCAACGTACCATGCTCTGGCCCTTGGAAAATCTTTACAGCTGAATCAACTTTTCTGTGCCATTCCATTGGCACACCAGGGTCCACGCTGTAAATGCGAGGGATGGGACCTAATCTCTCTGACAGGTCCCGCACCTCTGAGATCAGGGACGGGATTCTCCGACCCCCGGGGAATCCTGCCCTGCCGTCCCGACGCAAGCTGCCGTATTCTCCGACGCCAGTTTTCGGGCGGGGGCAGGGTTCACGCCACGCCGGTCAGGGGCCGTTGGCAGCGGCCCCCCCGAAAATTGTCCAGGCCCCGATGGGCCTAGCGGCTGTCTGTTTTTGGCCAGTCCCGCCGGCGTGGGTTAGACATGGTCCCACACGGCGGGACCTGGCAGGTAAGTTGGCTGGGGCGGTCCTTGGGGGTGGGGGGCGGATTCGACCCCGGGGGGGGGGCCTCCCACAGTGGCCTGGCCCGATCTGCAGGTGGGCCTGTGGGGGCTCTTCTTCCTTCTGCGCCGGCCCCTGTAGAAGACACCGCCCTGCGCATGGGGCAGAATACACAGCCAGTTCCGCGCGTGCGCAGGATCACGCCAGCCCTTTGGTGCATGCACGGACACGCGCAGTCCCTTCGGCGCCAGCTAGCGCAGCGCCAACCCCTTCGCCGCCCACCTAGCCCCCGGAAGTGTGGTAAACGGCGGGTGGTTCGCGGTGTTTTTGATGCTGGCGTCGGGCCATCGCGCTGATTGTGGAGAATCCCGCTGCAGAGCTTCCATTTTAAAGGGTGCTCCAAACTCAAAAAACTGCTGCAGCCCCTCCAACGCCCCCACTCACAGATCACTGGCAGGGAAACCCCCTCCTCAATATCCCCCCATCAGGGCTAGTCCCTTAGCAGTGCCAAACTGGCACTTTGCAGTCTGAGGGATGCAAGATGGTAAGTGCCCTCCCAACAATTACATCGGGGTGCCAAGGGATCCTTCATGGGAAGCGGAAGTTGGGGGGTGAGGGGCAGATACACCTGACTGGGGAGCTTGTACTCCACAAGGACCACGGGGAAGATAATCATTCTCACCTCGTAGGCCCCATTCAGGATATTACATTCCTCCCCCCCCCCCCCCCCCCCCACAAAAGTCTGAAGACCCCTTCGACAACCAACGAGGAGGAGGAGCAGGGGGAGGACGTCAGGCCCTCTTTGACTCTGGAAAGTCGTCATTTCGCTGATGCACCGGATCCATCGGGATATACCTCACTGTTGAATGCCGTCTGCGGCAGGTACGTCACGGTGGATGACCATCAGGAGGCGGCTGGACTATGGAGTCGGCGCCCGAGACCTCAGAGATCTGCATCTCCATTCACAGTCGGAAGATACAATGTCGGGCTTGTCGGCGTCGAGAAACACAGGAGGCGCCACAGCAGGCTGGTTCAGCAATGGAGCCGGAGGATCCAGGAAGGGTTTCTTTCGAGGAACCTCCCAATGGAGCAACCTCCACTAACAAATGTGATCCAAATGCTATCTCATCAGTTGCCCCCAAACCTGAACTTGGTAAAAGACTGGTCCTGTTTGACAGATGACAATTCCAGAGAGCCAGCAAGTAGTCGTTGACGTTACGAACGAACACTGCATCATCAGGTGCGAAGAGGTCGACATTGAACCAGGCAACACGTTTGGAAATCTTGGCACCTTTGCACCAATGTCTGGTGGAATCAAACTCACTCAGATACGACCCCTATGATCTATTTATATCTCAGCAGGGACCATCCCAGTTACTGTTTGCAGCGTAGTCCTGTATTTTCTTTTATTCATTCATGGGACGTGGGCATCGCAGGCTGTGCTCGCATTTATTGCCCATCCCTTATTGCTCTTGAGGGGGCGGTTAAGAGTCAACCACATTGCTGTGGGTCTGGAGTCTGCTGTAGGTCTGGTGTCACATGTAGGCCTGACCAGTTCAGGATGGCAGATTTCCTTCCCTAAAGGTCATTAGTTAACCAGATGGGTTTTTATGACAATCAGCAATGGTTTTATAGTCATCATTACCACTATGCCACTTCCTCCCCTCTGTATGAGAATAAAAATGTGCTAGTCTGGTATCTATCGAGTCTGAAGTCTGTATCTTTAGCCGCCCGTGCTGCATGGTATGGGGCAGTGCGGACATGGCAAATCCCTTTGCCTTTCACAAAAGCGGCAAATTCTTTGCTCATGAAATCTGTTTGCCCTGTTATCTGTCATGAGCACCTCAGGGATTTCATGGGTGGAAAAAGAAATGTGCAATCGCTTGGCGGTTGCCGGGAGGTGATTTTCGCCATCTTGTGGACCTCCAACTACTTTGAGTGGGCGTCCTCCAGAATGAGGAACATTGAATCCAAGAAGGGACTGGCGAAATTAGCGTGTATGTGAGCCCAAGGTTGCTCCGCCCATTCCCTCGAGTGTAGAGGTGCCACCGCGGGAGCTCCTAGTGCTCTTGACAGATGGAGATTTTAGAACATAGAACATAGAACAGTACAGCACAGAACAGGCCCTTCGGCCCTCAATGTTGTGCCGAGCCATGATCACCCTACTCAAACCCACGTATCCACCCTATACCCGTAACCCAACAACACCCCCCTTTAACCTTACTTTCATTAGGACACTACGGGCAATTTAGCATGGCCAATCCACCTAACCCGCACATCTTTGGACTGTGGGAGGAAACCGGAGCACCCGGAGGAAACCCACGCACACAGGGGGAGGACGTGCAGACTCCACACAGACAGTGACCCAGCCGGGAATCGAACCTGGGACCCTGGAGCTGTGAAGCATTTATGCTAACCACCATGCTACCCTGCTGCCCCTAAATTGCCCCTTTATTGCTCTAACGTCTTGATATCTGTGTCCAAACCCGGCCACCAGATGTAGCTACTCGCCAGCATCTTAACTTTGCCCATTGTGAAGGTCGTTCAATGTGATTGCCTGGCGTTTCAGGGGAGCAACAACCCTCGGGCCACACAGGAGGATACCGTCTTCCACAGTCAATTCTGAGAACTTCAAGGGAAAAGCCTTCAACTCCCCTGGAAGCTGTCGACGCTGTTCACCCTATAGCAGCAGATGACTTACCTTGACTAGTACGGAGTCAGTTTGCGTCCAGTCATGAACACATGATGCAGTGACGGGCAAGGAGTCCATAAAATTCAGGACAGCAACCACTTTGTCTGCCGTGTGGTGTTTGCGGATTCTGTCTGCAGGGGAAGCCTGCACAACGTATCAGCATGCGTAATGCGGGTCCCTGGCCAGTGCTCGAAAGAGTATTGGTAAGCAGCCAGTAACAAGGCCCAGTGCTGAATCCTCTCAGTCACAATTGGTAGGATCGTCTTGTCTTCACGGAAGAGGCCAAACAATGGCTTGTGATCCACGATGATAAATGGCGGTCACAACCGTACTGCTGAAACCGTTTTACACCAAATACGACTGCCAGACCTTCCTTTTCTATCTGGGCATATTTCTTCTCAGCCACAGCCAGTGTCTGAGGGCTAAAGCTGTAACAAGCTAGGGCAGCTTTCCTGTACAACAAAGAGGGGGAAGGGGAACTGATTGGTGCCCATAAACTACTGGAGTAAGGGTGGACCCCACAATATTCCCCTGTATAATTGGCCAAACGAGTCACCGTGACAGCCAAATTCAAAGTATGCACATTTCATTTGATCAGATTAATGTGCTCTGCGCCATCACTTGTAGGAAAAACTAGAAGCAGAGGACACAATCTCAGACTAAAGGGACGGTCCTTTAAAACCGAGATAAGGAGGCATTTCTTCAGCCAGTGGGTGGTGAATCTGTGGAACTGTTTGCCGCAGAAGGCTGTGGGGACCAAATCACTGAGTGACTTTATGTTAAAGATAGATGGGTTTGTGATCAAGAAGGGGATCAGGGGTTATGGGGAGAAGGCAGGAGAATGGGGATGAGAAAAATATCAGCCATGATTGAATGGCGGAGCAGACTCAGTGGCCTAATTCTGCTCCTATGTCTTATGGACTTATCACAGAAATGGCAACTCCCTTATCGAACTCCATTTGGAGCATATGGCCATTCACCTGTACCACAACACGAATAGGGGTCACATGGGGCGCTGCCAAACAGTTCAGCTGCAACTCAGCCTCTTCCTAGGCCTATTCTGGGTCATCCAGATGCAACGCCCGGCCCGGGGCTGACGCCTACCTCGACCGGGGAACCTGGAGTGCTGGCCCTCCTGCTGCTTGCGAGTACGCTTTGACTGGCGCCCACATCGAATAAGTGTCTTATGCCGTGGCCGCAAACCCTAGAACGTAGAAGGAGGCCATTCCACCCACGAAGGCTGCACCAACTCTTCAATAGCGGACTCTACCCATTTCCACTCTCCTGTCCACCCCACCGTAACCCCATAACCTAACCTGCATATACCTGGACACTAAGGGATAATTTAGCACGGCCAATCCACCCAACCCACATATCTTTGGACTGTAGGAGGTAACCGGAGTACCCGGAGGAAACCCACGCGGACACTGGAAGGACGTACAAACTCTACACAGACAGTGGGCCAAGGCAGGAATTGAACCCTGGTCCCTGGCGCTGTGAGGCAGCAATATTAGCCACCTTGCCGCCCCCATATGTCGAAATGGGGCCTGACTCGCCTTCAGTCAAGTCTGGGGACATCCCACGTCTTAGCGCCTGGCTCTTCGCCCGGAGGCCAGAGTCACTGCGACATCCGGTTTGGGCCGTGGGGATACCCTATGAGGGGGCGATGCCCTAAAACGTTCACCTCCATCTCTTGGACACCACATTTCATGTTTTTCCGGGACAAAGAGATCTGCGGCGCCTGCTGAAAGGTCAGGAAGATTTCACCCAAAAGCTTTTCTGTGTTTCCATATTATTCACGATGTGGAGATGCCGGCGTTGGACTGGAGTGAGCACAGTAAGAAGTCTTACAGCACCAGGTTAAAGTCCAACATGTTTGTTTCAAACACTAGCTTTCGGAGCACTGCTCCTTCCTCAGGTGAATCACGGTCGTGGGACATATTGGATAAAGCAGTACTCACAAAACTCGGCTATCTTCCGTAGCCATGATACAAACTCAGTGATGGATTACCGGGGGATCTCTCTACCGTATTAAACCAATATCTTTGAACGATCACTGATGGGGTTGGGTTAAAGTTTTGCGCCTCAAGCGCCATGAGTTGGTTGATTGCATATCTGGTGCCACTGGCTATGGATCACTCTGAACGTGTGCGCTCTGCAGGCCGTCAACAGTTTGACCGTCTGGTGCTCATTCTACGTGATGTTGTTGACCTGGTGAAATAGGTCTAGGAGCTGGGAGCAGGAGCAGGAGCAGGCCATCTGGCCCCTCGAGCCTGCACCCCCATTCAATGAGATCATGGATGATCTTTTGTGGACTCAGCTCCACTTTCCCACCCGAACACCATAACTCTTTATTCCTTTATTCTTCAACTAGAACTAATGCATCCTTTCTGCGTACTGATTCCAGTCTTCAACACCAGCGTTAAGTGCATCTAACCACCCAAGCAGAGGCATGGTGAATCAAATAAATCCAAACCTAGGTCCAGGAAATCGGGGAGGTGGCACAGCTAAGTAGGTCGCAGCACCGACAGCAAACTAGTTTACTCCCCGTTGCCAGTTTAATAAGGACAAGGGGAGTCCACACTGAGTAAAAATAAAGAAACATACCGTATATACTCGCGTATCATGCGATCTCGCGTATCATGCGACCCCTAAATTTTCGTCCCCAAAACATGATTTTATGCTATATCTCATGTATCATGCGAGTCACTTTTTTGGAAATTAATGCCCAAACTAAAACTTCCAAATGGTATCATTGTCTGTGGATTCTGCAGAGTGGATTCTGTTGTGAAATCTGTTCGCGAATCGAACAGCTTTCCAGCTGGCTTGACTAGCGTCATTCAGCCACTTGACGTATCCATTCATAAAAACAGCAAGTAAAACACCCGCGAATTGTCTGTTAATTCACATGTACCTCACATTAACCTGGAATATGCAGCACGGTAGCATTGTGGATAGCACAATCGCTTCACAGCTCCAGGGTCCCAGGTTCGATTCCGGCTTGGGTCACTGTCTGTGCGGAGTCTGCACATCCTCCCCGTGTGTGCGTGGGTTTCCTCCGGGTGCTCCGGTTTCCTCCCACAGTCCAAAGATGTGCAGGTTAGGTGGATTGGTCATGATAAATTGCCCTTAGTGTTGGGTGGGGTTACTGGGTTATTGGGATAGGGTGGAGGTGTTGACCTTGGGTAGGGTGCTCTTTCCAAGAGCCGGTGCAGACTTGATGGGCTGAATGGCCTCCTTCTGCACTGTAAATTCTATGAAAATATTGGAATCCTTGCAGCTTTATTCTCTCAGCAACTTTTGAGAAGTTCCACTTACCATTTGAAATTAAACAGGAAGAAGAATCTCCGCATGAATGTTTTCATCATACATTGACCTCACCAGCACGAGGAAAGTACATTTAGGGACATTCCATGCAGAGGCAAATACTATGCTCAGCTAAATAATATGTGGCAATGTATATCAGAGTTGAGGTCTTCTGATTATAGGCCTTTCCTGTTTTCGGTACAGTGTCCTTGACTCATTGTCCATTGCACAGTGTCAGTAACAGGTTCACACCTTCTACACTCCAGGAAATATACAAGGGCAGATACTTTGCTGGCGTATTGGTCATTTTAACTGTGCCATAATGCTTAATATATTCAGAGAGTGACCAAAGTGTTTTCTCCAAAATCCTTGCATCATTTGCCTATCTCCAGCTCTCCGTCTGTAACATGCACCAGTGGGGGGTGGGGAGGTGTTGAACTTTTGTATGTCCGATTCCATCCGCCAGAGGTTGCAAGCCCGACTGCATGGACAAGGCTACCAGCACTGAGGGAATGTAAGACACATCCTGCTGATCAGGACGACGCGGGATCTAGCAGCTCCTCAGCAGAGCAGAGCTGGACGCGGACCTTAAAGGACAGGGCACTGGATGTTAGGTGCAGCACTTAAGGATTGACAGCAGTTGCGATCTTTTCAGTCGGGGCAGGAGGAACACGTACGTCCATTGAGCCCTAACAATAATCACTGCATTTGTTTGTACGTTTTGCAAGCAGCCTTCAGCTGTCCCTTTTAAGGACCATGCGATTGATCATTCAATGCTCAGCATCACACTTCATGGACAAAGTTTACATCTGACTTGATTGGCTCAAATTTCATTTTCATAATACAACTGAAGAGGAGGGAAATATATGAACCATGCATAAGGAAAGTGGGTAAATTAACCTCTTAACATCCAACCAACAAAAAAAACTAATAAGCACATATCATGGGACAACAATGCGAAGATAAGCAGTCTGCCAAATCTATCCGTTAAAGAAAGTCTTTTCCCTAGCCATCTTGATATTCATTCATAAAAACAGCAAGTAAAACACCCGCGAATTTTGTATCTCGCGTATCATGTGACCCCCCAAATTTAGGTTACAATTTAGGTCTTCAAAAGTCGCATGATACACGAGTATATACGGTAGTTTTATTTACAATGCAATATATACACTGCTCGGTAGTTTCCTACCAGGTTCTTCTCTGGTCTGTATCTTACTGGCCGAACGTTTATATTCAGAGCTTAATAGTGGGGGAGCTAGGGCAGCACGGTGGCACAGTGGGTTAGCCCTTCTGTCTGACGGCGCCAAGGTCCCAGGTTTGATCCCAGCTCTGGGTCACTGTCCGTGTGGAGTTTGGACATTCTCCCCGTGTTTGCATGGGTTTCGCCCCCATAACCCAAAGATGTGCAGGGTAGGAGGATTGGCCACGCTAAATTGCTTCTTAATTGGAAAAAATGAATCGGGTACTCTAAATTAAAAATAAAATAGTGGAGGAGCTCGTATTTTGCAAGGATCACGGGGAAAATAATCATTCCCACCCCATTGGTCCTGTGCGGGATATTATAATTGCATTTCAAAAGTACTTAATGGACTGTAAAAATATTTTGGGATGTTCTGAGGTTGTGAAAGGTGCTATAGAAATGCAAATCTTTCACTGATGCCACCAGGATCTTTATCATGTACCTTGAAGGGCAGATGAGGCCTCCATTGATCATCAAATGGAGACTCCCATGAGTGTGGTGCCCTCTTGGTGCTGTGTTGAAATGTCTAACTCCAGGATTAAATTCTTGGGTCCTGAGGTAAGCCTTGAACCCCCAACCTTCTGGCGCGGACCAGCAGGGACATGCTGGCTCTGCAGCAGTGGTCAAGTCTCTCCAGGTATGTGGGAAGGCCAGAAGCAGTGTGAAAGGACAGATTCCATGGGAGCACTGCCCTTTGTCTTATCACTCATCCTTGCAAATAAACCAGGCACAATCTTAAAGCAAAGTTTCCAAGCAAAAGTCTACTTCTAGTTATCCTTGTGAGTTGAAGTGATTTTCTTTGACGGTTCATCCCAACTGAAGATTCCTCCAACTTGCGCAACATTCAGTTTGGTTCTCAGAGTTCCCAATGCCCAGAAGGTACAGTGAGACCAAGAGGAATTTCAGCATGTGTGTTGCTTCTTTTACTTTGAACAAATATTGTGCTAGAGTGGCTGATCTATTTTGCTGAAATAAGTAATTTTGAGTGATGATTTTCCTTCCTTGATTTTGTGATAAAGAAAATAAATTGCCTCAGGGCAATACAGTATTCAATAAATATAAATATTTATATTTATATAAATAGTGGTTCTCTCGGTTTCTGCTTCTGAAAGAACTAAGGTGCTTACAGGTATTAACAGAAATTCTGCAAATAAGAAATTGGTTTGTATTTTTTTTAACTGTTTCTCATCGCAGCCACAATCCTTTCTGAACCATTTCCTTTTCTGTGATTCCACAGGTTATCAGACACGGCTTGTGTTCTGCACCATTGACAATGAGGCCTATCCCGATTATTTATGCAGAAACCAAGTACGGCCTAATAGCAACAAAACCTGCAACACTCAGACCTGCCCGCGCACTAAACGGTGAGGGAGCACCAGTCTGAGCTTAAAATTATACAATAATCCACATATTCAGGCATCATCCATTGCTCAGCAGCTAATAACATTCCCAGAGGTACCTGGAATAATAACACTCCCAAGCCTTCTTAGGGTAATAAAATTCCCAAAATTTCCAGGGTAATAACAGTCTCAATTTTTCAGGGATAATGACACTCCCAATATTTCCAGGCTAATACCATTCCCAATATTTCTGGGGTATTTACATTCCCAATATTTCCAGGGTAATAACATTCCCAATATTTCCATGAGTAATAACACTCTCTATATTTCAGGAGGTAATAACATTCCCAGTATTTCTGAGGGTAATAACATTCTCAACATTACTAGGGGTAATAACACTCCCAATATTTCTGGGTTATAACATACATGGAAAATAGAAGCAGGAGGAGGCCATTTGACCTGTTGAGCCTGGCCCGCCATTCATTATGATCATCGCTGATTATCAAGTTCAATCACCTGATCCCACCTTGATTCCTTTAACCCCAATAACATTTCCAATATTTCTGGGACAATGACATTCCCAATATTTCCAGGGGCATTAACATTCCCAATATTTCCAGGGGCATTAATATTCTCAATATTTCTGGGATAATAACATTCCCAATATTTCCAGGGGCATTAACATTCCCAATATTTCCAGGGGCATTAACATTCCCAATATTTCCAGGGGCATTAACATTGCCAATATTTCCAGGGGCATTAACATTGCCAATATTTCCAGAGGCATTAACATTCCCAATATTTCCAAAGGCATTAACATTCTCAATATTTTCCAGGGTAATAATATTCTCAACATTACTGGGGGTAATAACACTCCCAATATTTCTGGGTTATAACATACATGGAAAATAGAAGCAGGAGGAGGCCATTTGGCCTGTTGACCCTGGTCCGCCATTCATTATGATCATCGCTGATTATCAAGTTCAATCACCTGATCCCACCTTGATTCCTTTAACCCCAATAACATTTCCAATATTTCTGGGATAATAACATTCCCAGTGGTTCTGAGTGAATAAAATCCCCCAGTTCTTCTTAGCAAAGATGGTGACGTATGGGTAGAGCTTCATCTAAGGTCAAATATGACAAGGGGGTTGTGAACACGCTGTTGCTAGGGAGAGGGAAGGAGTCAATAGCCAGAGAATGGAGCATGAGGGTATACCAAAAACAATGGCTTCAATCTTCCCAATATTTAATTGGAGGAAATTTCTGTTCAGCCAGTGCTGGATGTTTAATAAGCAACAGCAGGGTTCTCCAGTCAGGTGGTGAAATAGAGCTGGATGTTGTAGGTATTACATGTGAAAACCTTGGCTGTGTATTTGAATGATGGCGCTGCAGGTAAGCATGGAGATGTGAAACAGGAGGGGACCAAGGATAGATCCTTGGAGTTCCTTCTTAATTGACTAGTGGAACAATTTTCAGAGGCTGAATAGCCTATTCCTGCTTTTCACATTTTGAACACACAAATAGACCAACTTTCTATGAATTGTATATTGGAGCCAAATCTTATCAAAAATTTTTTAAAGCAAATATTTATTCCATGTGTAAGGATTTCATTCATAAACCGACCGAGTGCATGGACTTGGAACCAGTGCGTGAAGGCGAGAGTTTACAGGTAACCAAGGCAGCTGCTATGGGATGGGCAGACTCACAAGATAATTAAATCAAGGGGGAGCAAAATGATTCTTAATTTACATTTTCTTTTGCTTTGTAGAGTTTAGGCAAAGTTTGCTGTGTGCTTTGTAGTGGAGTTAGAGCTTGCTTGGTGTGTGGGATCTGAGGCCTGGCAGTATTGCTGCTTGTGTTTTTCCTGTTGGGCTGCTATCTTGCATTAGAGGTGATGAGAATTCCTTGCAGAGCAGATTGGGGTATGGTGTCTGATTGTACCTTTCAGTTCTGCAATTTGTGTTTCCACAGAGCCAGGTACAAGGTGAGTGCCAATAGATATCCAGCTTCACAATCTGTCAGCTAATTATTACCAGCCTGTACTCTGCCCAGTGACAACTCAACCCGACAGATTGGCATTCTTCAAGTGTACTCCCACATACTGGTGGAGAGTCTGTTTAGACATATTTAAACATTTTAACCAACAAAATAATTTATCCTGTAATCCAGAAGTAAATTAGAAACAATAAGATTCTTAAATTTAAAAGCAAAGGAAATCTGACATTCACTCTTGCATTCTTTCCTTCTTTTGATCCAGTGTACCTGCTCTGAATATTCCAAACTGCTGTCAGATTTCAGGAGTCCCGCCTGTCAATTCACACGATGCCTATCCCCCCCACTTCCTCAAACTCACAAGTCATCAACAATTCCATGGGAGGCGGCCATCATTGTGCACTTGCGTATGTCTATCTGCACACATCTGTTTGTCTGTGCACATACGCCTGCCTGTGTGTGTGCGTGCGTCCGTTTGTGTGCGTGCAACTATCTATGAACTTGCTTCAGTCTGCACAAGTCTGTCTGTCTGTGCACAGATGCACACGCACAGACAGGCACACGTCTGTCTGTGCACAGATGCACACGCACAGACAGGCACATGTTCAGACAGGTGCATCTGTCTGAACGTGTGCCTGTCTGTGCGTGTGCATCTGTGAACTTGCGTTTGTGCGCCTGTGCTTGTGCATCTGTGCAAGTGTGTCGGTGTTCATGCATCTATGCGCGTGCGTCCGTCTGTGAATGTGCATCTATGCTCGTGTGTCGATCTATGCGCGTGTATCTGTCTGTGAATGTGCGTCTGTGCATGTGTGCTCGTGCATCTGTCTGTGCATGTACGTCTGTCTGTGTATGCGCCTGTCTGTGAACATACATCTCTCATGGTGGGTGCGCCTGTCTCAACATGTGTCTCATAAGAACTAGGAGCAGGAGTAGGCCATCTGGCCCCTCGAGTCTGCTCTGCCATTCAATGAAATCATGGCTGATCTTTTGTGGATTCAGCTCCACTTTCCAGCCCGACCACCATAACCCTTAATCCCTTTATTCTTCAAAAAACTATCTATCTTTACCTTAAAAACATTTAATGAAGAAGCCTCAACTGCTTCACTGGGCAAGGAATTCCATAGATTCACAACCCTTTGGGTGAAGAAGTTCCTCCTAAACTCAATCTTAATTCTACTTCCCCTTATTTTGAGGCTGTCTGTACATGTCTTTCTGTCTGTACATGTGCTCCTGTCTGTACTTGTGCTCCTGTCTGTACGTGTGCTCCTGTCTGTACGTGTGCTCCTGCCTGTGCGTGTGCTCCTGCCTGTGCGTGTGCTCCTGTCTGTACGTGTGCTCCTGTCTGTACATGTCTTTCTGTCTGTACGTGTGCTCCTGTCTGTACATGTCTTTCTGTCTGTACATGTGCTCCTGTTTGTACGTGTGCTCCTGTCTGCACGTGTGCTCCTGTCTGTACATGTCTTTCTGTCTGTACGTGTGCTGCTGTCTGTACATGTCTTTCTGTCTGTACATGTGCTCCTGTCTGTACGTGTGCTCCTGTCTGTACATGTCTTTCTGTCTGTACATGTGCTCCTGTCTGTACGTGTGCTCCTGTCTGTACGTGTGCTCCTGTCTGTACGTGTGCTCCTGCCTGTGCGTGTGCTCCTGTCTGTACGTGTGCTCCTGTCTGTACATGTCTTTCTGTCTGTATGTGTGCTCCTGTCTGTACATGACTTTCTGTCTGTACATGTGCTCCTGTTTGTACGTGTGCTCCTGTCTGCACGTGTGCTCCTGTCTGTACATGTCTTTCTGTCTGTACGTGTGCTCCTGTCTGTACATGTCTTTCTGTCTGTACATGTGCTCCTGTCTGTACGTGTGCTCCTGTCTGTACGTGTGCTCCTGTCTGTGTGCTCCTGTCTGTACGTGTGCTCCTGTCTGTACGTGTGCTCCTGTCTGTACGTGTGCTCCTCTCTGTACGTGTCTTTCTGTCTACGTGTCTTTCTGTCTGTACGTGTGCTCCTGTCTGTACGTGTCTTTCTGTCTGTACATGTCTTTCTGTCTGTATGCGTGCTCCTGTCCGTATGTGTGCTTCTGTCCATATGCATGCTGTGTGTATGTGCATCTGTCATATGTGTATGTTTGTTTGTGCGTGTCTGTGCACATGCATATGTTATTGTGTGTGGTGTTACAACACCCTGGGCTGGTGTGTGGTCAATCCCAGCCCCCCCTTGACCGAGAATCTTAACTCAAGTGAATAAACCAATAATTGTTAGAAAAATACCCAGTGTTTGACTCTTGGCTGCCCCCACCCTCAATATATAATATATATGTATATGTGTAACACACACTGACACACACACACACACGCTGACACACACATACACACACACACATACATACACACACACTGACACACACACACTGACACACACACACTGACACACACACACTGACACACACACACAGATGCACAGACACTGACACGCACACACACACATATACACACTGACACACACACAGACACACACTCGCACACTGGCATACATACACACAGACACACGCACACACACTGACACACACACTGTGACACACACAGACACACAAACACTGACACATAAACACACGCACACACACTGACACACACACACATTGACACACACATGCACACTGACACACACCACAAACACTGACACACACTGTGACACACATAAACACTGACACACAAACACACACACATTGACACACACAAACATTGACACACACACACACACTGTCATGCATACAAACACTGACACACACAAACACTGACACACACACAAACACTGACACACACACACACTGACACACACACACACACACGTAGACACTCATACACGCACACTGACATACACACACACACAGGCACACGCTGACACATACACACACAGGCACACACTGACACATACACACACACACACACAGACACACACACTGACTGATACTCACACTGACACACACAAACACTGACACTCACGCACTGACACACACACACATAGACACACACACGCACACTGACATACACACACTGGCACACACACACATAGACACACACACGCACACTGACATACACACATGCAGCACACACAGGCACACAATGACACATACACACACTGACACACACAAACTGACACACACAAACTGACACACACTGACACACACACTGACATGCGCACACACTGACACGCGCACACACTGACACACACACTGACACGCGCACACACTGACAGTGACACACTGAAACAAACACACAAACACACTGACACACACTGACATACACATACACGCTGACACACATACACACAGACATACTGACACACACACTGACACACGTACACACACTGACTCACATACACTGACACACACACACTGACACACACACACTGACACACACACTGACATACAGTGACACACTGAAACACACACACTGACACACGCACACTGACACACACACACACACTGACACACACACATACACACAGACACACACACAGACACATTGACAAATACACACACAGACACACACGCACACACTGACACACACAGACAGACTGACACACACAGACAGACTGACACACACACACATACACTGACCCACTCTCACACACACACATACACGCACATGACACACCCACACACAGACACTGACATACATACATATGGGCACACACACACACTAACACGCACACACTGACACACACACATATACACAGTGACACACACACACTGACACACACACACACAGACACTCACACTGACACAC
The DNA here is from genome assembly GCF_902713615.1 of Scyliorhinus canicula. Classification (NCBI taxonomy): domain Eukaryota; kingdom Metazoa; phylum Chordata; class Chondrichthyes; order Carcharhiniformes; family Scyliorhinidae; genus Scyliorhinus; species Scyliorhinus canicula. The sequence goes on from NC_052147.1 coordinate 85,295,291, forward strand.
ACACACACTCACACACGCACACTGACATACAGACACACACACACACACTGACAAACACACACCCTGACACACACATGCACACTGACACACACACTAACACACACACACTGACACACACACAAACACTGACACATACTGACACACAAACACACACACACACATTGGCACACACACACACTGACACATACACACAGACACACACTGAGACACACACTGACACACACAGACACTGACACTCACACACTGACACTCACACTGACATACACAAGCACACACTGACACACACACAGACATACACGCACACATACTGACACACACACACATTGACACACACACATACACACTGAAACACACACTGATACACACACTGATACACACACAAACACTGACACACACACACTGTCACACACACACTGATATACATACACACAGACACACGCACACACACTGACACACACACACATTGATACACACATGCACACTGACACACACACTAACACACACACTGACGCACACCACAAACACTGACACACACCACAAACACTGACACACACACACACTGACCTACACACACACAGGCACACACTGACACATACACAAACAGACGCACACACTGACACACACACTGACACACACACACACAAACTGACACACACACACACACAAACTGACACACACACACACAAACTGACACACACACACACACTGACACACACACTGACACACTGAAACACACACACAAACACACTGACAAACACACTGACATACACATTGACACACGCACACTGACACGCACTCACACACTGACACACATACAAACACTGACACACACACACAGGCACACACAGACTGGCACACACACACATAGACACTCTCACACACTGGCATACACACACACAGGCACACACTGACACATACATACACACACATGCACATTCTGACACACACACACACTGACACACACCCACTGACACGCACACACACACTGACACGCACACACACACTGACACACTGAAACACATACACAAACACACTGACACACACACTGACACACACATACACTCACACACGCACACTGACATACACACAGACACACACACACGCACACACACTGACACACACACACACATTGACACACACGCAAACTGACACACACACGCACACTGACACACAAACACACACAGACACATTGACACACACACACTGACACATATACATACTGAGATACACATACACTGACACACACACACACACACTGACACACACTGACACTCACACTGACATACACAAACACACAGGCACACACTGACACACACACAAACATTGACACACACAAACACTGACACACACGAACACTGACACACACAAACACTGACACACACAAACACTGACACACAAACACACTGATGCAGACACACACCCTGACACACACACACATACAAGATAGTCAAATACAAAGGAGAAGAGAGGGGTGAAATACTCAGTAAAAGGAAAAAGAGTCTTTGTTTCAGATGGTTATTTTTAAGAACATCTTCCTTTAAAGTAAGCTCTCAGATCCAGATCTCTGTTGCCTGTAATGTTTTCACTGTAGATTCATTCAGGTTCTCTGTAGATGCAGGAGGACAGCGGCTCGCCTCATTTCTGGGGTGGGGGGGGGGGGGGGGGGGGGGGGGTGTGGTAAGAGAGAGAGCGTGAGATATCACGAGCAGGCACACTCACAGACCCTTTTTCTTCAGTGGCCAGAACCCAACACTGAGCTGCTTGGGACTCTGAAAACCATTCCATTCGAGTAGGACTCAATCACCACCTGTTACTGGGCAGTATACAGATTTTTGGCCACCAGCCAACAAATCGAACCAAGTCCCACCCCCATCTCTCAGGTGCCACAAAGTCTGGGTTCTGTTGTTCAAAGCTAGCAGCACCATATACTATGTTGCAATTTCTTGAATTCTTCATTCTCTCTGCTACTTGACTAAAAGGTACATGTCCATTAAACATCTATGGATCAAAAACGATAACGGCAAAAAAGGCGAATAAGAAAATCAACAGGACCATTACAATGTGTTTGTCCAGATGTCATTGTTTATGTGTGTGTATATCTTTGTGTATGTGTGTAGATCTGTATATGTTATTGTGTGTCTGTGTACATTCATATATCTGTGTGTGTATGTCTGTGTGTGCGTACCTGTCTGTCTGTCTGCGTGTCTGTAAAGACGTCTGTCTTTACCCAATCGCTACACCGTAGCTTCTCATTTCCTCCCAATTACTAATACCAAAGAAAATTACAGCACAGGAACAGGCCCTTCGGCTCTCACAGCCTGCACCGATCCAGATCCTTTATCTAAACCCGTTTCCTATTTTCCAAGGATCTACTTCCCTCTGTTCCCCGAGGGAACATATATCTGTCTAGATGCATTTTAAATGATGCTATCGTGCCCGCCTCTACCACCTCCGCTGGCAAAGCGTTCCAGGCACCCAACACCCTCTGCGTAAAAAACTTTCCACACACATCTCCCTTAAACTTTCCCCCTCTCATCTTGAAATCGTGACCCCTTGTAATTGACACCCCCACTCTTGGAAAAAGCTTGTTGCTATCCACCTTGTCCATACCTCTCATAATTTTGTAGACCTCAATCAGGTCTCCCCTCAACCTCCGTCTTTCCAACGAAAACAATCCTAATCTACTCAACCTTTCTTCATAGCTAGCACCCTCCATACCAGGCAGCATCCTGGTGAACCTCCTCTGCACCCTCTCTAAAGCATCCACATCCTTCTGGTAATGTGGCGACCAGAACTGCACGCAGTATTCCAAATGTGGCCTAACCAAAGTCCTATACAACTGTAACATGACCTGCCGACTCTTGTACTCAATACCCCGTCCGATGAAGGCAAGCATGCTGTATGCCTTCTTGACCACTCTATCGACCTGCGTTGCCATCTTCAGGGTACAATGGACTTGAACTCCCAGATCTCTCTGTACATCAATTTTCCCCAGGACTCTTCCATTGACCGTATAGTCCGCTCTTGAATTGGATCTTCCAAAATGCATCACCTCGCATTTGCATGGATTGATTGAACTCCATCTGCCATTTCTCTGCCCAACTCTATCTATCTATATTTTGCTGTATTCTCTGACAGTCCTCCTCATTATCTGCAACTCCACAAATCTTAGCATCATCTGCAAACTTGCTAATCAGACCACCTATACCTTCCTCCAGGTCATTTATGTATATCACAAACAACAGTGGTCCGAGTACGGATCCCGTGTGGAACACCACTAGTCACCTTTCTCCATTTTAAGACACTCCCTTCCACCACTACTCTCTGTCTCCTGTTGCCCAGACAGTTCTTTATCCATCTAGCTAGTACACCCTGAACCCCATGCGACTTCACTTTTTCCATCAACCGGCCATGGGAAACTTTATCAAACGCCTTACTGAAGTCCATGTATATGACATCTGCAGCCCTTCCCTCATCAATTAACTTTGTCACTTCCTCAAAGAATTCTATTAGGTTTGTAAGACATGACCTTCCCTGCACAAAACCATGCTGCCTATCACTGATTAGTCTATTTTCTTCCAAATGTGAATTCGAATCCGCGAAGCAGCTAGTTTAAATACTCACCGCTTGACTTTGTAGCTCCGCCCACTCCAACAGCTGAATTCCCGCCAGTTCCAGAATGATTTTTTACACGAATGTCAATATTGAACTTCCCAACTCTCCCTTTCCAAAGACTCACAATTTCCCCGACAATTCCTTCATTGTGTATTTTGCTGAAATTGAGAACGCTGTTGTTATTTGTGGAGTGCCTCAGATAAGACAGAGAGGTTCTGCCCATTTTCCATGTTCTTGTTCTTTGAACCCAGATGTGTGATGTCTAATTGGAATGTGAGAGCTGAATGACCTTCATGGTCTTTGGATTGTAGATATAGTTATTTAACAGTAATGGTTCCATGACCTTCATACACCATGTCTGAGGAGGTTACGTGTAGGCCGTGGGAATGTCTGAAACATACAACATTTCCACGGTTTTCAGTTTCAGTTTAATTTTATATGAAATTGCATTGAATTTACAACAGAGCAACATTTTGTGCATAAATATTTGGTGTTTACGCTTTGCACAAACCTCCCAACATCCTCTCCCATCAGCAAATTTCTGGAAGAAGTGCCCCCACAGCACAGGCCCACCCGCAGATCGGTGGGCCCCAATCGCTGGCCAGGCCACCGTGACACCCCCCCCCCCCTCCCCGGCCTCGCCACCCGAGGACCGCCCCAGCCGGCTTACCTGCCAGGTCCCGCCATGTTGGGACCATGTCCAATCCACGCCGGCGGACTGGCCAGAAACCGACGGGCTCTCGGCCCATCAGGGCCCGGAGAGTTGCCAACTGTCAACGCTGCTGCCAATGGCCTCCAACTGGCGTGGCGTGTGATCCCTGCCCCCACCCGAAAACCGGCGCCGGAGAATATGGAAGCCGGAGTCGCAGCGGTGGGCCGGGATTCACACCGCCCCCCTGGGGATTCTCCGACCTGGCGGGGGGTCGGAGAATCCCGCCCTATATCAGACCCTGTATCAATCCAGCAGCACGGTAGCACGTGGTTAGCACTGTTGCTTCACAGCGTCAGGGTCCCAGGTTCGATTCCCGCTTGGGTCACTGTCTGTGAGGAGTCTACGTGTTCTCCCCATGTTTGCGTGCGTTTCCTCCGGATGCTCCGGTTTCCCCCACAAGTCTCGAAAGACGTGCTTGTTAGGTGAATTGGACATTCTGAATTCTCCCTCTGTGTACCTGTGTGTCATAGTAACTTCATTGCAGTGTTAATGTAAGCTGACTTGTGACCATAATAAAGATTATTATTATTATAAGAACCTATAACAAACCCTGTATCAGACTCTGTGACAGACTCTGTAAAAGACCCTGTATCAGACTCCGTAACAGACTCTGTATCAGACCCTGGGCTGGATTCTCCGTAGCCCTTCGTAACGCAGGTCGCCTGCGAAAAAAATCGGTGTTAATCACTCCGGCGTCGGGGCCTTCTTTAAGGCCGCTATTCTCCGTTCCCGGAGGGGCCAGCAGCTGACTGACGCTATACGCGTCAGTTTCTCCAGCTGCGGAAGTGGTGAGACCCGACGTATTTTGGAGGAGGAGGAGGAGAGAGACAGACCCGGCATTTGGGGGGGGGGTGTGTTCCGGCATTTTGGGGGGGTTGGTGGTGTGTTCCGGCATTTTGGGGGGGGTGGGGGGGGGGGGGTTTGGTGGTGTGTTCCGGCATTTGGGGGGGGGGGGGGTTGGGGGTGTGTTCCGGCATTTGGGGGGGGGGGGGTGGGGTGGTGGTGTGTTCCAGCATTTTGGGTGGGGGGGGGGGTGTTCCGGCATTGGGGGGGGGGTGTGTTCCGGCATTGGGGGGGGGGTGTGTTCCGGCATTTGGGGGGGGGGTGTTCCGGCATTGGGGGGGGGGGGGGGTGTTCCGGCGTTGGGGGGGGGGGGTGTGTTCCGTCATTGGGGGGGGGGGGTGTGTTCCGCCATTTTGGGTGGGGGGGGTGTGTTCCGGCATTGGGGGGGGGGGGTGTTCCGTCATTGGGGGGGGCGGGGGGGTGTGTTCTGGCATTGGGGGGGGGGGTGTGTTCCGGCATTTGGGGGGGGGGTGTGTGTTCCGGCATTGGAGGGGGTGGGGTGTGTTCCGGCATTGGGGGCGGGGGGGTGTGTTCCGGCATTGGGGGGGGGGGGGTGTGTTCCGGCATTTGGGGGGGGGGGGGGGTGTTCCGGCATTTGGGGGGGGGGGGTTTGGGGGCAGCGGCGGGCAGAGAGGGGGGGGCGACGGATGCCCGGGGCCAACGCACCGTCGCCCCCCCTCTGTACGCCGCTGCCCCCTACCCCAACCCCCCCCATACCACCCCACCTCAACCCCCCCCCCTCACCACCCCTACCTCCCTCCCCACCCCTACCTCCCTCCCCACCCCTACCTCCCTCCCCACCACCCCTACCTCCCTCCCCACCACCCCTACCTCCCCTCCCCACCACCCCTACCCTCCCTCCCCACCACCCCTACCTCCCTCCCCACCACACCTACCCCCCCTCCAACGCCGGGTCCCCCCCCCCCTCAACGCCGGGTCCCCCTCCCTCAACGCCGGGTCCCCCCCCCTCAACGCCGGGTCCCCCCCCCTCAATGCCGGGTCCCCCCCCCCCTCAATGCCGGGTCCCCCCCCCTCAACGCCGGGTCCCCCCCCCCTCAACGCCGGGCCCCCCCCCCCAACGCCGGGTCCCCCCCCCCCCAACGCCGGGTCCCCCCCCCCCCAACGCCGGGTCCCCCCCCCCTCAACGCCTGGTACCCACACCCCGTCCCCCTCCCTCTGAAGGCCGGTACCCACACCCCCCCCTCTCTCCTCCTCCCCCCCCTCTCTCCTCCCCCCCCTTCCTTCCTCGTTAGTGGGGGGGGGGGGGGTGCGGCGTTAGTGGGGGGTGCGGGGTGGGGGGGGTGCGGCGTTGGAGGGGGGTAGGGGTGGTGAAGGGGGTAGGGGTGGTGAAGGGGTGAGGGGAGGGGGTTGGGGTAGGGGCAGCTGCGTGCAGAGGGGGGGCGACGGTGCGTTGGATCCGGGCATCCGTCGCCCCCCTCCTCTGCACGCCACTGCCCCTACCCCAACCCCCTCCCCTCACCACCCCTACCCCCTTCACCACCCCTACCCCCCCTCCAACGCCGCACCCCCCCCCACCCCCCCACCCCCCACTAACGCCGCACCCCCCCCCCCACTAACGGAGGAAGGAAGGGGGAGGAAGGAAGGGGGGGGGACGGAGGAAGGAAGGGGGGGAGGAAGGAAGGGGGGGGACGGAGGAAGGGGGGGGAGGAGGAAGGAGGGGTGGGAGGAGGAAGGAGGGGGGGGAGGAGGAGAGAGGGGGGGGTGTGGGTACCGGCCTTCAGAGGGAGGGGGACGGGGGGGGGACCCGGCGTTGAGGGGGGGGGACCCGGCGTTGAGGGGGGGGGACCCGGCGTTGAGGGGGGGGACCCGGCGTTGAGGGGGGGGGGACCCGGCGTTGAGGGGGGGGGGGACCCGGCGTTGAGGGGGGGGGGGGAGACCCGGCGTTGAGGGGGGGGGACCCGGCGTTGAGGGGGGGGGGGAGACCCGGCGTTGAGGGGGGGGGGACCCGGCGTTGAGGGGGGGGGGAGACCCGGCGTTGAGGGGGGGGGGGGACCCGGCGGTGAGGGGGGGGGGGGGACCCGGCGTTAAGGGGGGGGCGGACCCGGCGTTAAGGGGGGGGGCGGACCCGGCGTTAAGGGGGGGGGGACCCGGCGTTAAGGGGGGGGGGACCCGGCGTTAAGGGGGGGGAGGTTGCGGCGTTGCGAGAGATGGGGGCGGCGTTGGAGGGGGGTAGGGGTGGTGGGTAGGGGTGGTGGGGAGGGGGGTAGGGGTGGTGGGTAGGGGTGGTGGGTAGGGGTGGTGGGAGGGGGGTAGGGGCGTTGGAGGGAGGTAGGGGTGGTGAGGGGGGGTGGTTGGGGTAGGTGGCAGCGGCGTACAGAGGGGGGGGCGACGGTGCGTTGGCCCCGGGCATCCGTCGCCCCCCCTCTCTGCACGCCGCTGCCCCAACCCCCCCGATGCCACAACCCACCCCCCCGATGCCCCCCCCATGCCGCAACCCACCCCCCCGATGCCCCCCCATGCCGCAACCCACCCCCCGATGCCGCAAACCCCCCCGATGCCCTCCCCATGCCCCCCCACGATGCCGCAACCCACCCCCCGATGCCGCAACCCACTCCCCCGATGCCCCCCCGATGGCCGCAACCCACCCCCCCGATGCCCCCCCCATGCCGCAAACCCACTCCCCCGATGCCCCCCCCCACGATGCCGCAACCCACACCCCGATGCCGCAACCCACTCCCCCGATTGCCGCAACCCACCCCCCCCCGATGCCGCAACCCACCCCCCCCCCGATGCCGGAAACCCACCCCCCCCCGATGCCGGAACCCACCCCCCCCCCCGATGCCGCAATCCACCCCCGACACTGAACGGCGTCAACCATCATCAATGGTTGACGCCGTTTTAAATCAACTGTGATTTTCGCCGACGTGACCCGTGGCCACGTTGGCGGGACTTCGGCCCATCCGGGCCGGAGATTTAAGGTCAGTGCAAAAAAAATGAAATCCCGCCGGCGCCAGCTGTTTTCACAGGCTGCCGGCGGGATTTGCACAACGCCGGTTTTTTACCGGCGGGAGAATTCGAAAACCTGCGGGAGCGGAAATAACGCCGCTTCCCGCCAATTCTCCGACCCTGTGTGGGGTCGGAGAATTTCGCCCCCTGTATCAGTCCCTGTATCAGACCCTGTAACAGACCCTGTAACAGACCCTGTATCAGTCCCTGTAACAGACCCTGTAACAGACCCTGTATCAGTCCCTGTAACAGACCCTGTAACAGACCCTGTAACAGACCCTGTATCAGTCCCTGTAACAGACCCTGTAACAGACCCTGTATCAGTCCCTGTAACAGACCCTGTAACAGACCCTGTAACAGACCCTGTATCAGTCCCTGTAACAGACGAGGGCGAAATTCTCCGACCCCACGCAGGGTCGGAGAATAGGCGGGAAGCGACGTTATTTCCGCTCCCGCCGGTTTTTCAATTCTCCCGCCGGTCATAAACCGGCGTTGTGCAAATCCCGCCGGCAGCCTGTGAAAACAGCTGGCGCCGGCGGGATTTCATTTTTAAAAAAACTTACCTCAAATCTCCGGCCCGGATGGGCCGAAGTCCCGCCGCTGGGAGGCCTTCTCCCGCCGCGTTGGTGGCGGCGGGCTCAGCGGCGCGAGCAGGTCCTGGGGGGGCGGGGGGCGATCGGACCCGGGGGGGGTGCCCCCACGGAGGCCTGGCCCGCGATCGGGGCCCCCCGCTCACTCTGCGGGGCAGTGCCGTGGGGGCACTCTTTCTCCTTCCGCTCCGCCACGGCCTCTGCCATGGCGGACGCGGAGGAGAACCCCGCATCGCGCATGCGCCGGCAGTGACGTCAGCGGCCAGCTGCAGCTGAGGTCACTGCCGGCGCATGCGCCGACCGCCGAAATCCTTTCGGCCAGCCCCGCTTCCGACGGCGCCGGGTGTTTGCGCCAGTCTTCTGGTGCAAACTGCTCCGGCGCGGGGCTGGCCCCCAAAGGTGGGGAGAATTCCCCACCTTTGGGGAGCCGCGACCCCTGAGTGGTTGGCGCCACTCCCCTACGCCGGCACCCTCCGTCACGCCGGGTAGGGGAGAATCCAGCCCCCTGTATCAGACCCTGTATCAGACCCTGTATCACACCCTGTAACAGACCCTGTAACAGACCCTGTATCAGATCCTGTAACAAACCCTGTATCAGACCCTGTATCAGACTCTGTAACGGACCCTGTAACAAACCCTGGACGTGATTCTCCGCTCCCCACGCCATGTGGGAGAATCGCGGGAGGGCCCCCCGACAAATTTCACGCCCCCCTCGCGCCTCCCGCGATCTCCCCCCACCCCCCCCAGGCTCGGAAGTATCGCCGCTCGCCATTTTTCATGGCGACCGCTGATTCTCCGACCCGGATGGGCCGAGCGGCCTGCCGTTCGCGACCGTTTCATTACGGCGGCAACCACACCTGGTCACTGCCGTCGTGAAACGGGTGTGGAGATGCCCGTTTGGGGCTTGTAGGGGGCCTGGTGGGGAATGAGCACCACGACTGTGCTCAGGAGGGGACAGGCCCGCGATCGTTGCCCACCGATCATCGGGCCGGCATCTCAATCGGACGCACTATTTCCCCTCCGCCGCCCCGCAAGATCAAGCAGCCACGTCTTGCGGGGCGGCTGAGGGGAAAGACGGCCACCGCGCATGCGCGGGTTCGAGCTGTCAGCGTTGTGACATCAGCCGCGCATGCGCGGGTTGGAGCCGGCCAACCTGCGCATGCGCAGCTGACGTCATTAGGCGTGCCGGCCGCATCATTCTCGGCGCGACACCCCCGCGGCCGAGTGTTACGGAGCGCCGCTCCTAGCCCCGCCGGGAGGGGAGAATAGGTGGCGAGGAGCGGCCTCTGAGGCCGTCGTGAAACTCGGCCAAGTACACGACGGCCCTCCCGATTTTTCCCGGGAGCGGAGAATTCCGCCCCCTGTATCAGGCCCTGTATCAGACCCTGTATCAAACCCTGTATCAAACCCTGTATCAGGCCCTGTATCAGCCCCTGTATCAGACCTTGTATCAGACTCTGTATCAGACCCTGTAACAAACCCTGTCTCAGACCCTGTATCAGACTCTGTATCAGACCCTGTATCAGACTCTGTATCAGACCCTGTAACAAACCCTGTCTCAGACCCTGTATCAAACCCTGTATCAGACTCTGTATCAGACCCTGTATCAGACCCTGTATCAGACCCTGTATCAGACCCTGTAACAGACCCTGTATCAGAACCTGTATCAGACCCTGTATCAGACTCTGTATCAGACTCTGTATCAGACCCTATATCAGACTCTGTATCAGACCCTGTATCAGAATCTGTATCAGACCCTGTAACAGACCCTGTATCAGAACCTGTATCAGAACCAGTATCAGACCCTGTAACAGACCCTGTATCCGACTCTGTATCAGACTCTGTATCAGACCCTGTATCAGAACCTGTATCAGACCCTGTATCAGATCCTGTATCAGAACCTGTATGAGACCCTGGGCGAAATTCTCCGACCCCCAGCAGGGTCGGGGAATCGCCTGGGGCCGCCGAAAATCCGGCCCCCGCCGTGGCAGAGATTCTCCGCCACCCGGGAAGTGGCGGCGGCAGGAATCTTGCCACTCCGATCGGAGAGGCCCCTGCGGTGATTCTCCGGCCCAGATGGGCCGAAGTCCCGCCGCTGGGAGGCCTCTCCCGCCGCCGAGGTTTGAACCACCTCTGGTAACGGCGGGATCAGCGGTGCGAGCGGGCCCCCGGGGTCCTGGGGGGGGCGGGGGGCGATCGGACCCCGGGGGAGCCTCCACGGTGGCCAGGCCCGCGATTGGGGCCCCCCGCTCAGACTCCGGGCCAGTGCCCTGGGTGCACTATTTCTCTTCCGCGGCCACCACGGCCTGCGCCCTGTATCACGCATGCGCCGGTGGTGACGTCAGCAGCATCTGGCCGCTGACGTCACCGCCGGCGCATGCGCCAACCGGCGAAAGCCTTTCGGCCAGCCCCGCTGCCAGGGGCGCCGGTTTTTTGCGCCAGTCTTCTGGTGCCAACCGCTCCGGCGCGGGGCTAGCCCCCAAAGGTGCGGAGAATTCCCCACCTTTGGGGAGGCCCTACCCTGGAGTGGTTGGCGCCACTCCCCTACTCTGGGACCCTCCGTCACGCCGGGTAGGGGAGAATCCCACCCCCTGTATGAGACCCTGTATCAGGCCCTGTATCAGACCCTGTATCAGACTCTGTAACGGGCCCTGTATCAGACCCTGTATCAAACCCTGTATCAGGCCCTGTATCAAACCCTGGGCTGCCCGAGTTTTTAAATTGCCTGTTATCAAGAACCTCTTCGGGCTTCGGGTGTGAATGGAATCAGTTAAAGTCTTGTGGAGAATGTGGATCAGTGTCAGCTGTTTCTTTATGTTGACATTTATTCTGGATCAATTATTCAGCTGGAAGACCGGAGAATGGAGCACCTGCTCGGTGACGTGCGGGGGAGGGGTGCAGACCCGGTCCGTGTTCTGTACCCTGTCAGAGGGGGGTCAAGGTGAGGCAGTCCGGGACGATGTGGAATGTGCCGCAGTCACAGTGAAACCGACCCGTCAGCAGGCCTGCAACATGCTGCAGTGCGCCACCTGGAGCTCTGGTCATTGGTCCGAGGTATGTCTCAGATACTCGTCTCAGTTCACTCTGCTAAACCACCTTCCAGTGCTCCACAATAAGAGCTTTGGGGAAAGGAATATCTTGCAGTTCTTTAGCACCTTCCCTGTCCTCAGGACTTTACTGCCAGTGAAATACTTCCCAAGTGTAGTCAATATAGGGAGATGGCTTCCATTATGTGCACAGCAAGATCCCATAAACAGTAACATGATCAGTAATCTGTTTTAGTTGAATTTTTTTGGGGGATAAATATTAGCTTTGTGGGGCATTGTGGATAACTCCACTCCTCTTCAAAATTTCAAACTGTCCTGGAGTCTACAAAAAGTAAAGATTAATATCTGGGACATTTTTAGGAGCAATTCTGGAGAAAATAGTCATTTGAAAAAAGTTTTTCTTATTAGTTGAAGAAAATATCTGGAATGAAAAAAAGACCGAATCAGTGACAAGTCAAGAATCATCCAATCAGGACAAAGGATGGGATTTTCCATGGCTACCACGGCGTATTTCACTGCTGTGCAAAGCGGCCGGCCATTGGCCGGTGCCGGGATCTTATGGTCCCGCTGCTGTCAACGGTGGGAAGCTGGTACTTTGTGGGGATGGGCATTTTATGCAACCAATGGAGGGAGTTATTGCAGGCAGGTACTGTGATGTAACCTGCTGGAATATATCCGGCCAGACTGGGGATGACCTTAGTGCCCCTGCAATCTCTTGCATCTGCCTCAGACAGAGCCTCGCCTTAACATTTCCTCTGAAAGACAGCACATCCCAACAGTGCAGCACTCCCTCAGTACATCAGTGGGAATGTCAGCCTAATCACCAGTGACATCTCAGCAGGCTGATTCCGAAAGGAAAACTGGAAGTCCGTGGTAGTTGTGTTATGCTTCTTCATGTAGCGTAAGCTGCTTCCTTGATGTACGCTCTGACAAAGGAAGGTTCTGACTTGGAGATAGGTTTAACACATTTATTGAACAGTTAACAATTCTCCTACTTGAGTTTGACTCTCCTGCTAATCTTGCTATAGTAACTCAGTCTAACTAACCAGTTTGCTCTAAGCCATGCGGTGGGTGTGATGCTTCTGATCTGCCCCTGTCCTTCTCTCTGTGTGGCACCTGTGGAAAGAGGCAGAGCATGTGTGCCCTGTCCTTTTATCTGGGTTGCCCCCTTGTGGTAGTGTCACCTCTGAGTATCTTGACTGCCTATTGGTCGTGTCCTATTCCACGTGTTCATTAGGTGTATGTCTGCATGTCATGATGTCTCTTGTGCTCCCTCTCGTGTTTACTTAGTTGTAGTGTATTTACATTAACCCCTTGTGCATTTACAGGGATGCATATCACCACAGTAGTGAAGAATTCAGAGCTAAAGGTTGTGTTTATAAAACAGCAATGACTGCACTTCATAATCATAGGCTATCACAGACCAGAAAGAGGCCATTTGGTCCACCATGTCTGTGCTACCTCTTTTAAAGAGATATCCATCTTGTCTCAAATCCACTTGAAAAATGTAAATTTATTAACAGAACACTCAACTCCTTGTAAGGTATCAAGAGATACGGAGCAAAAGATGAGCAAATGGACGCCTCAGGTTCCCTTTAAATAAAACTTTGTAAGGAACAATGAGGCAGGATTCTACGCCCCGCCCCCGCCAGCAGCGGGATTCTCTGTCCCGCCAACTGGCCAGTGGGGTTTCCCATTGTGGGCAGCCCCACACCGCCGGGAAATCCCTGGAGGTGGGTGCGCTGCCAGCACAACAGAGAATCCCGCCAGCGGAGAATCCAGCCCGATTTTTTTTTTTTAAATTTAGAGTACCCAATTAATTTTTTCCAAATAAGGGGCAATTTAGCGTGACCAATTCGCCTACCCTGTTGTGGGGGTGAAACCCGCGCAAACTTGGGGAGAATATGCAAACTCCACACAGCTAGTGACCCAGAGCCAGGATCGAACCTAGGACCTCGGCACATTGAGGCAGCAGTGCTAACCACTGTGCCACCGTGCTGCCCCGAATCCAGCCCAATGATGTTAGCAGTCTGTCTTTTGTACATTGTCCTTGTTTTAATTCAGCAAGTACTTCCTGTTCCCTATTGCAGTGTTCGGTAACATGTGGTGAGGGGATTCAGACCAGGTCTGTCTCATGTGTGTTAAAGTCAGGAAACCAGCTTCCAGAGTTTGTCTGTTCCTCTCGGTCGAAACCCTTGGTAGCTCAGGCCTGCATGCTCGGCGCCTGCAGAGATATCTTCTCGTGGTACATTGGAGCCTGGAGCTCGGTAAGTGATACATTTTTACAGCATAAACTTTCCTGGTGTTTATGTTCCACACCAACCTCCTCCCATCCTAGTTCAACAAACCCAATCAGCATACGTTTGTGTGTTTTGTTACGGTACCGGACCAGACCCCGATTTATATTAGGAAACCAGGTGAGAAGCCTCAATGATTTTTCAATTGTAAAACTGTGAGGAAAGGATACTTCGTTCCAGGAGAGATTTCAATGACAAATGGGGATATGTTACATTAAAACAAACGTTATTATTAAAAATTGAGGAACCACAGAAAATAGCTTTTGAATTAATAGTTAAACAATTCTTAAAATAAAAGGAAACCCTTTTTTCAGTCTCTATCTCCAATTAAGCAAAGCTCATGACAGGGCAAAAAACACTTATAAATAAAGTTAGCAAATATAGGGTGACTTGCTGTATACTTGTATATAGATTTCTTGGAAAGGCTGCTTGGAGAGAGAGAGAGACCCTTTCAACACCAGCCTGCAGATCCTGCTGTCTTTGTCAGACTCCTGCTGAACTTGACAGGATTTGACAAAATTGCTGCTGAACTTAAAAGCTCCCAGCAGACTGCTAAACCTATATCCAACTGCAAAACTACGGCAGACTTGGCTCCTCCTACTAATTACATAATATTTATCCCACTCAGATCCCATGGCCTGCTTACCTAAGACTAAACACAATGGGCGTGATTCTCCCAACCAATGACTGTTATTTTGGGCGTGTTTGGCAGGGTGTTTCCCGCAGGCTTTTTGGGTGAGATCCAGATCTGGATGCGTTTTCTTGGACCTTGGTGAATTCTCCCTGGTCAAGCCCACACTTCAGAATTTTTTCAGCAATGGGGAGCTGAACTCACCGGCGAGGCATGCTCCTCAGAGATCAGGGTGCCATTTTGAAAGAGTGCCCCGATCTCTTGAGCTTGAGGGTTCCTTACACCCCCCACCCATTACCCCACACACATGGCCATTACTCCACAGCCCCCAAGTGAGGACACCCCGCTAAGAGTTATTCAGGCCTACCCACACCCCCTTTCGGGCCCCCACCTTTCAGCAACTCCACCCTTCATCACCCCAACATTTGTGAGGACCCTTCATACCCAACCTTTACCCCCACCCTTCATTGCCCGCTCATCCCCTTTCATGGGCATGGTCCCCCCAGACTCCAACCCTTGGCAGTACCACCCCGGCACCTAGGCACCCTAGCACTGCCACTCTATAACACTGGCAGTGCCCCTGCCAGCCTGGCAGTGCTGCCTGGGCACCTTGATAATGCCAGGCTGGTAGTGCATAGGTGCCAGAGGAAGAGCCAGAATGTCACCCTGCCCTGTCCCAACCACCCAGGTGTCTCCAATGGCCTGGTAAACGTCTCCCAGGTGCCATTACGCCCAGTCCACATTTGTGTGGACCAGTATTAAACAATGTCTGGTCGAGGCCTTGTTGAGGAGGCCGTTAGTTCCCAGGTGCCAGGAGTATCCCGCTTGCATATTAAAATGAGCAATGGGGCTAATTAAAAAAGGCATATCTGGATCTCACCCAATGAAGGCTAGATCACATCACAATGTCTCAGGAGGTTCGGTTGAATCTCCCAAAACATCACGAGCGTTGCGCATCTCGCAAAGTCCGGGAAGACCTTTCTTGCGAAATTCCATACCTGCATAACCCTGAAGCCCTCCACACGCTGGAGCCCATACTTCACTGCCAACTCCTCCAAGCTTGCAAACCGCCCCTCCAAAAACAGATCCTTCATCTCTTTCATCCCTTTCTTCTCCCATCCCCGAAACCACACATCCATCTTCCTTGGTAGATGGATGTTATGCAGAGGACCCGGGACTTTGGTGAGGAGGAAGGAGTTGCAGGCGAAGTTTGATCTTGTATCCAGGGGAGGGCGGGTTGGTAGGTGAGGTGAGCGCGGGGGAGTTGTGTATGAGTATTGGTGAGAAGGCCAGTTGATTGCTGGCGGGCCAGCTCCATCGGCAGGCAGCAGCGAGAGAGATAGTGTGGATTAGGGATGGAACGGGCAGGTTGGTGGGGGCACCGGAGCAGGTGAATAAGGTGTTTGAAGATTTTTATTGAGATTTGTAGGAGCTCGAACTTATGGAAGGGTGAGTGGGGGGCTGAAGCTTGGGGTGTCTCTACGTGGACGATCTGCTGCTGTACATCTTAGACATGGGCTCGTCGGTGAGGGACATAATGGGGTTGGTAAAGACATTTGGGGTGTTTTCAATTTTAGTTACATTTAGGGAAGAGAGAATATACTGTGGTGTCTTCTCCAGGTGCAGGGGCTGGAGCGGGGGGGTTGCCATCCCGGGTAGCGCCAACTCATTTTAGATATTTGGGAGTGCAGTTGGCAGGGGACAGGGCACAACTTTGTAAGCTTAACTTCATAAGCCTGGTGAGGAGGGTGAAGGAGGACATGGAGGACACCAAGACTCGCACACGGCCTGCCTTCCTCTATTCTTCCTGATGCTCACCCATGCCATGTTCAATCCTCACCACTATGACCACTTCACTGGAAGTGCTGTCCAAGGCTTGCTCAGCATTGCAGATGCTCCAGAGTGAATCCACCCTCAGCGCCACCTCCGAAATGCGGTTAGCCAGTAGCTGCAGTTGGATGCACTTCCTGCACATGTGGCCACCAGGGACATCTGAAGCACAAAAGGAGCATATCACAGGTGCAAGCTCTCCTGCCATGACTGCCCTTCAGCCCCTTATTTACTCCCTTTTTAATAAGGATACCAATAACTTACCTCCCTTTCCCTAACTTTGCTTCTCTTGTCCTACTTTGTTTACTTATATTACTTTATTATAATGACCCTCACTTTCCCTTATTGGTGCTGTTTCTCAGTTAATCCCTTCCTCCAAAAAAACCCCACTTCTATGCTCACGACTGTTTCACTGTAACGCTGACTGCAAAGTCAGTGAGGTCAGGAATGCGGCCTTGGTGTTTATGAGACTCAGCTGCACTCTGCTCCTGCCCGGGCTGAACTCCGAACTCAGTCATTTTAGCTTCACCTTCTCTCGGTTTCACCAAACTCCCTTTTTTTTCAGCCACTCCAAAGGCACTCTTATTTAGCCCAGCAACACTCGCTGTGCATCTTTTGGACTGTGTGTACCGTGCTGCCAACTAAATAAGTACCGACCCTGTTCGTGCTCAGACGTTACATCATCCATTATACATAAGAATGCAGAAATTAGGAGTGGAAGGTGCAACTGATTATCTAACCGCTACCAATCACACCAGGCCCCTCACCCACACGTCGTCCCACTCCAGAGGCTATGAAACCCAACTGATCCAACAGAAGACAGTGGTGCGATGTAACTTTAAAAAAAAGATTCCGTTCTGGTTGGGATTAGAGGGGTTGTTCCCGACGCTACCTAACAACACTCTGTTTTTGGGGCGCGCTGGGAACATCCGCCCGAGCCACTCAAGTCATTTCCTGCACTGAGAAATGGCAACGCGATCTCTCGATTCCCGCTGGCACAACCCACAAGACCGCTCCCAACACCCAACTCACCTATAAGGGGGTCATCAAGCCCCCCCTGCACCGCACCTCACATGGGCAGGCCACCCCTCCTTGAGGAGGAGAGAGATCAGGATGCAATTTAAATGTGGCAGTGCCCCTGCCAGCCTGGCTGTGTCACCGAGCGCCAGGTTGGCACTGCTAAGATGCCAGGCTGGCAGTGCCAAAGTGCCCAGATAGCATCAACAGTGCCAGGATGCCACCCTGCCCATTGACCGACCACCCAAGGGCCTCCGATCGCCTGGGAGATGCCCCCAGGTACCGTTAAGCCTGGTCCCAGTTTGTGGGGACCAGCATTGAACGGTGCCTGACTGGGGTCTTCTCGGCAAGGCCTATCGATGCCAAATGGCCGTTAGATGTGGTGCGAACGGCTAAGTGAGTTGAAGAACCCACCCCCGGGTGGTTGGCCTCCGGGCAAGCTGGCGCCCTGGCACTGCAGGTGCCACCCGGGCGCCTTGGCACTGCCACCTAGCACCCTTGCAGTGCCACCCTGACAGTGCCACATGGGTGCCAGCCTTGCATTGCCAAGATGTCCAGGTGGCACCGCCATTCTGGCAGAGGCACTGCCAAGGTGCCAGGCTGGCACTGTCATGGTCCCAGTCTGGCATTTTGCCCATGCTGGGATCAGGCCCGGAGCTCCCCTGCCCGTGTGAGGTGGGGAGCGGGGAGGCTCAATGACCCCCTTATAGGTGAATTGGAGGGGTCCGGGGTTCATGGTATCATAGAGTCTACATTGCAACAGGAGGCCATTTGGCCCATCTAATCTGCACTGGCCCTTGCATAGGACTGAAACCCAACAGGAGACAGTGTCTATGGGACTGAACCCCAACAGGAGACAGTGTCTATGGGATTGAAACCCAACAGGAGACGGTGTCTATAGGACTTAAAGCCAACAGGAGACAGTGTCTATGGGACTGAACCCCAACAGGAGACGGTGTCTATAGGACTGAAACCCAACAGGAGACGGTGTCTATAGGACTGAAACCCAACAGGAGACGGTGTCTATAGGACTGAACCCCAACAGGAGACAGTGTCTATAGGACTTATACCCAACAGGAGACAGTGTCTATGGGACTGAACCCCAACAGGAGACGGTGTCTATAGGACTTAAAGCCAACAGGAGACAGTGTCTATGGGACTGAACCCCAACAGGAGACGGTGTCTATAGGACTTAAAGCCAACAGGAGACGGTGTCTATAGGACTGAAACCCAACAGGAGACGGTGTCTATAGGACTGAAACCCAACAGGAGACAGTGTCTATAGGACTGAAACCCAACAGGAGAAGGTGTCTATAGGTCTTAAACCTGTAGCCAGGTCATGTCTGAAAAATCGATTCCCTGCTGGGTCACTATCTGTGCAAAGTCTGCATATTCTCCCCATGTCTACGTGGGTTTCCTCCGCGTGCTCCGATTTCCTCCCACAGTCCAAAGCTGTGCAGGGTAGGTGAAGTGGCCATGATAAATTGCCCTTTGTATCCAAAAAAAGGTTAGCTGGGGTTATGGGGATAGGGTGGTGGTGTGGGGATAGGGTGGAAGTGTGGGGATAGGGTGGAGGTGTGGGGATAGGGTGGAGGTGTGGGGATAGGGTGGAGGTGTGGGGATAGGGTGGAGGTGTGGGGATAGGGTGGAGGTGTGGGGATAGGGTGGAGGTGTGGGGATAGGGTGGAGGTGTGGGGATAGGGTGGAGGTATGGGCATAGGGTGGAGGTATGGGCATGGGGGGAGGTGTGGGGATAGGGTGGAGGTGTGGGGATAGGGTGGAGGTGTGGAGATAGGGTGTGGGCTTGGGTAGGGTGCTCTTTTCAAGGGCCAGTGCAGATTAGATGGGCCAAATGGCCTCCTGTTGCAATGTAGACTCTATGGTACCATGAACCCCGGACCCCTCCAATTCACCTATAAGGGGGTCATTGAGCCTCGACTTGCAGAAAGCAGACAGCATTGAAACCAGCAATCTGAATATTAATGAGTGATTCCCGGGCACAATGGTAACAATCGAGAACGGTCAAAACAAGTCAGACTCCTCGGCGCCAGCAGGAGTCCAAGACAAAAGAGGCTAACGAGCACCCAAGGAACTCCTAGCGATCAGGGAACAGCCTCAGTATCGGGGAATTCAAACCAATCGATTGGCACGTGATCCAATCGATTGGTGTCAGGTACGGATCCGCCCAAAAGGGCGCGAAGCCCCTGGACCCCAAGTTCAATTCAGCCTCTTAGACGGCCCTCCCAGCAGAACATCTTAGCAGCTTGGAAGAACTCTTGACCGTGAGAAGGAGAGGCCTAGCTAACAGCTACACCGACAAGGACTGAAACCCAACAGGAGACAGTGTCTATGGGACTGAAACCCAACAGGAGACAGTGTCTATAGGACTGAAACCCAACAGGAGACAGTGTCTATAGGACTGAAACCCAACAGGAGACGGTGTCTATAGGACTGAAACCCAACAGGAGACGGTGTCTATAGGACTGAAACCCAACAGGAAACGGTGTCTATAGGACTGAAACCCAACAGGATACGGTGTCTATAAGACTGAAACCCAACATGCAACAGTGTCTATGGGACTGAAACCCAACAGGATACGGTGTCTATAGGACTGAAACCCAACAGGAGACGGTGTCTATAGGACTGAAACCCAACAGGAGACGGTACCTATAGGACTGAAACCCAAAAGGAGACGGTGTCTATAGGACGGAAACCCAACAGGATACAGTATCTTTAGGACTGAAACCCAACAGGAGACAGTGTCTATAGGACTGAAACCCAACAGGATACAGTATCTTTAGGACGGAAACCCAACAGGAGACGGTGTCTATAGGACTGAAACCCAACAGGAGACGGTGTCTATAGGACGGAAACCCAACAGGAGACGGTGTCTATAGGACTGAAACCCAACAGGAGACGGTGTCTATAGGACTGAAACCCAACAGGAGACGGTATCTATAGGACTGAAACCCAACAGGAGACAGTGTCTATAGGACTGAAACCCAACAGGAGACGGTGTCTATAGGACTGAAACCCAACAGGAAACGGTGTCTATAGGACTGAAACCCAACAGGATACGGTGTCTATAAGACTGAAACCCAACATGCAACAGTGTCTATGGGACTGAAACCCAACAGGATACGGTGTCTATAGGACTGAAACCCAACAGGAGACGGTGTCTATAGGACTGAAACCCAACAGGAGACGGTACCTATAGGACTGAAACCCAAAAGGAGACGGTGTCTATAGGACTGAAACCCAACAGGTGACGGTGTCTATAGGACTGAAACCCAACAGGAGACGGTGTCTATAGGACTGAAACCCAACAGGAGACGGTGTCTATAGGACTGAAACCCAACAGGAGACAGTGTCTATAGGACGGAAACCCAACAGGAGACGGTGTCTATAGGACTGAAACCCAACAGGAGACGGTGTCTATAGGACGGAAACCCAACAGGAGACAGTGTCTATAGGACTGAAACCCAACAGGAGACGGTATCTATAGGACTGAAACCCAACAGGAGACAGTGTCTATAGGACTGAAACCCAACAGGAGACGGTACCTATAGGATTGAAACCCAACAGGAGAGTGTCTATAGGACTGAAACCCAACAGGAGACGGTACCTATAGGATTGAAACCCAACAGGAGACAGTGTCTATAGGACTGAAACCCAACAGGAGACGGTACCTATAGGATTGAAACCCAACAGGCGACAGTGTCTATAGGACTGAAACCCAACAGGAGACGGTGTCTATAGGTTAAGGGGGGGGGGTTGTTGGGTTACGGGTATAGGGTGGATACGTGGGTTTGAGTAGGGTGATCATGGCTCGGCACAACATCGAGGGCCGAAGGGCCTGTTCTGTGCTGTACTGTTCTATTTTCTAACAGGCGACAGCGTCTATAGGACTGAAACCCAACAGGAGACGGTGTCTGCAGGGCTGAAACCCAACAGGAGACGGTGTCTGCAGGGCTGAAGCTCTTGAGGATGTAAAACAGCCTCTTGTTGGGTGATGGTTTTTATAGAAGTGAAAGGCAACAGAGAAGGAAGTAACATTTTGGTGTTTATCGCAGCAATATTTTAGCTGTTTAAAGCCTCCTCCACCATTATGGCTCAGTATCTTTTGTGTCTTGTTCCAGTGCTCAGTAACCTGCGGAGAGGGGATTCAGAGCAGGCCTGTGTCGTGTATGGCCCAGTCTGGTGGCAAGGTTTCAGACTTTGCCTGCTCCTCGCAGTTGAAGCCTTCAGTTAGCCAGTCCTGTGCCCTTGATAGCTGTAGTGACTATTTCTCCTGGCACGTTGGAGTCTGGGGTCTGGTGAGTTTGCAATTTAGTTTTACCTTCTTGTTCCCAGGCCGGAGAATCAGTTGATTTGTAGCTTGAATAAAATTGTTATTACTCTTCTTTTCTTTGTATAATTGTTGTTTTTGTATCTTCGCACATACTCTTTCTCTTGTGGAATAGTTTTGAAGGAT
Source organism: Scyliorhinus canicula (assembly GCF_902713615.1). Lineage (NCBI taxonomy): Eukaryota > Metazoa > Chordata > Chondrichthyes > Carcharhiniformes > Scyliorhinidae > Scyliorhinus > Scyliorhinus canicula. The sequence goes on from NC_052147.1 coordinate 85,317,314, forward strand.
AAGCAGCTGGATCTTGTTCATCCACATTATGAACGTTTCCGTCATGTCCTACTTGCCCTTGAGTGGAACTTGAAACAGAGCTTCTGGCTCAGAGACAGGAGCAATTCTGACAGAGACACAAAACCTTTGCATAATTCCTTCAAATGGGGAAGAGGAGCAAAGATTCTAAAACATTGGAATTTGGGGCTGTGTACACTTTAGAACATAGAACATACAGTGCAGAAGGAGGCCATTCAGTCCATCGAGTCTGCACTGACCCACTTAAGCCCTCACTTCCACCCTATCCCTGTAACCCAAAACCCCTCCTAACCTTTTTGGTCACTAAAGGCAATTTATCACGGCCAATCCACCTGACCTTGCACGTCTTTGGACTGTGGGAGGAAACCGGAGCACCCGAAGGAAACCCACACACACACAGGGAGAACGTGCAGACTCCGCACAGACACTTTGTTTGTGATGAGAGTAAGGTGGAGCTTTGCTGAAGTTTTAAAGCTACAGAAAAGACAATGTTGCTCCCCTTGGGGTTTATCAATCAGAAAATGTGCTGTACCGGCCAGCAAAATAGGGGGCTGGTTTAGCACACTGTGTTAAATCGCTGGCTTTTAAGGCAGGCCAGCAGCACGTTCAATTCCCGTACCAGCCTCCCCGAACAGGCGCCGGAATGTGGTAACTAGGGGCTTTTCACAGTAACTTCATTGAAGCCTACTCGTGACAATTAGCGATTTTCATTTCATTTCATTTCAAAATACCCGGATTATTTCCCACTCTGCCCAGAAGGTAGAAATGCTAAAAAGCCTAATGCATGCTTGAAATGTAGATAAAGGACGCCACTTGTTTATCCTTATACAAAATGGTGAAGAGAGCTCTTCCACATAGAAAGTGGACGTGCTTCTTATCTCATGTATTGGGATCTTAGTCTAGGCAGTGCACAAGAAATGTCTGCTGTGGGGCCACGGTATTTAGTGATGATGCTGGGTGATAATTCGACTCAATTTGAGAATATTGGTTGCTGCAGAGGCTCATGATGGAAGATTGACAGGTAGTTTCTTGCTCTCACTTTCAATAACAGGAGAGGGGGGTGGGGGCGGGTTCGTCAAAGAGTTGTGTTTAGTCTGTGTTTGATTTTGCATCAGAAAGCTCTGTGGTAGTCACCACTGTTGTATTATGAGGTGCATTACGGTAAGGTTCCTTCCTGTACTACAGGTACGGGGTAGATCCCTGCCTGCTGGCTCCGCCCAGTCGGTGGAGTATAAATGTGTGGGCTGTCTGAGCTGCAGCCAAATCGGCAGCAGCTGTAGGAGGCCACACATCTCTCCGTAATAAAGCCTCGATTACTCTCTACTCTCGTCTCGTCGTAATTGATAGTGCATCGATTTATTACGCAGAGATTTTACAACGATGGACCTCTGCATCAAGTCAGATCGCCTGCAGCTGTACCCTCAAGCAGACGATGCCACATCGGCCTTCACACATTGGCTAGCTTGCTTTGAAGCCTACATCGGATCTGCGACAGAACCACCCGCAAAAGCACAGAAACTCCAGATCCTGTATACACGGCTGAGCTCCGATATCTTTCCTCTCATCCAGGACGCGCCCACCTACGCTGAGGTCATGGCGCTTCTGAAAGAGAACTACACTCAGCAAACCAACAAACTGTACACCAGGCACCTCCTGCCCACGCGGCATCAACTCCCCGGTGAGTCTTTGGAAGATTTCTGGCGAGGGACTGCGATTGCCAGGCCGTTTCGGCCGTTGAACATTCCGAACTCCTAATCAGGGACGCTTTCGTTTCGGGCATAGGGTCGGCGTACATCCACCAGCGCCTCTTAGAAGGGGCTACCCTCGACCTCGTGGCGACCAAGAAACTTGCGACCTCACTAATGGTTGCCTCCCGTAATGTACAAGTGTACGCCCCCGCCCGCACGGCGCCCCCCTCCTGGACATCGTGGACCCCACCAGCGAACACCCTATCGTGTACCTCACCAGCGAACACCCCATCGTGGTCCCCACCAGCGACCGCCCCATCATTCACCCCACCAGCGACCGCCCCCAGCCAACTCCAAGCCTGCACCGTGCAGCAGCCAGCCAACCCCGGGGGACCCAAGTGCTACTTCTGCGGACAGACAAAGCACCCCCGGCAGCGCTGCCCGGCACGGAGCGCACTCTGCAAGGCCTGCGGGAAGAAAGAGCATTTTGCTGCAGTGTGCCACGCCCAGTCGATCACCGCTGTAACCAGGCCCATTGTTCCTGCACCCCCACGTGCGACCCGTGGGCACCGCCATTTTCACCCCCGCAACCCATGTGTGGCCCGTGGCACCGCCATCTTCCTCGCCTCACAACACGTACGGCCCATGGGCGCCGCCATCTTGCTTGCCTCAGGACACGTGCGGACCGTGGGTACCGCCATCTTCCTCCAGGTCTCATGCACCCCATGGGCGTTGCCATCTTCCCCACCTGAGGACCCCTGCTCGTCGGGCACCTCATCAGGCCGCTCATCGCCTGCAACCGCCGACGACCAGCTAGGGGCCTTCCAATACCAGCTACAACTCGTCTCCATCACGATCGACCAGTCCCGGCCGCACAACCTCGCAACCGCGTCGACGATGGTAAAGGTCGATGGGCACAAGATATCATGCCTTTTTGACTCCTAAGCACAGAGAGCTTCATCCACCCCGATATGGTAAGGCGCTGCTCCCTCGCGGTACACCCCATCACACAATGAATCTCCCTGGCCTCCGGATCCCACTCCGTGGAGATCCGGGGGTACTGCACAGCCACCCTCACCATCCAGGGCGTAGAGTTCAGCAACTTCCGGCTCTACGTCCTCCCCAATCTCTGCGCTGTCTTGCTACTCGGCCTGGACTTCCAGTGCAACCTCCAGAGCCGAACCTGAAATTCGGCGGGCCCCTACCGCCCCTTACTGTATGCGGCATCACGACCCTCAAGGTCGACCCGCCTTCTCTGTTTGCAAACTTCACCCCGGATTGCAAACCTGTCGCCACTAGGAGCAGACGGTACAGTGCCCAGGATAGGACCTTCAAAAGGTCTGAGGTCCAGCGGCTACTGTGGGAAGGCATCATCGAGGCCAGCAACAGGCTCTGGAGAGCCCAAGTGGTAGTTGTGAAAACTGGCAGAAACACAGGATGGTCGTTGACTACAGTCAGACTGTACACGCAGCTCGACGCGTACCCCCTCCCACGCATATCTGATATGGTCAATCAGATTGCACAGTACCGGGTCTTCTCGACAGTGGACCTGAAATCTGCCAACCACCAGCTCCCCATTCGCAAGGCGGACCGCTCGTGCACGCCGTTTGAAGCGGACGGCCGCCTTTACCACTTCCTTAGGGTTCCCTTCGGCGTCAGTAATGGGGTCTCCCTCCCCCCGCCCCGACTGCACAGCAGCCTCCCACACCCGGATATCCTGGGTGTCCCCCTCCCCACCTACAAGTACAGGGACGACCTGACCCACCCCCATAGGGACCTCTAATAGGGGGACCCCCCAGGGGCCTCCGTAATGAGGGATCCACCCCGCAGGACCCCTGTAGTAGTGGGACCCCCTGCCAAAAGGGACACTCTCCGCAGACCGCCTCCCCACACAGAGACCAACTCCCCCCCCCCCCCCCGCCCCGTTCAGACTGCACTCAGACAGTGACTCAAGCCGGGAATCGATCCTGCCATCTGCAGCTTTGATCCATTCATATTCCTCCACAGTTCAGTGAAACCCCAATGCTTGTAAACATTGACCAGATCAAAGAGAGATAAGTGCAGTGAAATCACATGCTTGGGTGATTGGAATGCACTTAGTGCGTGGAATGTAATTGCATCTCTTTGATGTGGAAGAAAATGTGATTTTTTTTCAAGGTGAAATGTGATTTTGATCTTGTACCCACAGTGCTCTACGACCAATTAAGACCCATTCGCATTTATTTTCATGCTCCCGCTGGGGCCGGAGCCAATCCCAATTTTACCATATGCCTGATTCTCTGTCCCATTGGGGAACACAATCCGGGTGTCCCAGGATGGAGAATCCCGCCCAGGATTATGTATGAAGCAAATACATTCAGCAGAATTCTCAGTCGGTGGGATCTTCTGGTGCCGGCAGCACATCCACACCCACGGATTTTCCAACGGCGTGGAGCGGCCAGAATGGGAAACCCCATTGACTGGCTGGTGGAATATAGAATCCCGCAGCCGGTCTGCGGGGGAGGGGGGGGGGGAACGCCACGCAGGAAACCACGGCTAACGGACCGGAAAATCCTGCCACTGGTTTTTAATCTTCCAAACATTGGAGAAAACCTCCACTCAGCTGGTACTACAACATAAATAAAGAAATAAAAATGAATCAACAATAAAGAGATGATGACCAGATCATTTCAGTGCATGTGTGTGTGTGAGAGAGGTGGGGCTGGATTCTCTATAGCACGACGCTGAAATCGGGATCGGGTGGAAAATGGCTCCTGACGCCGGAATCAGGGCAGGCGCCGGTTTGCGATGCTCTGCCCCCTCCAAACTGGCGGCATCGGGCCGCGCGCATGTAATCTGCTGGCCCACCCGCGATGCTCCGCCCCTGATGGCCCGAGTTTCCGATGGCACGGGCCAGATGTCGTCCCAGGGATCCTGGGCCGGGATTCTCCCGCAATTGGCAGGACGGCCCAACGCCGGCTCCAGGAACGGCGCGAACCACTCTGGCGTCATGCCACCCGGAAGTTGCGGAATCCTCGACACTTCCGGGGGATAGGCCGGCGCCGGAGGGGTTGGCAGCGCCGAGGTGCCACAGTGGGCCTGCGTGAGTTGGCGCATGCGCAGAACCGCCAGCGTATTTTGGCACATGCGCAGAACCGCCAGCGTGTTTCCTCCACATGCACAGGGGGTTTCCTCTCTGCGCCGGCCATGGTGGAGCCTTACAGAGACCGGCACAGATGGAAAGAGTGCCCCCACAGCAGAGGCCCAACTGCAGATTGGTGGCTCCGATCGCGGGCCAAGCCTGGATACCCCCCCACTCCCCCCTCCCCCAGGACTTCGCTAGCCACCCTCCAAGCCAGGTCCCGCCGGGATGGACCATTCCATTTATCGCCGACGGGACTGGCCAGCAACGCACGGCCACTCCGCCCATCGGGGCCCGGAGAACTGCCGGGAGGGCCGCTGCCAATGGCCCCTGACCGGCACAGCGTGATCCCCGCCGCCGCCCGAAAACCGGCGCTGGAGAATTCGGCAGCTGGCGTCGGAGCGGCGGGGCAGGATTCACGCCGCCACCGGCGATTCTCCGACCCGGCGGGGGGTCGGAGAATCCCGCCCCTGGTGTGCCGCCTGCAGACTGTGTCCAGCGTCACCACACTCCTCCAGGATCCGTGCCACTGGCCGGAGGGCTTCTGGTAGGACTGGAGGAGGGTTGTAGGGACGGGGTGGACGGGTTAGGGTTCCAGCATGGCCGGTGCCATGGTTTTCGGCACAACCGGTGCAGGCCATCAGCCCTGCGCATGTGTTTCTCGGCATTGCAGGCACCGGGAAACACGCGGCAGAACACGCTCGCTAGGGGAGTTTGTTCTCTTTTGGGAGAATTGCGCCGTCTGCAATTCTCTCATCAGCCCCTTGAGTGAGAAAATAATTGAAATGTGTCCCCCATGCAAAAAGTTTGGCCAAGCCTATAATATCTCATCTGGTAAGACGGTGTGCTGGATATCACGTTCGCTGCAGAATTCGGTTTGAAATAAGGCAACAGAAATTAATACGAGCAGTATTTTAATTCAAAGTGGAATAAAACCACTTCAGCAAAGATCGTCTAGAAGTCACCTCCCCGAACAGGCGCCGGAATGTGGCGACTAAGGTCTTTTCACAGTAACTTCATTGAAGCCTACTCGTGACAATAAGCGATTTTCATTTCATTTCAAATGAGCCATTTGGCTGTCGGGAATTAACGAACAATAAGTGATAAGATAACAGAGTTTACACACCGTAAATTCTCTAGATCAGTCCCCTATCATTATTCAAACCACGAGGACAGGAACATTCTTCAGATAAACAATACACAAATCTTTCCTTAATTATATAACTCTTGACACTTAGAATAACACCCTCAAAGAAGTGTCTGTTTGACAATCGATATATCTAGGAAAGATGGCAACACTGAAAAAGACAGATCTCTATACGAGTCCCTCTTTGGCAATAAATCTTAATGTGGAGATGCCGGCGTTGGACTGGGGTGAGCACAGTAAGAAGTCTTACAACACCAGGTTAAAGTCCAACAGGTTTGTTTCAAACACGAGCTTTCGGAGCACGGCTGTGTCCAGCGTCACCTGAAGAAGGAGCCGTGCTCCGAAAGCTCGTGTTTGAAACAAACCTGTTGGACTTTAACCTGGTGTTGTAAGACTTCTTACAATAAATCTTAAGACACCCGACATTCATGCAGACACTAAGATCATTAAAACATATATTGAAGATAATACATCAAATTAATTGAAGGGGCTGTTTAGCACACTGGGCTAAATCACTGGCTTTGAAAGTAGATCAAGGCAGGCCAGCAGCACGGTTCGATTCCCGTAACAGCCTCCCCGAACAGGCGCCGGAATGTGGCGACTAGGGTCTTTTCACAGTAACTTCATTGAAGCCTACTCGTGACAATAAGCGATTTTCATTTCATTTCAAATGAGCCATTTGGCGTCGGGAATTAACCAACAATAAGTGATAAGATAACAGAGAGAGTCTTTCACCGATTAAAAGGTTTTATGTATATAAGGAGGAGGCACTTTAGCAAAAGTCACCTCTCTTCTTCAGTTCTACTGAAGGGAGAAAAGCTCTATTCAAACCAGCTTGCCTCGTCAGACAAAGTCCTCGTGGTTTTTGTAAGTATGTTTCTGTTAAACTTCTTAGAAATGTATAGAAATTGATAGGAGATACTTCAGGATTTTCTATGTTTTAGGTATCTCATTCCCTTCAGAGAAGTTAGTGTGTTAGCAGATACCAGTTTTATATTATTAACGGATAACTAAAGACTGTTAATCAATTTATATTTTTTAACTCTGCAATTCTGTATGTATCAATTGAGAGTATTTTACAATAAAAATACTTCTATTAAAATTATACGGTGTAGACTTACTCTCAAATTTAAAATCCTAGAAACTCATTTAGAAAGTCTTAAATGACTAGGACCCATGACAACAGAGCTAACGATTTAGTTATGAGTGACGCATCTGAACTTTTCCCATAAAAAGTAACTGAGATCCTGTTTAACTGTCTGAGACCTGGAAACGCATTCTCCCTTTGTGAGATCTATTCTGAGTCTTAGCAGAGAGACGGATTTCCCTCTTTTGGTGGGTTAACCTAAATCATGGGTTAATAATAAAGTATTATCAGGTCCGGAATAACCTGAATCCGTCACAACAGCACAACCTCTAGCTTTGATGTTGCTTTAGGCCAGTCACATTGAAACATCAGGAAAGCTATTAGGGAAGATCTGGTTTAGCAAGGAAATAAAACTAACCACTTCCATCAGAAGATTGGCATTCTGGAAGGATAGAAACTTAATGGGATAAAAGATTTCTTCAGTTGGAACCTGGCTTGCAATCTAGTGAAGTTTTATTGAGAAGAGGAAGAAAATATGTTTGTTTAAATGTGGAATTTGGCTTTGATCTTTATACCCACAGTGCTCTAAGAGCTGTTCGACAGGTCAACGGAAACGGCAGGTCATCTGCTACGACCAGGATCGCAACTACCAGGACCCACAGAAATGTGACCCAGGGATCTATCCAAGTGTATTTGAGGATTGCAATACTCAACCCTGCTACATGCCACAAGGTGAATGAGTCAGTGTCGGCAAGGTTCCTTCATTTTATTGTATTTCCTTTTGACCCTTCTGGCATTGTACCTTTTTTTTTAAATGTTTTTATTGAAGTTCTTACATTTTATGCACTGTACATTCAGTAAGGATAAATGCGTCGGTTACAATGTACCAATATAAGTAATTTACCTCTGTACTGAATTCTCTCTCTCTCTCTCTCTCTCTCTCTCTTCTCTCCCCCCCCCCCCCCCCCCCCCCCCCCCCATTTGTTGATTCAGGGTCTTTTTCTGGAGCACTTGTTGTACAATGGGCAGTTATCCGCAATTTACTTTACACTGTGTGATGTCTTCCTCTTTTGTCAATTGGCCTCACCCCCTTCCCCTACTCCCTCACCCTGTTTTCGGCATTGCTTTGGGGGCTCCGTTTCTGGTGGCCTTGTTCTAGGTTCCTTGATCTCTGTCTTTGCCGTTTTCCAGCCTCCCCCTCCTTTTTCTTTGGCCTCCCTCCCCTCACCCCCTTCCCTGTCTGTTCCCGCGGACCCGTTGGTTCCCGTGCAACCCCCCTTTCCCTTGCTCTCTTTGCTGTTGGCCTCGAACAGGCCCTGCTACACGTTGGTGAATGGCCTCCACATTTTGTGGAAGCCATCCTCTGATCCTTGGATAGCAAACTTGATCTTTCCTAGATGGAGAAATTCCGAGAGGTCAGCAAGCCAGTCTGCTGCTGTGGGTGGTGCTGCTGCTGTGGGTGGGCCAGCCAAGCAGGATTCTTCAATGGGCGATTAGGGAAGCAAAGGCAAGGGCATCAGCCCTCTTCTTCATGAATAGATTTAGCTGGTCCGATCCCCCGAAGATTGCCACTGTAGAACATAGAACATAGAACAGTACAGCACAGAACAGGCCCTTCGGCCCTCGATGTTGTGCCGAGCAATGATCACCCTACTCAAACCCACGTATCCACCCTATACCCGTAACCCAACAACTCCCCCTTAACCTTACTTTTTAGGACACTACGGGCAATTTAGCATGGCCAATCCACCTAACCCGCACATCTTTGGACTGTGGGAGGAAACCGGAGCACCCGGAGGAAACCCACGCACACACGGGGAGGACGTGCAGACTCCGCACAGACAGTGACCCAGCCGGGAATCGAACCTGGGACCCTGGAGCTGTGAAGCATTTATGCTAACCACCATGCTACCGTGCTGCCCTGTTGGTCACCCTTACCCCCACCACCTTGGACATTGCCTCGAAGAAGGTTGTGCAAAACCCAACAGGTCTGGGCCAGGGACCCAGGTTCAGTTCCGGCCTTGGATGACTGTCTGTGTGGAATTTACACTTTCTCCCCATCTCTGCGATGGGTTTCCTCCGGGTGCTCCGGTTTCCTCCCACAGTCCAAAGATGTGCGGGTTAGGTAGATTGGCCTTGCTAAATTTCCTTTAGTGTCCAAGAAGGTTGGGTGAGGTTAATGGGTTACGGGGATTGGGTGGGGCTTGGGTAGAGTGCTCTTTCCAAGGGCCAGTGCAGACTCAATGGGCCGAATGGTCTCCTTCTGCACTGTAAATTCTAGTATTCTATGATTCATTGCCTGGTCCAGGAGGGTGGGTCCGATCTTGCGGGCTTAATTTGGTCAAAAGTGCCTATTTTATTGACTTAATAAGCCACCTGATGTGCAACTGCTCAGCACATTCCTGTCAACAGAAGTCATCAGGTATTGTACCATTTTATTGGAATATTTTTGCCTTCATTCTCAGAGTGTGGATGTTAGCATTTATTACCCGGAGAAGCTGGGAATGGCTCTTCTTATTGGCGTAGGGTAGGCAATGGCAAACACTCAAGGAGCATATGGGGGAACTGCAACTATTGTTCATTCCTGTCTGGCACGAAAGTAAAATGGGAAAGGTGGGGCCAGCACTGTGGCAGAGTGGTTAGCACAGCTGCCTACGGGTTCAAATCCTGGCCCTGGGTCACTGTCCGTGTGGAGTTTGCACGTTCCCCCCCCCCCGTTTCTGTGCGGGTCGCGCCCCCACAACCCAAAGATGTCCAGGTTAGGTGGATTGGCCACACTAAATTGCCCCTTAATTGGAAAAAAATAATTGGATACTCTCAAATTTAAAAACAAAATGGGAAAGCTGGCCAAACCATGGCTGACAAGGGAAATTGGAGGTAGTATTCGATCCAAGGAAGAGGCACACAAATTATCCAGAAAAAACTGTACACCTCAGCTTTGGCAGCAGTTTAGAATTCAGCAAAGAAAGATAAAGGGAAAGATTAAGAAGGGGCAAATAGAGTATGAAAGTAAGCTTGCAGGGAACATAAAAACAGACTGTAAAAGATTCTATAGATATATGAGGAGAAAAAGATTAGTGAAGACAAATGGTACGCTTACAGTCAGAAACAGGGGAATGTATAATAGGGAACAAAGAAATGGCTGAGCAATTAATTACATAATTACAAATGTGGATACAAATCAGATACCAGAAATGTTGGGGAATACAGAGTTTAGTGAGAAGAAGAGAATGAGAAAAATGGTATTGGGGAAATTGATGGAATTGAAGGCCTGTAAATCCCCAGGGCCTGATAATCTACACCCCAGAGTACTTAAGGAAGTGGCTCTAGAAATAGTGGATGTATTGGTGGTCATCTTCCAAGATTTTATAGACTCTGGAACAGTTCCTGCAGATTGGAGGGTAGAACATAGAACATACAGTGCAGAAGGAAGCCATTTGGCCCATTGAATCTGCACCGACCCACTTAAGCCCTCACTTCCACCCTATCCCCATAACCCAATAACCCCTCCTAACCTTTTTGGACACTAACGGCAATTTAGCATGGCCAATCCACCTAACTTGCTCGTCTTTGGACTGTGGGAGGAAACAGGAGCAGCCGGAAGAAACCCACGCAGACACACGGAGAACGTGCAGACTCCGCACAGCCAGTGACCCAGCAGGGAATCGAACCTAGGACCCTGGCGCTGTGAAGCCACAGTGCTAGCCACTTGTGCTGCCGTGCTGCCCAATGTAGCTAATGTAACTCCACTATTTAAAAAGAGAGTTAGAGAGAAAACAGGGAATTATAGACCAGTCAGCCTGACATCAATAGTGGAGAAAATTCTAGAAGCCATTATCAAAGATTTTATAAGTAGAAAAATCAGGATCAGACAGAGTCAGCACAGATTTATGAAGGAATTTATCAAGATTTCATGCTTGACAAATCTACTGGAATTCTTTGAGAATGTAACAGGTAGAGTTGATGAGGGGGAGCCAGTGGATGTGGCTTATTTGAACTTTGTAAGGCTTTTGACAAAGTTCTACCTGAGAAATTAGTGTGTAAAATTAAAGCGCATGGGATTAGGGGTAGTGTATTGTGTTGGATAGAAAACTGGTTGGCAGACAGGAAACAAAGAGTAGGAATAAATGGGCCATTTTCAAATTGGCTAGCAGTGACTAGTGGTGTACTGCAGGGATCAGTGCTAAGACCCCAGCTATTCACAATATATATCAATGATTTAGATGAGGGAACTCAATATAATATTTCCAAATTTGCAGATGACACAAAGCTGGGTGGGAGGGTGAGCTGTGAGGAGGATGCAGAGATGCTTCAGTGCAATTTGGACAAGTTGAGTGAGTGGGCAAATCGATGGCAGATGCAGTGTAATGTGGATGAATGTGAAGCTATCTACTTTGGTAGCAAAAACAGGAAGGCACATTATTACCTGATTTGCTATAAATTAAGAGAGAGGAATGTGCAATGAGACCTGTGTCTGTCCTCGTACACAAAATGCTGAAGATAAGCATGCAAGTGCAGCAGGCGGTAAAGAAAGCAAATGATATGTTGGCCTTCATTGCTAGAGTAAGAAGTCTTACAACACCAGGTTAAAGTCCAACAGGTTTGTTTCAAACACGAGCTTTCGGAGCACGGCTCCTTCTTCAGGTGAATGGAAAGGCTTGTTCCAGAAATGTTTATATAGACACAGTCAGAGATGCCCCGGAATGCGAGCACCTGCAGGCAATCAAATCATCAAAGATGCAGAGAGAGAGGTAACTCCAGGTTAAAGAGGTGTGAATTGTCCCAAGCCAGTTCAGTCGGTAGGCCTCTGCAAGTCCAGGCTTGTTGGTGGGGGCCGAATGTAATGCGACATGAATCCCAGATTCCGGTTGAGTCCGCATTCATGCGTGCGGAACTTAGCTATAAGTTTTTGCTCAGCAATTTTGCGTTGTCGCGTCTCCTGAAGGCCTCCTTGTAGAATGCTGACCCGGAGATCAGAGGCTGAATGTCCTTGACTGCTGAAGTGTTCCCCAACTGGAAGGGAACAGTCCTGCCTGTTGATAGTCGCACGATGCCCGTTTATTCGTTGTCGCAGTGTCTGCATGGTCTCGCCAATGTACCACGCTTCGGGACATCCTTTCCTGCAGCGTATGAGGTAGACTACATTGATCGAGTCGCACGAGTATGCGCCGCGTACCTGGTGGGTGGTGTTTCCACATGTAATGGTGGTGTCCATGTCGATGATCTGGCATGTCTTGCAGAGATTACCCTGGCAGGGTTTTGTGGTGTTGTGGTTGCTGTTCTGAAGGCTGGGTAATTTGCTGCAAACAATGGTTTGTTTGAGGTTGCGCGGTTGTTTGAAGGCCAGTAGTGGGGGTGTGGGGATGACCTTGGCAAGATGTCCATCCTCGCTGATGATGTGTTGGAGGCTGCGAAGAAGATGTCGTAGTTTCTCCGCCCCAGGAAAGTACTGGACGACGAAGGGTACTCTGTCAGTGGTGTCCCGTGTTTGTCTTCTGAGGAGGTCGGTGCGGTTTTTTGCTGTGGCGCGGTGGAACTGTCGATCAATGAGTCGAGCGCCATATCCCGTTCGTACGAGGGCATCTTTCAGCATCTGTAGGTGTCTGTTGCGCTCCTCCTTGTCTGAGCAGATCCTGTGTATACGGAGGGCTTGTCCATAGGGGATGGCTTCTTTAATGTGTTTCGGGTGAAAGCTGGAGAAGTGGAGCATCGTGAGATTATCTGTGGGCTTGCGGTAAAGCGAGGTGCTGAGGTGACCGTCCTTGATGGAGACGAGTGTGTCCAAGAATGGAACTGAATTTGGAGAATAGTCCATGGTGAGTTTGATGGTGGGATGGAACTTATTGATGTCATCGTGTAGTCGTTTCAGTGATGTCTCGCCGTGGGTCCAAAGGAAAAAAATGTCATCGATGTATCTGGTGTATAGCATCGGTTGAAAGTCCTGTGTGGTGAGGAAGTCCTGTTCAAACTTGTGCATGAAGATGTTGGCATATTGAGGTGCAAATTTGGTCCCCATGGCTGTTCCGTGCGTCTGGATGAAGAATTTGTTGTCGAAGGTGAAGACGTTGTGGTCTAGAATGAAACGGATGAGTTGCAGAATTGCGTCTGGAGATTGGCAGTTGTCGGTGTTGAGGACTGAGGCTGTTGCAGCAATGCCGTCGTCATGGGGGATGCTGGTGTAGAGTGCCGAGACATCCATTGTGACGAGGAATGTTCCTGGTTCAACTGGTCCATGGGTGCTGAGTTTCTGTAGGAAGTCCGTCGTGTCGCGACAGAAGCTGGGTGTACCTTGTACGATGGGTACACCCAGCTTCTGTCGCGACACGACGGACTTCCTACAGAAACTCAGCACCCATGGACCAGTTGAACCAGGAACATTCCTCGTCACAATGGATGTCTCGGCACTCTACACCAGCATCCCCCATGACGACGGCATTGCTGCAACAGCCTCAGTCCTCAACACCGACAACTGCCAATCTCCAGACGCAATTCTGCAACTCATCCGTTTCATTCTAGACCACAACGTCTTCACCTTCGACAACAAATTCTTCATCCAGACGCACGGAACAGCCATGGGGACCAAATTTGCACCTCAATATGCCAACATCTTCATGCACAAGTTTGAACAGGACTTCCTCACCACACAGGACTTTCAACCGATGCTATACACCAGATACATCGATGACATTTTTTTCCTTTGGACCCACGGCGAGACATCACTGAAACGACTACACGATGACATCAATAAGTTCCATCCCACCATCAAACTCACCATGGACTATTCTCCAAATTCAGTTCCATTCTTGGACACACTCGTCTCCATCAAGGACGGTCACCTCAGCACCTCGCTTTACCGCAAGCCCACAGATAATCTCACGATGCTCCACTTCTCCAGCTTTCACCCGAAACACATTAAAGAAGCCATCCCCTATGGACAAGCCCTCCGTATACACAGGATCTGCTCAGACAAGGAGGAGCGCAACAGACACCTACAGATGCTGAAAGATGCCCTCGTACGAACGGGATATGGCGCTCGACTCATTGATCGACAGTTCCACCGCGCCACAGCAAAAAACCGCACCGACCTCCTCAGAAGACAAACACGGGACACCACTGACAGAGTACCCTTCGTCGTCCAGTACTTTCCTGGGGCGGAGAAACTACGACATCTTCTTCGCAGCCTCCAACACATCATCAGCGAGGATGGACATCTTGCCAAGGTCATCCCCACACCCCCACTACTGGCCTTCAAACAACCGCGCAACCTCAAACAAACCATTGTTTGCAGCAAATTACCCAGCCTTCAGAACAGCAACCACAACACCACAAAACCCTGCCAGGGTAATCTCTGCAAGACATGCCAGATCATCGACATGGACACCACCATTACATGTGGAAACACCACCCACCAGGTACGCGGCGCATACTCGTGCGACTCGACCAATGTAGTCTACCTCATACGCTGCAGGAAAGGATGTCCCGAAGCGTGGTACATTGGCGAGACCATGCAGACACTGCGACAACGAATAAACGGGCATCGTGCGACTATCAACAGGCAGGACTGTTCCCTTCCAGTTGGGGAACACTTCAGCAGTCAAGGACATTCAGCCTCTGATCTCCGGGTCAGCATTCTACAAGGAGGCCTTCAGGAGACGCGACAACGCAAAATTGCTGAGCAAAAACTTATAGCTAAGTTCCGCACGCATGAATGCGGACTCAACCGGAATCTGGGATTCATGTCGCATTACATTCGGCCCCCACCAACAAGCCTGGACTTGCAGAGGCCTACCGACTGAACTGGCTTGGGACAATTCACACCTCTTTAACCTGGAGTTACCTCTCTCTCTGCATCTTTGATGATTTGATTGCCTGCAGGTGCTCGCATTCCGGGGCATCTCTGACTGTGTCTATATAAACATTTCTGGAACAAGCCTTTCCATTCACCTGAAGAAGGAGCCGTGCTCCGAAAGCTCGTGTTTGAAACAAACCTGTTGGACTTTAACCTGGTGTTGTAAGACTTCTTACTGTGCTCACCCCAGTCCAACGCCGGCATCTCCACTTCATTGCTAGAGGATTTGATTACAAGAGCAGGGATGACTTGCTGTAGTTATACCAGGTGTAGCCACACCTGGAATATTGTGTGCAGTTGTGGTCTCTTTACCTGAGAAAGGATGTTCTTGCTGTAGAGGGAGTTCAGCGAAGGTTCACCAGATCAATTCCTGGGATGGTGGGACTGACGTGTGAGGAGAGATTGTGTCGGTTAAGATTATATTCGCTGGAGTTCAGAAGAATGATGGGGGATATCATAGAAACCTTTAAAATTCTAATAGGTCTGGACAGGGTAGATGCAGGAAGAATGTTCTTGATGGTTGCGGTGTCCAAAACCGGGGTTTATAGTCTAAGGATATGGGGTAAAGCTTTTAGGACTGAGATGAGGAGAATTTTCTTCACCCAGAGAGTGGTAAGCCTGTGGAATTCACTACCACAGGAAGCAGTTGAGGCCAAGACATTGTGGGCAGGATTCTCCATCCTACCGCACCCATTTCCTGGTGCAGTGCGCCCCCGCCACAGTGGGATTCTCCGTCCCGGCAGCCGGCCAATGGGGTTTCCCATTGTTGGCACCTCCACGCTGTCGGGACATCCGTGGGCATGAATGGGCTGCCGGCGAAACGGAGGATCCCGCAGGCGGAGAATCCAGCTGTTTGTGGCAGCTTGCTGCATATAACGTCGGTGCTGCAGTCGCTACATCACAAGCCGTGACTGCACTTAGAAAGCATTTCTTTCATTGGAAAGCATCTTGGGTTGTCCTGACAGGTGCTACAGAAATTAAAATCTGTCTTTTTCAAAATACCACAGCAGTCTGGGGAGATCTGGAGCCAAGTGAGAGCATGAGTGTGAGCCAGTGATCCAAGTGCGAGCAGGGGTCTGGGGAGGCAACGGGTATTCCGGGGGAAAGTGAGGAGCCTGGTGCAGAGTAGGAAATCCAGAATGGTCCAGGTGGCAAGCAGAGAATTCAGGCCATGCAGGAGTCTGGAAGGGGTTTCTGGGGAGCGTTGCAGGGAGCCTGGGGCTTAGCAGGTGGTATGGAGGAACCAGGAGTCCATGGAACAATTGGGGGATTCTGGGGGTGAGCGGGAAGACCATTTATCAGGTTGCTGGGACATGTGAAGCTCACATGAAGCATCATTGAAGAGCCCCATTTCTATGAATACCCCAGATGTTGTTGGATCTCCATTTACCTGTGAACACTTGGGCTCGATTCCATTGTATTTAATGATTACATGAGACACAACTAATTATTAGATTACCGTGTGCACAGTGCTAATGATTTGTTTCCACTTCAGATATTTTCGATCAAGTTTTGTGTCATTTTTGATTGAATCCTGTCCTTTGTGTTAATTCTGTTTCCTTACTCCCGGCAGTGGTTCCAAGCTTTCCAGATCCCACGGGATTCAATCCCGATGAGGATATAATGACTATACCCTATACTGGACCCCTTCCATCCTCTGGTGAGTTACTCTTTTTTGAACTTCCTTTGGTCTCTGTTTTGTACAAGTAACGTGTTCCTGTGAAATATCAGGCAATAATTGAGTTTCAGTGGGAATTGTGTGAATCAGGAAGGTCGAACCAGTCAGTTCTGAGTTTGCTGCCTTTTGTCATGGCTATGATCGACCTCAGCTATCTGGAATTATAGAAAGGAGAGCATTGGAACATGAAGAGGCAATTCAGCCCATCCATCTGTTCCACCATTTAATTGATTATGGCTGAGCCAATGGACTGTGGTCTCAACTCCATTTCTGAGCCATTGCCTCATATTCCTTAATACTTTTACCCAAGAACATCCTCCCACCAACCCCCAAACATCAGCCCGCATGTTTACATAAACAAATGACAAAAAGGAATCAGGGATTACCCATAGCCATCTTTAATATACACAGCCCCCCTCCCCCCCCCACCCACCCACCCATCCCCCCCAACTAATGTTCGATGTTATCCAGTCCTTGAAAGTACACAATGAATAATGACTTGTAGAACCCCTCCATCCTTCCCCTCAGTTCGAACTTAACCTTCTCAAGGGTCAAGTATTCCAACAGGTTCCCCCTTCCACGCCAGGGCACAAGGTGGAGAGGCTGCTCTCTATCCCAGCAGGATCCGCTTCGGGCGATCAACGAGGCGAAGGCTACGATATCTGCCTCCGCACCCGTTTCCAACCCTGGCTGGTCCGACACCCCGAATATGGCCTCCCGGGGGCCCGGGTCCAGTTTCATGCGCACCACCTTGGAAATTACCCTAAAAACCTCCTTCCAGTACTCCCCTAGCTTTGGACAGGACCAAAACATATGAACGTGATTAGCCCACCCCCGTGCAACGCTCACACACATCTTCTACTCCTTCAAAGAATCGGCTCATCCTCGCCCTCGTGAGGTGTGCTCCATATACCACCTTCAGCTGTATCAGCCCCAACCTCGTACATGAGGTGGAAGCATTTACTCTCCGGAGAACCTCACACCTCCTCCTATAACCTCTCCCAACTCTTCCTCCCACTTTGCTTTTGCTTTGATCCCTTCCAGTGGTGCCTTATCTTCTTCCAAAATAGCTCCATACACCCCTGACACTGCCCCCTTCTCCAGTCCCCTTGTCGTCAGCACCTCCTCCAACAATGTGGAGGTCGGTTCCTCCGGGAAGCTCTATCTCCTGCGAAGCTTCCCCCACTCCTGGGCAACCTGCACCCCCAGATACCTAAAGTGAGTCAATCCAGCTCTAACTTAAAGGTTAAACTGTTTTTTGGACCAACCCCATCAGTGAAAAGTGCTTCTCTGTATTTTAACACTCTGCAAAGGTAATGCTGGCCGAGTTATCCAATCTGTCTTCATTAATGAATCTGTTACTGATCCACTATCCACAGTTCCCACTCCAGATTGTAATATGTTGACCCATATTAGGAAATACCAGGTAATGGGAGGTTAAAGCTTTGTTAGTGCTCTCTGCAGTTATGAGACAGTTTGCCAATACTATCGGCTGGATTTTAAGGACCATCAATGGGCGTGAAAGCAGGTGGTGGACCCGTAAAATAGAGACCATGTCCGCTGCCGTATCACCTGCTCCCACCAACATCTAGCCTTGCTGTCTAGACCAACCTTTATTGCCCATTCCAACTTGTCCTTGCGAAAGTGGTGATGAGCTGCTTTCTGGAATCCCTGAGATGTAGATACACCGAGAGTACTGTTTGGGAGGGAGTTCCAGGATGTTGCCCCAGCGACAGTGAAGGAACGGCGATATATTTCCAACTCAAGGTGGTGAGTGACTTGGAGGGGAACCTCCAGATGGTGGGATTCCCAGGTATCTGCTGCTCCTGTCCTTCTAGATGTCAAGGGTTTGGAAGGTGTTGTCTAAGAAATCTTGGTGAGTTCCTGCAGTGCACCTTGTAGATGGTACACACGGCTGCCATTGTTCATTGGTGATGGAAGGTTTGAATGTTTGTGGAAGGGGTGCCAATCAAGCGGACTTCTTTGACCTGGATGGTGTTGTTCTTCTTGAGTGTTGTTGGAGTTGCACTCATCCAGGCAAATGGAGAATATTCCACTATAGTCCTGACTTGTGCCTTATAGATTGTGAACAGGCTTTGGTAGTCAGGAAGTGAGTTAGTCACTGCAGGATTCCTAGCCTCTGACCTGCTGTTATAGCCACAGTATCTATATAGCTAGTGCAGTTCCGTTTCAATGGTAACCCCCAGAATGTTGATTGTGGGGGATTCAGCAATGGTAATGCCATTGAATGTCAAAGGGCGATGATTAGATCCTCTCTTGTTGAAGATGGTAATTACCTGGCACTTGTGTGGCACGAATGTTACTTCCTACTTCTTAGCCTGGATATTTTCCAGGTCTTGCTGCATTTGGACATGGACTGCTTCAGTATCTGAAGAGTTGTGAATGGTGCTGAACATTGTGCAGTCATCAGAGAACATTCCCACCTCTGACTTTATGATGGAAGGGAAGGTCATTGATGAAGCAGCTGAAGATGGTTTGATCTAGAACAGTACGCTGAGGAGCACCTGCATTAATGTCCTGGAATTGAGGGGACTGACTTCCAACAGCCACATTGATCTTCCTTTATGCTCAGTATGATTGCAACCAGCAGTGGGAAAAATGCTGGGAGTGTTGCTCATCCCAGGCCCATTTGAGGCCCTTAAATAGGCAATTAATGCTCACTTAAGGTACCCCATTTGCCCCTGCACAGTTTTAACAGACAGCAGGACAGGCCATTGCCCAATGTGTGTCAAATTTGACTCTCTGGGCTGTTGACCAGTGAAAGATTTTGCCTCCTTTCCAGATCCCCGATGCTAATCAGAGACTCCCCACACGCTGTGTATGTACCCTCTCCACATCCACCCTCTTCCCTCTGCTCTGACCAACACCTCCCCCACCTCCCTCACTGCCAGCCTGAGCTCTCGGGCTCACCTGGAAGTCTGGGTCCATTGCTGAACACCTCTTCATTGCCCGCGCTGCAGTACCAACAGTGATCACGATTCCCAGTTGTGCTGCTGGCAGTCACAGAGCTCCGATTGGCCGACTGCTCTAATAGGAGGGTCTTCTCTTGGTGAGGAACAGAAATCCTGCCTCATAATAATGAAAGGCCTGTCAGCCAAAAGATTGAAGTGGGGCAAGCCGGTCACCAGAGGCTGACATGACGCTGGGCCGTGGACAGCTTGCCTTACGCGTATAACCCTGCCCAATCTGCTAAAGATCTGCAGAAGTCATTGCCCCTTGACGGAAGGAGTCCCAACATGGAGAATACCATCAGGAGAGGTGAATTCACTTCATTTAAGTGAATTAAGGAAAATATTGAGAGAAAAAGAGGGATAATCCAACCTGCTTCTCTACTTGGATTATGCTATCGTCGCTTCAAACTATCCCAGATCTTCAGATAATTCTGTGCAATCTCACAGATGCTGCCACTAAATGTGACATTGAAGTGGGATGTTGTTTAAAAACACATCCGATACCGAAACAGACTCGTGTGTTACTATGGTCAGTAATGGTTGAGATCCAATAGCTACATTCATTTGCAGATAGGCTTGGGACGGATCAATTTAGCTAAATGTTTGGCCGGCTGAGAGTCCTGCAAAAAGACCTTTGATAAGTGATAGAGGGTATTGATTAGCACATAATTAATGGCTTTAAGACAGAGGTAGATAGGTTCTTGATTAATACGGTGTTATAACCTGCCTGCTTACCATTGGCTGGGGACTAATGACAATGCTGCGGCAGCTGCTGCGGCGGCGGCGGCGGCGGGTGCGTGTGCGTGTGTCATGTTACTCGTGTTCCCTTTTAATTTTGGATAGACCCACACGTTGCTGGCTTCCTTGTACTGCTAGGACACCGGGATTAAATTCCTTAAACCGACTTGACAGTTACTCAGTGCCTACTTGTGGCACTAATAAAGATTATTTGTATTATTATGAGTCTTCAGTTGGATCACTCAACTGGTAAACTCACCCTGTAGATTTTGCAGCATTTTTATTGGTACACTTCTTTCCTGCTGAAAGTCAGTGTGACCCTGATGCCTTGGAAATGTGGCCAACTTTACCACAGTTTTTGCATTTGTTCTCCTTGTTCCAACAATCTTCAGCCATATGCCCCACTTAGTTGCAGTGATAACGTGGTAGGATCTTTGTGGACCTGCTTCTCACAAACTCCATCTTAGGGATTTTAGCTCGAACACCAATCAGTGAGGTTTCTCTCACAGCAAGTTCCATAGGCATTGCGATTTCTATAGCAGATTTTAGGGTTAATGCACCTTCAGTCTACAATTTCCTATTAATGGCTTCATTCCTGAGGCCACAAACTAATAGGTTACAAAGTGTATCATCCAAAGTCTGGCCAAATGTGTAGTACTTTGCTAGCATTTGCAGTGGTGGAACTGTGGTGAATGTAATTCACACTGTATTGTATTGTATAGTATTGTGTCCTTGTGGGCTCTGTCTGTGAGCCGTTGCGCGGCTCTGCCCACAGGGGGGAGATGAGGAGCTTGTACAGGGCTCCACCCTCGGCTCCGCCCATGGCTCTGCCCATGGTCCCTCCCACTACCGGAAGTATAATGTGCTGCAGCCGTGTGAGCCTGCCCTCAGTTCTTCTGGTCGCAGGCAGGCTCAGTTGTAAGTCTATTAAAACCACAGTTTACTTCCAATCGTGTCTCGAGTGAATTGATGGTCACATCAATTTAATAGACTTAGAAACTTTAAGAAAACTACTATGGAATCAACCCTCAAACCTGATCGACTTGAACTCGACCCGCAAGCTGCAGTGGCGAAGGAAATCTTCCTAAACTGGCTTCAGTGTTTCAAGGCCTACCTGGCTGCATCGACCACCTCCGAGACTACAGAAGAGCAGAAACTCAGCCTACTGCACACGCACAGGTGAGCCAGCCATCGCATCTCTACGCAACTCAACTGTACCGACTCGTATACCGAGGCCCTCGCTATGCTCAACCGATTCTACGTGCGGCCAGTAAACAAGGTCTACACGTGGCACATTTTCACTACCCGCCGCCAGCGCCCCGCAGAGTCGCTAGAGGACTTCCTGCGCAACGTAAAAGCCCTTGCTCGGGACTGCAACTTTCTGGCTGTAACTGCCTCCCAGCATATGGAACTCACTGTCCGTGATGTGTACGTTGCGGGGGTCCGGTCTAACTATGGGCGCCAGCAACTACTCGAAAAAGGGGCCCATAACTTGGAGGACACGGTAGCGCTAGCTACCACTATGGAGGTCGCGTTTCAAAGTCTCAACTCATTCCCCGCAAACCAAGCGACCCCATCGTGGACCCCCGACCAGCGACTGCCCCAGGCCTGCGCCGCGCAGCCACCCACCCACTATGGAGCGCCAGCGTGCCATTTTTGTGGCCAGCCCCAACACCCACGGTAGCACTGCCCGGCCCGCAACGCGACCTGCAGCAGCTGCGGTCGAAAAGGACATTATGCCAAAGTATGCCTGGCGAAATTAAAACCCTCTAACTCCCCCGCAGTCCAGAACAATCGCTCCCCCAACTCGCAGGCCCCGCAACATTGCAGCGTGTCTGCCGACTCCGCCTCCGCCCGACATGTGCGACTCATGGGGGCCGCCATTTTGGCAATCCTCCCCCACGCGGTCAGCCATGTGCGAGTCATGGGGGCCGCCATCTTGGGTGCCATCTTCCTCGCTGCCCGCCACGTGCGACCCACGGGGGTGGCCATCCTGGACGCCATCTTCTTCATCGCCCGCCACGTGCGATCAATGGGGGCCGCCATCTTGGGCGCCATCTTCCTCGCTGCCCACCACGTGCGACCCACGGGGGTGGCCATCCTGGACGCCATCTTCTTCATCGCCCGCCACGTGCGATCAATGGGGGCCGCCATCTTGGCCATCACCCGATGTTCACCTCGACGACTACGACCTCCGTGGACAGTCATCACGGGGCCACTCCAGCACTGCTGATCGAGCAGCCGACTACCCGCAACTCAACGCAGTCAGGTTGGACCAGTCGCGTCCGAAGCACCTCAGGAGCTCGATGATGTCCGTTCAAATCAACGGATACGGGACACCGTGCCGCTTCGACTCCGGGAGCACCGAGAGCTTTGTACATCCTGACCTGGGGCACTACCACGGGGGCTTTGCTCCCATCTTGGTTGAGGACACCGGGCCCGGTTCTCCTCCGGAAGCACGTCCGGACACACAAAATGGACCCACTAGTAGAGAGGGTACTACTGCTACACTCAAACCCACACTACGCCTTTATTGAATACCCCGACGGCCGTCAGGACACCATTTCCCTCCGGGACCTGGCGCCTGCAGGATCCAACACTACCACCACCACCGCCGATGTACCCCTCACACTACACCCCACCCAACCCCCCACACCCTGCGCCCCCACGCCTATAGGTTTCCTGCCCATGCCCCGCGCCTATAGGTTTCCTGCGCCCCCCTTCGCCCGTCGCACCGGTCAGGAACGGAGCTCGGACCGAAACACCCCCGGAGTCCACCCTCATATCCACACCGACTGTCACCACCCAGCCACCCGAAGAGGCTGCAACCCTGGTGCTCCGCCGATCCCAAAGGATGACACGGCCACCGGACCGGCTCAACCTGTAGACCTGTCATCCCCGCCGGACTTGATTTTTGTACAGGGGGTGAATGTGGTGAATGTAATTCACACTGTATAGTATTGTGTCCTTGTGGGCTCTGTCTGTGAGCCGTTGCACGGCTCTGCCCACAGGGGGAGATGAGGAGCTTGTACAGGGCTCCACCCTTGGCTCCGCCATGGCCCCATGGCCCCTCCCACTACCAGAAGTATAAAGTGCTGCAGCCGTGTGAGCCTGCCCTCAGTTCTTCTGGTGCAGGCAGGCTCAGTTGTAAGTCTATTAAAACCACAGTTTACTTCCAATCGTGTCTTGAGTGAATTGATGGTCACATCAGGAACAAATTGTGAAATTTGGGCAGCACGGTAGCACAGTGGTTAGCAAGTTTATTCACAGCTCCAGGGTCCCAGGTTTGATTCCCGGCTTGCGTCATTGTCTGTGCGGAGTCTGTCCTTGCAAGACAGTCATTAACTCATCATATGACTGGTGTGCTAA
Source organism: Scyliorhinus canicula (assembly GCF_902713615.1). NCBI lineage: Eukaryota > Metazoa > Chordata > Chondrichthyes > Carcharhiniformes > Scyliorhinidae > Scyliorhinus > Scyliorhinus canicula. The sequence continues at coordinate 85,340,981 of NC_052147.1, forward strand.
ATTCTGCAGCAACATGAATGTTTTCCTCCCAACTGAGCTGAGAAAGGTCGCATTACTCCGGTCTGCTTGGCGTCTGATTGGCGTGAAGGAATGACTGGAATCTTTTCTCATAAGAGTTCCATGTCTCCTCCTCCTTATCAAACGTGTCCTTTTCTTTGGATTGCAGCTCCCTGATCTGTGTTGCTCAGCCTTCAGTCTGTCTTCACTGCCATTTATTTTCTCTCTGTTTAAAGCAGAAAAACCTGCAGCGCAGAAGCACAGTAGCTGTTTCTGTGCCCTGCTACTAATTCCCGGGGAGTAGGTTGCAGTCACAGCCCCATATTTTCACATTCTCATGCCCGTTTCAGTGCCTCATATGCAGTCTCCGCAGCTCGACCCACAACAGTGGTAAGAATATTGAAAACTTTAACCCTCCTTTTGAAGTAAGGCCCCAGTAATGCACAGTTGTCCGATAGTTTTTTAAAAACCCTTTCACTTGCACTGGTGGCTGTTGCGATCGACTGGATGATTCGCTGACGTCCCACTACCATTTGCACGGGATCCAAATATTTACTTGAGAGTTGTTTTAACTTACCACAATTATGATTTCTCCTTGGAAGTCAACGATATTTCTCCCGACCTCAGTCCCGATTGTGTATGGGCCTGGATCTCCGGCATTGATTCCTTCTGCCTCAGAAAATCGTCGTCAAAAGTTGTTTTTCTCCAGTCTTTTGTTTACGGCCTGTGGTGAATGTGATTCACACTATATATAGTTGCCAATATCACTCCATGTATATATGTTCGTTATCTACCCATTGTAAGTGCAGTTGCACTATCCGACCACCAGGGGGAGTCGCTCTGGGAGTACGCGAGAGTTTGTATTGGGCTCCTCCCTTGGCTCCGCCCAGGACTCCTCCCCCTGGGACCGATGTATAAAGATCAGTGCCTTAGAGCCAGCCTGCCATTTCACCTGAAGTTCAACGACGAATAGGCTGGCTCTATTGTAAGTGTATTAAAGCCTCTGTTCAGGTCCAACTACACGTGTTCGCTAAATTGATGGTTCCATCACGGCCCAAATCTCTTTTGTTATGATCTTTGTTGCAGCCTCAAAGAGAGTGTCACACGTTGAGTTTGTATAACATGGTGCAAGGGTTTTACTTACAAGATGCTGCTCAAACAGGGTACAACGGTGAACTCCACAAAAACCTGCTAAAACATCACTGTAACATGTGACATTACACCAGCCAATGGTGTTACACTGATACATAACAACCATCTTCCCAGGACAGCTTGGGATGGACAATGAATGTCGACCCTGCCAGCGACACCAGTTTTGAAAGAAGACCAGCTCCGTGCGGTGTTGTCTGGTTGCGTTGTACAGGTGTTAGTCATGGCTCAAAGGATAGCACTCCTCTCCCAATCAGAAGGACATGGGTTCAAGTCCCACTCCAGCGACTTGAGCACATAGTCCGTGCAGCAGAACAAGAACAAAGAAAGGTACAGCACATGAACAGGCCCTTTGGCCCTCCAAGCCTGCACCGGCCATGCTGCCCATCTAACCTAAAACTTTCGACACTTCCAAGACGTCCTTTAAATATCATTACCATACCTGCTTCCATCACCTCCTCTGGCAGCGAGTTCCAGGCACCCACTACCCTCCATGTAAAAAATCTTCCCTCACTCATCTCCTCTAAACTTTGCCCCTCGTACCTTAAACCTACCTAGTAATTGACTCTTCCACCCTGGGAAAAAGCTTCTGACTATCCACTCTGTCCATGCCCCTCATAAGTTTGAGGGAGTACTGTATTGCCACCACCTTTTGGATAAGACGTTAAACAAAGGTCCTGGCTTCCATTCCAGGTGGATGTGAAAGATCCTGTCACACTATTTGAGAAGATGAGCAGGGGAATCCTCCCAGTGACCTGACCAATATGACGAAAACAGATTATCCAGTCATCATTTATTCTTGCTGTGCACAAATTGTCTTTCATGTTTCCTACATTCTCACAGTGACTGTAGTCACTTCAAAGCACGGTAGCAGAGTGGTTACCACTGTTGCTTCACAGCGCCAGGGTACCAGGTTCGATTCCCAGCTTGGGTCACTGTCTGTGTGGAGTTTGCACGTTCTCCCCGTGTCTGCGTGGGTTTCCTCCGGGAGCTCCGGTTTCCTCCTACAGTCCCGAATGATGCGCTTGTTCAGTGAATTGGACATTCTAAATTCTCCCTCTGTGTACCTGAACAGGCGTTGGAGTGTGACAACCCGGGGCTTTTCACAGTAACTTCATTGCAGTGTTAATGTAAGCCTATTTGTGACAATAAAGATTATTAAAATACAATTCTTCAGTATTTGTGAAATGCTTTGGAACATGGGGAAAAGAGCATTAGAAATATAAATCTTTCTTTCTAAATTTGATTAGTCGACTTTGCATCATCAAAGAGAATGGAGTTTTCATTCCAGTGTGCTGCTACTTGGCAACTGGTTAATTATTTTCTCTCCAAATTTCAGAACGATATTCTCCAAACTATCTGCCGGAACTCACTGAGACGGACGTTCTTCCTGTTCCCTCAGAACGAAATGAGTGGAGCCTCTCGAGATTTTACCACTCCAGCTCGGAATTGGATTCTCCTGCTACTGGATCACTTCCTGACACATCAAGGCCGGAGCAGTCACGGCTGCAACTGATTGGTCCAGACACTCGAGACTGTAACACGGAACCTTACGGTTGCTGTCCAGATGGTTATGCCCCAGCAAGTGGACCAGGAGGGGAGGGCTGCCCTTCAATCTCATGCTACAAAAGCAGGTAAGGAAAAGAGTGGCTCCCTTTAATAGCCATTGTCCCAACCCTCTCTGCAATCTCATAAGTCAGGAAGTTGTTGGTTCGAGATCAACTCCAGCGACTTGAGCACATAATCTAGACTGAGACTCCAGTGAGTACTGAGGGGGTGCTGCACTGACAGAGGTGCTGGTTTTCAGGTGAGATGTCAAACAGACACTCTCAAATGAATGACAAAGATCCCAGGACACTATATGAAGAAGAATAGGGTGCGGGATTATCCAGTAATGGGGCTATGACCCCATGCCCACGGAAAAACGCGCACAAATCACTCCGGACTTTCCTGAAGAAAGTCCGGAGCGATTCACTTACCTGGAGGGGGCTAGCAGGGCCCCGGAGTGCTCCGCGCAGCTCCGGCTGCCGATACGGAGCCCTGTACTTTTGGTCTGGGATCCGTGCATGCGCACGCGGTAGCCTTCGGCGGATTCCCATGGATCGGTGGCCCCCGATTGATAGACTGGCCGTCCTTCAGTCTGAGGCTGTGCCCTTGGGTTTTTCCTACAAGTGTCATAAACAGAAAAACAACTGTAGAATTTGTACTGGTCCTTCACTGAGTGAAAATGTTGGGGAAATTGCTCAAGATGACAGGGTGTATACGTGGGTCAACAAAGCCAAGAGTTGCCAACTCTGATTAGACACATTCCTGGAGATGCCACCACATGTGGCATACAATGGAATACAATGTTGACAAATGTGAGGTTATCCATTTTGGTAGGAATAACAGCAAACGGGATTATTATTTAAACGATAAAATATTAAAGCATGCCGCTGTTCAGAGAGACTTGGGTGTGCTAGTGCATGAGTCACAGAAGGTTGGTTTACAAGTGCAACAGGTGATTAAGAAGGCAAATGGAATGTTGTCCTTCATTGCTAGAGGGATGGAGTTTAAGACTAGGGAGGTTATGTTGCAATTGTATAAGGTGTTAGTGCGGCCACACCTGGAGTATTGTGTTCAGTTTCGGTCTCCTTACTTGAGAAAGGACGTACTGGCACTGGAGGGTGTGCAGAAGAGATTCACTAGGTTAATCCCAGAGCTGAAGGGGTTGGATTATGAGGCGAGGTTGAGTAGACTGGGACTGTACTCGTTGGAATTTAGAAGGATGAGGGGGGATCTTATAGAAACATTTAAAATTATGAAGGGAATAGATAGGATAGATGCGGGCAGGTTGTTTCCACTGGCGGGTGACAGCAGAACTAGGGGGCATAGCCTCAAAATAAGGGGAAGTAGATTTAGGACTGAGTTTAGGAGGAACTTCTTCACCCAAAGGGTTGTGAATCTATGGAATTCCTTGCCCAGTGAAGCAGTTGAGGCTCCTTCATTACATGTTTTTAAGGTAAAGATAGATAGTTTTTTGAAGAATAAAGGGATTAAGGGTTATGGTGTTCGGGCCGGAAAGTGGAGCTGAGTCCACAAAAGATCAGCCATGATCTAATTGAATGGCGGAGCAGGCTCGAGGGGCCAGATGGCCTACTCCTGCTCCTAGTTCTTATGTTCTTATGTTCTTATGTCTCCGATTGCCCCATCCCCATCTCTCTCCATTGGTCAGCCAATATGTCCATCAATCAGAAACTAAACCGACTCTTCATTATATAATCAGATGATTCTTGACAAACATATTTTCCTTCGCTGATTTATTTTTATAGCTAGTTGTTATTTTTCCCATATTACCTGCAGTTGTGTCCTAGATATAGAATCCGTACAGTGCAGAAGGAGGCCATTCGATTCATCGTGTCTGCACCAACCCTTCAAAACACCGCCCCTGCCCACCACCCTATCCCCAAAACCCTGTACCTTCACCTAACCTGCACATCTTTGGACTTTGGGAGGAAACTGGAGGAAACACGTGCAGATACGGGAAAATGTCCAGAGATGTGGAGGGATTGCACGGTGGCCCAGTGGTTAGCACTGCTGCCTCACAGCACCAGGGACCCGGGTTCAATTCCAACTGTCTGAGTGGAGTTTGTACGTTCTCCCTGTGTCTGCGTGGATTTCCTTCAGGTGCTCCGGTTTTCTCCCACAGTCATGTGCAGGTTAGGTGAATGGCCATGATAAAATTGCTCCTTAATGTCAAATGATATACAGGCTAGCTGGAGTTACGGGTGAGTGGGTCTAGGTAGGTGCTCTTTCAGAGGGTCGGTGGAGACTCAAAAGGCCTCCTTCTGCGCTGTAGGAATTCTATGGTTCTATGTTCAGGTTAGCTGGCTTGGCCATGCCAAATTTCCCCTTTAGTGTCCAAAGATATGCTGGTTGGGGGGGTTACGGGATAGGGCGGGTGATTGGGCCTAGGTAGGGAGGCTCATTTGGGGTGTCGGTGTAGACGCGATTGGCTGTCTCATTTTGCACTGCAAGGGCAAACTCCATAGAACATACAACAGTACAGCACAGAACAGGCCCTTCGGCCCTCGATGTTACGCCGAGCAAGAAAATCCATCAGGACGTCCCCAATAAGTGCATTTCAGAAGGGACGTCCCAAGAATAAAGAAGCAGCAGGATACAAATCACAGCACAGGACCTCGCCTAGTCTGTCACACTCTGACACTCAGCCCACAGGATAGTGATTTTCTTTTTTTTTAGAAAATATTTTATTGAAGCATTTGTAATTTTCGCAATTTAACATATTGACATTTCTAAAACAACCGCGCGGATCGACGCACGAAATACCCCCTAATATAACAGCAAACAATAGACCACATACCCCACTTCTCCTGCCCTATCCCCAATTACCCGTATACTAAATTCCCTGTCCTTATTTAACATTACCATGCTTCCTGTTTTCCTTCCCCCCCCCTTTTTTCCCTTTCCCCACTTACTGCTGACATTCAGTTTTGGGGAGAGCGGACATCCCTGCCTTGTCCCCCGACAAAGACTAAATTATTCTGACTGAACTCGCCATGCCATGAGGGCCTGGTATAGTAGCCGGAACCATTCCACAAATCCCTGCCCAAACCCAAACCTGCCTAAAATATCCCATCGATACGTCCACTCCACTCGGTCGAAAGCCTTTTCCGCGTCCATGGCAACTACCACCTCAGCCTCGCGCCCCTCCGCTGGCATCATAATTACATTAAGAAGCCGTCTAATGTTGGATGTTAGAAGCCTGCCCTTTACAAATTCTGTCTGATCCTCCCCAATTATCTCCAGGACACAATCCTCTATTCGAGTGGCCAGGATCTTTGCCAATAATTTGGCATCTACATTCGAGAGGGTGATTGGCCTGTACGATCCACAGCTCTGGATGAGAGAAATTGATGCCTGTGATAACATTGGGGGGAGTACTCCCAGCTCCTTGGACTTGTTGAAAGCCTTAACCAGGAGCGGCCCCAGTAAACCCAGAGAACTTCTTATAAAATTCCACTGGGAACCCATCAGGTCCCGGGGCTTTACCCGATTGCATCGCCCACAATCCATCTATCACCTCCCCAAGCCCAATCGGGCCCCTCTGGGCCTCCACCAGCTCCTCATTTACCTTTGGGAACTCTAGCCTCCCCAGGAATTGATTCATGCCCTCCTCCCCAACCGGGGGTTCTGACTCGTATAACTGGCTATAAAATTCCCGGAACACTTCATTCACCACCCCCCGGGTCCGTCAACATCTTCCCCCTCAAATCCTTTATTTTCCCTATTTCTCTCGCCACCTCTTGTTTCCTCAGCTGATGTTCCAGCATCCTGCTAGCTTTCTCCTCATGTTCATATATTGCACCTTTTACCCTCCTCAGCTGACCCTCCGCCTTACCTGTGGAAAGGAACCCAAACTCCATTTGAAGTCAAACTTCTTAGAGATGGCGAGGGAAATTGCAAATGCACTAGTGATAATTTACCAAAATTCACTGGACTCTGGGGTGGTCCCGGCGGATTGGAAATTAGCAAACGTGACACCACTGTTTAAAAAAGGAGGTAGGCAGAAAGCGGGTAATTATAGGCCAGTTAACTTAACTTCGGTAGTAGGGAAGATGCTGGAATCTATCAAAGAAGAAATAGCGAGGCATCTGGATGGAAATTGTCCCATTGGGCAGACGCAGCATGGGTTCATAAAGGGCAGGTCGTGCCTAACTAATTTAGTAGCATTTTTTGAGGACATTACCAGTGCGGTAGATAACGGGGAGCCAATGGATGTGGTACATCTGGATTTCCAGAAAGCCTTTGACAAAGTGCCACACAAAAGGTTGCTGCATACAATAAATATTTATGGTATTAAGGGTAAGTAGTAGCATGGATAGAGGATTGGTTAATTCATAGAAAGCAAAGAGTGGGGATTAATGGGGGTTTCTCTGGTTGGCAATCAGTAGCTAGTGGTGTCCCTCAGGGATCAGTGTTGGGCCCACAATTGTTCACAATTTACATAGATGATTTGGAGTTGGGGACCAAAGGCAATGTGTCCAAATTTGCAGACAACACTAAGATAAGTGGTAAAGCAAAAAGGGCAGAGGATACTGGAAGTCTGCAGAGGGATTTGGAGCGATTAAGTGAATGGGCTAGGATCTGGCAGATGGAATACAATGTTGACAAATGTGATGTTATCCATTTTGGTAGGAATAACAGCAAAAGGGATTATTATTTAAATGATAAAATATTAAAACATGCTACTGTGCAGAGAGACCTGGGTGTGCTAGTGCATGAGTCGCAAAAAGTTGGTTTACAGGTGCAACAGGTGATTAAGAAGGCAAATGGAATTTTGTCCTTCATTGCTAGAGGGATAGAGTTTGAGACTATGAAATGAGAATGAAAATCGCTTATTGTCACGAGTAGGCTTCAATTAAGTTACTGTGAAAAGTACCTAGTCGCCACATTCCGGCGCCTGTTCGGGGAGGCTGTTACGGGAATCGAACCGTACTGCTGGCCTGCTTGGTCTGCTTTCAAAGCCAGTGATTTAGCCCTGTGCTAAACAGCCCCATAACCTATGGAGGTTATGCTGTAATTGTATACGGTGTTAGTGAGGCCACACCAGGAGCATTGTGTGCAGTTTTCGTCTCCTTACCTGAGAAAGGACGTACTGGCACTGGAGGCTGTGCAGAGAAGATTCACTAGGTTAATCCCAGAACTGAAGGGGTTGGATTACGAGGAGAGGTTGAGTAGACTGGGATTGTACTCGTTGGAATTTAGGATGAGGGGTTATCTTATAGAAACATAAAATTAAGATGGGAATAGATAGGATAGATGCGGGCAGGTTGTTGCCACTGGCGGGTGAAAGCAGAACTAGGGGGAATAGCCTCAAAATAAGGGGAAGTAGATTTAGGACTCAGATTCGGAGGAACTTCTTCACCCAAAGGGTTGTGAATCTATGGAATTTCTTGCCCAGTGAAGCAGTTGAGGCTCCTTCATTAAATGTTTTTAAGATAAAGATAGATAGTTTTTTGAAGAATAAAGGGATTAAGGTGTTCAGGCGGAAAGTGGAGCTGAGTCCACAAAAGATCAGCCATGATCTCATTGAATGGCAGAGCAGGCTCGAGGGGCCAGATGGCCTACTCCTGCTCCTAGTTCTTATGTTCTAAGTCTCTGATACTCCTTCAGGAGCTCCTCATTTGGAGACTCTGAATATCTCCTGTCCACCTGCAAGACTTCTCCTACCAACCTGTCCAACTCCGACTGCTCTGTTTTATCCCTGTGGGTGCAAATCGAAATACATTCCCCTCTAATGACCGCTTTCAGTGCCTCGCAGACCACCCCAGCTGCAGTCTCTCCCATGTCATTGATCTTTATGTACCCCCGAATGGCCTCTCTCACTCGCTCACAGATCTCCTCATCCGCTAACAGCCCTGTATCTTGTCTCCACTGTGGGCGCTGGGGCATTCCCGTGCCTGCCCGTAGGTCTATCCAGTGTGGTGCATGATCTGAGACCACAATTGCTGAGTACTCGGTGTCCTCAACCCCTGCTATCCAGCACGAAGAAATCTATCCTGGAGTATGCCTTATGTTCATGGGAGTAGAATGAATATTCCTTGCTCCTTGGTCGCTCAAATCTCCACGGATCCCCCCCCCCCCCCCCCCCCCCCCCCCCACCCCATGCGCTCCACGAATCCCCGCAGTTCCTTTGCCATTGCTGATAGCTCCCCTGGCCTAGCACTCGACCGGTCCAATCTCGGGTCCAGGACCGTATTAAAGTCAACCCCCATAATCAGTCGGTGAGAGTCAAGGTCTGGGATCTTCCCCAGCACCTTCCTGATAAAAGCGACATCATCCCAGTTTGGGGCATATATATTCACCAGCACCACTGCCATTCCCTCTAGCTTCCCGCTAACCATAATAAATATGCCTCCCGGGTCTTCATCTATCCTCCCCACCTCTAATGTCACCCTTTTGTTAATCAGGATAGCCACCCCCCTTATTTTAAAGTCCAGTCCTGAATGAAACACTTGCCCGACCCATCCCTTCTTTAATCTAATTTGGTCTCCCAGCTTCAGGTGTGTCTCCTGTAACATAGCCACGTCCGCTTTTAACTGTCTCAGGTGTGCAAACACACGAGCTCTCTTAACCGGCCCGTTCAGTCCACGAACATTCCATGTAACCAGTCTGGTCGGGGGGGGTTGCTTTTGCCCCCCTCCCTGTCGGTCAACCATGACCTTTCCTAGGCCAGCTCCTAGCCTGTCTTCTGCACCTCACTTGATCCGCCCCTCGGCGGCGACTACCATCTGATCTCCATCTCCAGTTTCCTAACTGTCCCTTACCTATCAGCAGTACCCCCTCCCGCCTCCCCCCCCCCACTTTGTCTTTCCCCAGCTCTCCCCCCACTTTGCTCCCGTGAACCAGCTATCCAGCTGGCTCAGCATCTCCCACCCTCTGGCGTCAAAAAACCTGCCGACTGCCAGATTCTATCACACCTAGCAATAACACAAGCACTCAACACAGTAACAACAATCTCAAATTACACAAGAAGAGAGTAAAGAAAAAAATAAATAAAACACCAAAACCTTTATCTTCTTCCCGAACATCACAACTTAACTCACAGAATAAAAGACCGAAATTTTAAACAAGACCTAGCAAAACATAGAACTATCTTTCTCACCTCCCCGCCATCCTGTCCCTTCCCCCAAACTCAGACCACCACAGTTTGAGTTTCAAAGTCGCGACATCAGACTGCCAGGTTCTATCCCTCCCCCTTTGACCGATTCTTATCAGTCACATCACCTTCAAAGAGAATCAAACACAATAGAAGAAGCTTCAAGCAGCTCAATCAAAATTATGCATGCAAGAACCAACCATCTTTGTTACAGAGAATAAATCAAAATCAAATTACACAGGACGAGAAAAGAAAAGAGAGAAAAACATTTAAAAAAATAAAGAACCCAAATCCTTTTCTTCCCGAACACCGCAACTTAACTCTCAGAATTAAATGACTGAAATTTTAAACAAGACACCGCCTCCCTACCACTCCATCCCTTCCCTCAAACTCAGCCGACCACAGTTAGAATTTAATAGTACTTAAGCCAGATTATTGTCTTTCATGAAAGTAACTATCTGTTCCGGAGAATTTAAGTACAGCTCCCGGTTCTCGTAGGTCACCCAAAGACGCGCCAGGTATAACAGTTCAAATTTAATGTCTTTCTCAAACAGGGCAGCCTTAACTTTGTTGAAACTTGATCTCCTCTTTGAGTGTTCTGGTCCCCAGTCTTGGTACACCTGGGTCTCTGATTCTTCCCACATGTACCGTTTTGTCTGCCCCACATGTACCGTTTTGTCTGCCAGGCCCACTCTCCTTGTCGAGGAATCGATGTAACCTGACCACCATGGCCTTCGGGGGCTCACGATCCTGGGGCTTACGTACGAGCACCCTGTGCGTCCGGTCCACCTCCAGCGGCTTGTCAAACACATCGGCCCCGACCATCTCCTGCAACATCTTCCCCGCATCTGATCCCTCCTTTACCTCTGGCAACCCAATGATTCGGATATTTTGCCTGCGAGACCAGTTCTCCAAGTTTTCCACTTAATCCAGCAGTCGTTTCTGGCTGTCCTGTACAGTAGTATGCTAATTTCCAAAGCCATTGCAGTGGACTCTTCCTCTTGTTCAGTCGCCAGCTCCTGCAGCTTTAGAATCTCCTGTCCCTGCGTCGTCATTTTCTCCTCCACCCAGTCAACCACCTTCTTAATCGAGGCTATCATCTGGGTTACATCTTCTGTACAATCCTTGCGATGCCGGGCGAACTTCTCATCCAGGTACTCGACCCATTGCTCCATCGACCAGTGAGCTGGCGTAGACGAGCTTTGTCTCGTTACCATTGAGCTCGATGACCTCTGAGCCTTTCTTTCACTCATCTTTTGGTTTCTTCTTTTTCGATTCTTATTTCTACACGATTCCATAAATTGAGGGACACCTCCTTTTCCTCTCCCTTCGATCAACTTATGTTGAGAAATGTTCTGAAAAATCCGGCTGAAACACCATTAAAAAACCCACTAAGGGCGAGAGCTGCTGAATGTGCGACCGTTTACTCCATGGCCGGAACACTTCCAGGATATTGATTTTCAAAGCACGTCCGCACCACAATGGATCCTGCAGCCCTTTGAAAATTATAACCTTGGAGTTATGACAACACAGGCGGCCATTCGGCCCATTAAGTACATGCTGGCTCAGTCCCATTCCCCCATGTCGTCCTGCGGCACCTCAAGTTTATTTCCCAGAAGTGCTCGTCCAGTTTTGTTTTGAAGTCATGGATTTCCACTTGGTCTCTACCACCACTCACAGTATATTTAAAGTATGTTCTAATTCAGTGGTTCGCATAGCGAAGGGGCCCCCCTTCAGATGGTCTGTCAGAGTCCTCCATGTGCTCCATGGGCTGGTCTAAAATGCAAGTCACTGATGCACAGTATCACAGCCGAGGTAATAGGAGAAAGAGGCCTGTAACCCTCACCTCCCCAATACACGTGGCACCCCCCCCCCCGCCCCAACTAGCTCCTCTGTGCACGAGTTGTCGTTAAGTGCAAGCAACAGCAATGTCGTTTTCCAAGCAAAATGTATGCCACTGTTACAACATACAGCTCCGAGATCAAATTTTCAACAGTTATGGGGCTGAAACAAGGCAAAGAAAGCAGCTGAGTGGGTAGCTTGACATGAGACTGAAACTGAACAGTTTAGAACCGGACATCACCTCACTGGTAACTCATCAAAAGGAATTCCATTCTTCCCATTCATTCTGATGAAATCTTGCAGTAGGGAGCATAGGAGTTTGGGATGGGACCTCAGTGTCCCACGAAGTGAACTGTTTCAGAAGCATTATTCTTAATGATCAATGGTATTTGTTTGAAATGACCAGGTATGGATGCTGCCCTGATGGAGTGACGTCAGCGAGAGGAAATAACCAGGCCGGGTGCTCAAGATATTCAATTGACGATTATTATAATAGAAATGATCAACAAGTCTCTGTAAGTACGCCAGTGACTTTTTTTTTTAACCGTGACTTCTGCAAGTTATTAACACATGCTCGAAGAATTGAATAGCAAAACAGAACAGTGACAGAATTTGGACCGGTCCTTTCTTCTTATTCATTCAGCGGATGTGGGCGTCCTACCCATCCCCAATTTCTCTCGAACTGCGTGGCTTGCTGGGCCATTTCAGAGAGCAGTTCAAGAGACAGGCCAGGTAAGGATGGCAGCCATCCTTCCCTAAAGAACATTAGTGAACCAGATGGGGTTTTACGACAATGCTTTCATGATCAGCATTAAACTTTTAATTCCAGATTTTTCTTAAACTCAAATTTCACCATCTACTCTGGTGGGTTTCGAACCCAGGGCATCACCTAGGGTACGCTCACCGCATGAAAATATTTGGGCAATAATTTGTTCCCTTCCTGATATAAATTTTCCTTTTGATTGTTAAATCTCTGCTCCCCTTGCCCCAGCTCTCCAAATCACTTGACTTTTGTGACTTCCCAGCTGTATCCAGCCTTGATGTCCATTGTGTGTGAAACTGGACAGTGAATGTCTGCTGGGGGAGCATCCATCTTAACCTGTTCCCATTCTCATCACATGCTCTCTGTGGTGAATGTACATCATGTAATTCACACTGTGTAGCATTGTGTCCTTGTGGGCTCTGTCTGTGAACCGTTGCGCGTCTCTGCCCACAGGGGGAGATGAGGAGCTTGTACAGGGCTCCACCCTCGGCTCCACCCATAGCCCCTCCCACTACCGGAAGTATAAAGTGCTGCAGCCTTGTGAGTCTGCCCTCAGTTCTTCTGGTCGCAGGCAGGCTCAGTTGTAAGTCTATTAAAATCACAGTTTACTTCCTATCGTGTCTCAAGTAAATTGATGGTCACATCACTCTCTAATCACACTGGGTGCAATGACCAGGAATACGGATCCAATTGTAGCATCTTCTGTCTCCATGAACACTGCACAGACCGAGCATTGAACCTAAGGCCTTCTTGACTTCCTGTCTCAACATTGTCCAATATATCCAGCACTAGGCACATATCGTAACCCATTCCCCGATCACCATTGTGCTTGTTCGCAGCACTGACCCCTTGTCCAGAAACTCCCCAATGATAAAATTCTCATTCCATATTTTCTGATCCCTCCATGGTCTTACAAATCCCTATCCATCTAATCTCTTCCAGCCCTACAACCCTCTGAGATACTGGTGCCTTTTTATTTCTGGCCTCTTGAGTGATTGTAATCGCTCCTCCATTGGTGGCTGCAACATCAGCTGCCTGGGTATATGTTCAGGGATATCCTCCCGAACCACTCTGGCTCCTCTTCCCATTTTAAAACACCCCTTAAATCAAGCATTTGGTCATCTGTCCCAGTATCTCCTTATGGAGCTCGGTGTCAAATCCTGTCTGACTCACCCGTACCTTGGGATGTTTTACTCCATTAAAGACACTTTATACATAAATATACAGAGTGTGTTATTGTTATTGCAAATCAACACTCCTGAGGTAAGAGAATTGTGTGTGAGGGGGACATATTTTGAATTTAGTTGCTGCTTTGTGTATTTAATGCAGGAATCGGAGGTCACTGTTCGGGATAATCCGTCAGTTGAATGTCGGAGTTCGATGTTTGGTTGCTGTCATGATGAATCCACATCTGCATTAGGACCAAATGGAGAAGGCTGCAGGACCGGCCCCAGGCACCGTAAGTAGCATCTTATTTCTGGAGTTGCTTTACAAAACGTCCAGTTGTTTCATGGTTGTTTGAAGGTGCAGAGGCTCCCCACGCGATTCTCCGCCCAAAACTGGCCAAGTTCCTGACGGCGTTGTTCTAACCACGTGTCGGGCATTAGGAACCTCGGGTGGCAGCTGCGGGCTCAGTCCACGGTGCGGGGCGGGGGGATCAATCAACGGGGGCGGGGGGGGGGGGGGAGCCTCATGGACGGCCATGGGAGCGTTCAGGCAGCACAGATCCGCGGGCCCAAGCTGCCGCCGTGCGCCTGCGCAGACTCCCGAATTGGGCCCATAGTAAAATATCCCAAGATGCTTCACAGGAGAAATATAAGTCAGAACAATTTGTTACCAAGCCTTGTAAAAAGATATTACAACAGATGACCAAATCCTGGTAGATTTAAGAAGTGTCTGAAAGCTGGAACTGTTTTAGGGAATGAATTCCAGAATTAGGGCCTGAATTAGTCAGCTGAAAGCACAGTCACCAATGGTGAACTGACTCAAGTCAGCAATATTCACTGGGCAGAAGTGGAGTGCAGATATCCTAGAGGTTGTGAGGTTGTTGGAGGTTTCAGAGATAGGGAAGGGTGAGGCCATAGAGAGATTTGAAGCATGCAAATTTTAAAATTGAAGCATTTCTTAACTAGGAGCCAATATAGGTCGGTAAACACAGGAGTGATGAGTGAACAGGACTTGGGGCTGGATTCTCCGCAGCTCCGCGCCAAAATCTCGTTTGGTGTGGTGGCAGAGAATCAACTTTCACGGCGAAATCGAGCCCGGCGCCGGTCGGCAATTCTCCGGGACCTGAGAATCGAAGTGTTCAGCGAGTACTCCGCGAGGCTGGGGGGCCTTTGCCAGAGGCCTGCCCTGCGATCCTCCGCTCCCAACCGGCTGAGTTCCCGACGCCGTGGTACTAACCACCTATCGTCGTTCGGGAAGCTTGCGTGGCAGCCGCCCTGGTTGGGGGGGGGGGGGGGGGGGGGGGTCAAAGCACCAGGGGGGGCCTTATGGGCGGCCGGGGGATAGATCGGGACAGTCGGATCTTCGGGCGCGCGATCAATCGGGGGGCCTACATTTTGCAGCTGCCTCCACGGTCTGAGTCCGCCATGGTGCGGGAGTCCGCATCCACAGTTAAAGCTGCGTGAATCATTCTGGGACCCTGCTAGCTCTCTGCAGGTCAGTGAATTGGCTTATTTTTATTGAGGACACTCGGGAGTGAAACTCCAGGGTTTTCACACCGGCGTGGGGACATAGTCCCATTTTGGGAGGATCCAGCCCTTGGTGTGAGTGAAGACACAGGCAGCAGAGGTTTGGATGCTCCTGAGTTTATGGGGGGTAGACAATGGGAGATTAGTTGGAGTCAAATAATCAAGTATAGGGGCAATAATGGCATCATGAGGGCTTCAACAGAAGAAGAGCTGAGCTGGGGTGAAGATGGCCGAAGCTACAGAGTTACAATAACTGCAATCATAATCTTTATTAGTGTCACAAGTAGGCTTAAATTAACAATGTAGTTACTGTGAAAATTCCCTAGATGCCACATTCCGGCTCCTGTTCAGATACACTGAGGGAGAATTATGAATATCCAATTCACCTAACGTCTTTCAGGACTTGTGGGAGGAAACCGGAGCACCCGGAGGAAACCCAAACAGACACGGGGAGAACGTGCAGATTCCGCACAGACAGTGACCCAAGCCGGGAATCGAACCTGGGACCCTGGCACTGTGAAGCAACAGTGCTACCCACTGTGCCGCCTTTAGGAAACGGGTAGCAGATTTTTAGATGAACTGAAGTTTACGGAATTGTAACTCTGATGCAATGATGCTGTAAATTTAAGCATGGATCCTTGGTGAAGTATCTAATGTTTGCTGTGTTTCTGGGATGTGGGGGACCTATTTGCAGCTTATCCAGCCACATGCTTGTTACTGAGCGCCAATGGCCCATGCGCAGACTGGACAGTTCGATGGTTCTTCGTCTCGGGCGCCGGGCTCTGTAACCGCTTCTGGTATGGAGGGTGCCATGGGAACAAGAACAACTTTGACACAGAGGAGAAGTGCCTGAGTCGGTGCAGGAGATCGAGCACCCACAGTGAATCAACCAGCACACCCGCCGAACTACCACGCTGGTGGCTCCCTCACACAGGACATCATTCCGAGTCCCCTCTGCCTCCAAACAGAGAATCCATACAACCAGAACAGTCTATTTACAGGTAGTGCTTATGTGTTAACAAATTGCTGTGTCTTTCTGTATTTTGTTTCAAATGCATACTAATGATAAAGGGCTTTGATGAAGTAAATCTGAAGAAATTGTTTCCACTGGAAACACTGGAAAGTGTTATATTACTGGGTCTAGTAATATGTACGGTTACTAGTTGCTGTTGAAGCTGATGGTGTGATCCTGAAGAATCCACAAGTCTTCAACTTAAGCAAACTCAGTTATTTAAAGTAACGGTTGATTATATTTGAGTTTGACACTCCACGGAACTATCTCTAGAAATCAAGTAATTAAATATGATTGAATGAACTGATTCACAACTATAAATACTAACTATACTGAGAGCTATCTAAATATACAACTGCTTACTGAACACTCCAAGGTAGAAAGAGACCAAGATCCTTTAGGAGCTGCTATTTATACTGGATCTTTTAATGCCCTCTAGTGGTAGTGCTACAGTTAGATGTTATAATTAATCCTTTAGTTACACACACATCCATATCATTACACAGAGGACACATATTTCACAGAAGAACCAGGAGACAGTTACACCCTTGAAGTTTCTGAAATCAAACCAAATCCTTCAGATATGGTCTGTGGTCACGGATAGGAGGATGTGACTAGGAGTGAGGCAAGTATAGGGGATCCAGAATGTAGCACTGGAGGAGCCTCCATTAGTTTGTGCAGCTTGGGTGAATGAGTCTGAGAATTGCAGGGAGGTTGAGCAAACTGATCACAGCAAAGTGGGGTGGGGTGGGGTGGGGTGGGGGGGGGGGGGGTGCAAGGTGGGCAGCAGCAGGGCATTCAAGCTGCAGCAGGGAATAAAAAGAATATAGTGGTAGAGAATATAATTAGGGTGCGACATACTGTCCTGTGCAGCCAAGAATGTGAGTCCAGAAGGCTGTGTTGTCTCCCATTGCCTCATGCTGGAGTGGAAGTTGTTGTGGTCCATGAAGGTCTCAACAGCAGGTATGGTGAAGAAAGAGGTTGTGCTGCGGGAGTATGAGAGCTAGGGGCTGCATTAAAAAGCAGAAGCACCAAGGTAAGATCTCTGTATTACTACTTCAGCCATCAGCAACTTTTCCAGTCACAAAAACCTTTTGAGCTCCCAGTAAGAACTGACAGAAGCCCTTAGAAATATTCTTCTTGTGTTGACGAGCCAAAAACATACATAGGTCATGGGACAGCACGGTGGCGCAGTGGGTTAGCCCTGCTGCTTCACGGCGCCGAGGTCCCAGGTTCAATCGCGGCCCTGGGTCACTGTCTGCACATTCTCCCCGGGTGTGCGTGGGTTTCGCCCCCATAACCCAAAGATGTGCAGGGTAGGTGGATTGAACACGCTAAATTGCTCCTTAATTGAAAAAATGAATTGGGTACTCTAAATTTTAAAAAAAACATACATAGGCCATTTTAATGGAATGTGTGTTGCAGCTTCTTTGGTTCAAGTAAGAGGAGTGTTGCTGGATTGATTCATTGATTCATTCATCCATTCACTCACTCACTCCTCAGTCACTCACTCACTCACTATCACCGCTCCTCCCTTTCTCACTCACACACTCACCTCTTGCACACACTCATTTCGTACACACGCGAACACACATCTCACACGTGCACACATGCATCTCACACGCATACACACAAATCGCACATGCACACACATCTCACACAGACTTATTCATACACCTCTCGTACACATATACACCTCTCTTTCTCGCTCTTTCTCACACAAACACACACACCTCTTGTCATAATATACACCAGTATATCATGGTGCAGACACACACTGATGGACACACACAGGGACCAATCAACATGTACAAACACCGCAGCCAATCACCAGTTAGAATACACACACTATAAAGGCAGAGGGCACCACGGTTACCGCTCATTCTGGGCGCTGCCTCTGAGTGTAACAAGAACTCATCCAGCCCAGCACAGACTTACAACACGTGCTGAGAGAATCAACTGGTTCAGACAAGGCTGAGGTCTCTAGTTTAAGTTAGCATAATTTAGACCCACAGTTATCGTGTGTTAGTTAGTTAGAAATAGTTAATAAAATTGAGTTGAACCTTCATCAGTGTTGGAAGTGTCTGTTCATCTATCAAGTCTACACTAGCCAACACTTCACCTCTCTCACACACACAAACACACACCTCTTGCATTCTCACACACTCGACTCTCTCTGTGTCACACACACACAAACACATTCACCACTCTCACACATCTCTCACACCTCGCTTATTCTCACACACAGAACTCTCTCTCCCACACACACACAAACACACTCACCTCTCTATCACTCCGGGTTCCCCCCGCTCTCCCCATTACTCCGAGTTTCCCCCCCCACCGCTCTCCCATCATTCCGAGTTCCCCCCCGCTCTCCCCATCACTCCGAGTTTTCCCCCCCCGCTCTCCCATCAGTCCGAGTTCCCCGCCCTCCCCATCACTCCGAGTTCCCCCCTCTCTCCCCATCACTCCGAGTTCCCCCCGCTCGCCCCATCACTCCGAGTTCCCCCCCGCTCTCCCCATCACTCCGAGGTCCCCCCCGCTCTCCCCATCACTCCGAGGTTCCCCCCGCTCTCCCCATCACTCCGAGCTTCCCCCCTGCTCTCCCCATCACTCCGAGTTCCTCCCCCCCGCTCTCCCCATCACTCCGAGTTCCCCCCCCCCCCCCCCGCTCTCCCCATCACTCCGGGTTCCCCACCCCCACTCTTCCCATCACTCCAAGTTCCCCTCCCCTCTCTCCCCATCACTCCGAGTTCCCCCCCGCTCTCCCCATCACTCCGAGATCCCCCCCGGCTCTCCCCATCACTCCGAGTTCCGCCCCGCTCTCCCCATCACTCCGAGTTCCCCCCGCCCTCCCATCACTCCGAGTTCCCTTCCGCTCATCCCATCATTCCGAGTTACCCCCCCCCGCTCGCCCCATCACTCCAAGATCTCCCCCGTTATAGATCAGCCTGGCCTACTTCCGAACCCATTTCGGGAACCCCTAATGTAGAATAAACAAGGGCTGTGTTTAATGGGCAGCACGGTAACACAGTGTTTGCACAGTTGCTTCACAGATCCAGGGTGCCAGGTTCGATTCCCGGCTTGGGTCAGTCTGTGCGGGGTCTGCACATTCTCCCCGTGTCTGCGTGGGTTTCCTCCGCGTGCTCTAGTTTCCTCCCACTGTCCAAAGACGTGCAGGTTAGGTGGATTGGCCATGATGGATTGCCCTTCGTGACCCAAAAAAATGTTAGGTGGTGTTTGTGGGATAGTTTGGAAGTGTGGACTTAAATGGGGTGCTCTTTCCAAGGGCCAGTGCAGACTCAATGGGCTGAATGGCCGCCTTCTGGACTTTAAATTCTATGACGTCTATGAATGCATTCTCAAAGACTGGGTTTTAATTCATTCAGTACTGAGGAAAGGGGGAGACACGCAGATTGGGATGGCATTAGTTTGAACCATGATCGGGTGATGTCCTGGTGAATCATATCAGTAAGACTCTAGAAAGGGCCTGAAACTAAATAGTTGGGGGGCCGAGGAGAGAGAGTCCATGTGAAGGGGGATATTTAGAATGTTACTGAGAATGGGCAAGGCAATAGTGCAGATTGGCAACCATAGTGTGAAAGGAAAGGATAGGTCGTACAAACATATGACTGCACCAGCAAAAAAGGTAAAACAACAGAATTAAAGGCACTTTAATATATTGGAGATAAGAAAGTGAGGAAAAAGTCACTGATGGGAGTTGTTTGTGGGTCCCCTAACAGTCGTTACTCTGTCGGAGAGAGTATACATCAAAAAATAATGGGGGCTTGTAAGAAAGATACTGCAATAATCATGGGTGATTTTAATCTTCATATTTAATCTACATATCAATTGGCCCAATCAAAGTGGACTGGAGAATGAGTTTATAGATTGTATTCAGGACACTTTCTCAGAACAATACATTCCAGAACCAACCAGGGAACAGGCAATTTTAGACTTATTGATGTGCGATGAGACAGAATTAATTAATTATCTCATGGTAAAGGATCCCCCAGGCAAGAGTGATCATAGGATGATAGAATTTCATGTTCCGTTTGAAGCAGAATCACAGAATAATACAGCGCAGAAGAGGCCCTTCGGCCCATCATGTCTGCACCAACGTGTGTCAAACACTAATGTCTTAAATTTATATAAAGAAACTGTCGGGGTATAAATCCCACTTCAGCACTTCCTGGCCACGGAGCTACAGTGGACTTGGAGATTAGGTAAGATGGTGGAAATGCAGTTAAGGAGAGATTTAAGGCGAGATTTCATAACGCTCAACAAAGATATACTTCACTGTATAAGAAAAATTCTATGCGAAAGATTTACCATCTGTGGTTTGAAAAAATAAGCCCAGAAACCAGGTGAAATAGGACCCTGTCAAGGACCCTGTATGAAGCCTACCTCGTGCGCGACCTCTCCCTACAATGTCGCCACTGGAAGCCACCATCCTTCGCTAACTAAGAGAGTTGAGGATGCTGTCAAATTGAAAGAAAAGACTTGCATACTGCGAAGATTAGTGGTGGGTCAGAAGATTGGGCACATTTTACAAACCAGCAAAGGATGGCTAAGAAAATAATGAGGGAGAAATTTGAATATGAGAGTCAACTAATTGGAAATATAAGAAGTTAGGAAGAGCTACGACAAGTATATTAAAAGGAAAAGAATTGCTAAAGGGATGGGAACCAATGCTGGAAGTTGGAAGGTAGTAAAACAGGGACAGAAACAAAAGGAAGTAAGGGGAAAAGTGCAAGGCAGAGAAGACATAGTCAGAAATCCATCAGGGCGACAGTACAAGGTCCAGTGACTGAGGGGAGCACAGTGAATAGGCCCAGTAATAACAAAAGGAATAAAACTGGAGATGTTAAGATTCAAAACAGAGGTAAAAAAACCAACATAAGTGTACTTTACCTGAATGCTCGTAGTATTCGGAATAAAGTAAATGAGTTGGTGGCACAAATCATCGTAAATGACTATGATTTAGTGGCCATTACTGAAACATGGTTAAAGGATGGTCACGACTGGGAGTTAAATATCCAAGGGTATCAAACTATTCGGAAGGACAGAGTGGATGGTAAGGGAGGTGGTGTTGCTCTGTTATTTAAGGATGACATCCGGGCAATAGTAAGGGATGACATCGGTGCTATGGAGGATAAGGTTGAATCCATTTGGGTGGAAATCAGGAATAGTAAGGCGAAAAAGTCACTGATAGGAGTAGTCTATCGGCCACCAAATAGTAACGAGATGGTGGGGCAGGCAATAAACAAAGAAATAACTGATGCATGTAGAAATGGTACAGCAGTTATCATGGGGGATTTTAATCTACATGTCGATTGGTTTAACCAGGTCGGTCAAGGCAACCGTGAGGAGGAGTTTATAGAATGTATCCGCGATAGTTTCCTAGAACAGTATGTAATGGAACCTACGAGGGAACAAGCAGGTCCTAGATCTTGTCCTGTGTAATGAGACAGGATTGATTCATGATCTCATAGTTAGGGATCCTCTCGGAAGGAGCGATCACAATATGGTGGAATTTAAAATACAGATGGAGGGTGAGAAAGTAAAATCAAATACTAGTGTTTTGTGTTTAAACAAAGGAGATTACAAGGGGATGAGAGAAGAACTAGCTAAGGTAGACTGGGAGCTAAGACTTTATGGTGGAACAGTTGAGGAACAGTGGAGAACCTTCCAAGTGATTTTTCACAGTGCTCAGCAAAGGTTTATACCAACAAAAAGGAAGGACGGAAGAAAGAGGGAAAATCGACCGTGGATATCTAAGGAAATAAGGGAGAGTATCAAATTGAAGGAAAAAGCATATAAAGTGGCAAAGATTGCTGGGAGATTAGAGGACTGGGAAATCTTTAGGGGGCAACAGAAAGCTACTAAAAAAGCTATAAAGAAGAGTAAGATAGAGTATGAGAGTAAACTTGCTCAGAATATAAAAACAGACAGTAAAAGTTTTTACAAATATATAAGACAAAAAAGAGTGGCTAAGGTAAATATTGGTCCTTTAGAGGATGAGAAGGGAGTTTTAATAATGGGAAATGAGGAAATGGCTGAGGAACTGAACAGGTTTTTTGGGTCGGTCTTCACAGTGGAAGACACAAATAACATGCCAGCGACTGATAGAAATGAGGCTATGACAGGTGAGGACCTTGAGAGGATTGTTATCACTAAGGAGGGAGTGATGGGCAAGCTAATGGGGCTAAAGGTAGACAAGTCTCCTGGCCCTGATGGAATGCATCCCAGAGTGCTAAAAGAGATGGCTAGGGAAATTGCAGATGCACTAGTGATAATTTACCGAAATTCACTAGACTCTGGGGTGGTCCCGGTGGATTGGAAATTAGCAAACGTGACGCCACTGTTTAAAAAAAGGAGGTAGGCCTCCCTCGAGGTACACCACGAGCCCGGTGGTGGCGGCCACCCTCAAGATCTGGGGGCAGTGGAGGCGACACAGGGGGGAAGTGGGAGGTCTGATGGAGGCACCGTTAAGAGGGAACCATAGATTCATCCCGGGGAACATGGAAGGGGGATTTCAGAGCTGGCACAGGGTGGGCATCAGGCAGCTGAAGGATCTGTTTGTAGATGGGAGGTTTGCGAGCCTGAGAGAGCTGGAGGAGAAATTCGGGCTCCCCCCGGGAAACGTGTTTCGACATTTGCAGGTGAAGGCATTTGCTAGCCGCCAGGTGGAAGGGTTCCCCTTGCTCCCCAGCAGGGGGGCGAGCGATAGGGTGCTATCGGGGGTCTGGGTCGGAGGGGGGAGGATATCGGACATATACAAAGTAATGCAGGAGGCTGAGGAGGCATCAGTAGAGGAGCTGAAAGACAAGTGGGAGGGGGAGCTGGGAGAGCAGATAGAGGATGGGACATGGGCTGATGCCCTGGAGAGGGTTAATTCTTCCTCCTCGTGTGCGAGGCTTAGCCTCATTCAATTTAAGGTGCTACATAGAGCCCATATGACGGGGACAAGGATGAGTCGGTTCTTTGGGGGTGAGGACAGATGTGTCAGGTGTTCGGGAAGTCCAGCGAACCATGTCCATATGTTTTGGGCATGTCCGGCACTGGAGGAGTTCTGGAAGGGGGTGGCAAGGACGGTGTCGAGGGTGGTGGGATCCAGGGTCAAACCAGGATGGGGGCTAGCGATCTTTGGGGTTGGGGTGGAGCCGGGGGTACAGGAGGCGAGAGAGGCCGGAATACTGGCCTTTGCGTCCCTAGTTGCGCGAAGAAGGATACTGATACAGTGGAAGGACGCGAGGCCTCCAAGCGTGGAAACTTGGATTAATGACATGGCAAGCTTTATCCAGTTGGAAAGGGTCAAATTCGCCCTGAGAGGGTCGGTACAAGGGTTCTTCAGGCGGTGGCAGCCCTTCCTCGACTTTTTGGCTCAAAGATAGGGTGCAGAGGTCGCAGCAGCAGCAACCCGGGGGGGGAGGGGGGGGGGGGAGGGGGGGGGGGGGTGGCAACAACGGGGGTTGTGGGTTATTTAAGGTTGTAATGCGGACAAATTTGTTCGCAGTTCATGTTTGATGTTAATTGTTGCTTTGTTTGTTTTTTTGGGGGGGGGGAGGGGGGGAGGACAGCGCGCGCGGGGGGTTGGGCGGGGGGGGGGATATCTGTTAAGAGGGAATATTGTGTAATAGTCTATGGTTAGGGGGGGTAAATATTCTCATGTAAAAAAATCTCTTCAATAAAAATTATTTAAAAAAAAAAGGCGGTAGGCAGAAAGCAGGAAATTATAGGCCAGTGAGTTTAACTTCGGTAATAGGGAAGATGCTGGAATCTATCATCAAGGAAGAAATTGCGAGGCATCTGGATAGAAATTGTCCCATTGGGCAGACGCAGCATGGGTTCGTTAAAGGCAGGTCATGCCTAACTAATTTAGTGGAATTTTTTGAGGACATTACCAGTGCAGTAGATAACGGGGAGCCGATGGATGTGGTATATCTGGATTTCCAGAAAGCCTTTGACAAGGTGCCACACAAAAGGTTGCTGCATAAGATAAAGATGCATGGCATTTCGGGTAAAGTAGTAGCATGGATAGAGGATTGGTTAATTAATAGAAAGCAAAGAGTTGGGATAAATGGGTGTTTCTCTGGTTGGCAATCAGTAGCTAGTGGTGTCCCTCAGGGATCCGTGTTGGGCCCACAATTGTTCACAATTTACATTGATGATTTGGAGTTGGGGACCAAGGGCAATGTGTCCAAGTTTGCAGATGACACTAAGATGAGTGGTAAAGCAAAAAGTGCAGAGGATACTGGAAGTCTGCAGAGGGATTTGGATAGGTTAGGTGAATGGGCTCGGGTCTGGCAGATGGAATACAATGTTGACAAATGTGAGGTTATCCATTTTGGTAGGAATAACAGCAAACAGGATTATTATTTAAACGATAAAATATTAAAGCATGCCGCTGTTCAGAGAGACTTGGGTGTGCTAGTGCATGAGTCACAGAAGGTTGGTTTACAAGTGCAACAGGTGATTAAGAAGGCAAATGGAATTTTGTCCTTCATTGCTAGAGGGATGGAGTTTAAGACTAGGGAGGTTATGTTGCAATTGTATAAGGTGTTAGTGCGGCCACACCTGGAGTATTGTGTTCAGTTTTGGTCTCCTTACTTGAGAAAGGACGTACTGGCGCTGGAGGGTGTGCAGAGGAGATTCACTAGGTTAATCCCAGAGCTGAAGGGGTTGGATTATGAGGAGAGGTTGAGTAGACTGGGACTGTACTCGTTGGAATTTAGAAGGATGAGGGGGGATCTTATAGAAACATTTAAAATTATGAAGGGAATAGATAGGACCTCACGGTAGCATGGTGGTTAGCATCAATGCTTCACAGCTCCAGGGTCCCAGGTTCGATTCCCGGCTGGGTCACTGTCTGTGTGGAGTCTGCACGTCCTCCCTGTGTGTGCGTGGGTTTCCTCCGGGTGCTCCGGTTTCCTCCCACAGTCCAAAGATGTGCGGGTTAGGTGGATTGGCCATGCTAAATTTCCCGTAGTGTAAGGTTAATGGGGGGATTGTTGGGTTACGGGTTACGTGGGTTTAAGTAGGGTGATCATTGCTCGGCACAACATCGAGGGCCGAAGGGCCTGTTCTGTGCTGTACTGTTCTAAGTCTAAGTCTAAGGATAGATGCGGGCAGGTTGTTTCCACTGGCGGGTGACAGCAGAACTAGGGGGCATAGCCTCAAAATAAGGGGAAGTAGATTTAGAACTGAGTTTAGGAGGAACTTCTTCACCCAAAGGGTTGTGAATCTATGGAATTCCTTGCCCAGTGAAGCAGTTGAGGCTCCTTCATTACATGTTTTTAAGGTAAAGATAGATAGTTTTTTGAAGAATAAAGGGATTAAGGGTTATGGTGTTCGGGCCGGAAAGTGGAGCTGAGTCCACAAAAGATCAGCCATGATCTAATTGAATGGCGGAGCAGGCTCGAGGGGCCAGATGGCCTACTCTTGCTCCTAGTTCTTATGTTCTTATGTTCTTAAAGTAAACATTGGTGTCTTAGAGGATGAGACTGAGGAATTAGAACATACAGCGCAGAAGGAGGCCATTTGGCCCATCGAGTCTGCACCGACCCACTTCAGCCCTCACTTCCACCCTATCCCCGTAACCCAATAACCCCTCCTAACCTTTTTGGTCACCAAGGGCAATTTATCATGGCCAATCCACCTGACCTGCACGTCTTTGGACTGTGGGAGGAAACCAGAGCAACCGGAGGAACCTACACAGACACGGGGAGAACTTGCAGATTCCGCACAGACAGTGACCCAGCGGGCAATCGAACCTGGGACCCTGGCGCTGTGAAGCCATAGTGCTATCCACTTGTGCTACCGTGCTGCCCAAATTAATAATGGGAAACAAGAAAATGGCTGAAACCTTGATGAACTATTTGGCACCTACCATGGTGGAAGACACAAAAACATCTCGAGTCATAGAGATTGATGGGGCAAAACAGAGGAATGAACTTAAAACAATCGTTATCACTAGGGAATAAGTACAAGGAAAACTAATAAGATTAAGGGCAGCACAGTGGTTAGCACAGTTTCTTCACAGCTCCAGGGTCCCAGGTTCGATTCCCGGCTTGGGTCACTGTCTGTGCGGAGTCTGCACGTTCTCCCCGTGTCTGTGTGGGTTTCCTCCGGGTGCTCCGGTTTCCTCCCACAGTCCAAAGATGTGCAGATTAGGTGGATTGGCCATGCTAAATTGCCCTTAGTGTCCAAAAAGGTGGGTTGGGGTGGGGTTATTGGGTTATGGGGATAGAGTGGAGGTGTGGGCGTGGGTAGGGTGCTCTTTCTAAGGGACGGTGCAGACTCAATGGGCCGAGTGGCCTCCTTCTGCACTATAAATTCTATGATTCTAAATGCTTAGAAGTCTCCTGGATCTGATGATCAGCATCCTATGTCTTAGAAGAAGTGACTGATGAGATAATGGATGCATTGGTTGTAATCTTCCAAAATTCCCTAGATTCTGGAAAGGTCCCAACAGATTAGAACAAAGTAAGGAGGGAGACAGAAAGCAGGGAACCATAGGCTAGCTTGGAAAATATCTGTCACTGGGAAAATGCTGCAATTAAGGAAGTCGTCACAGGACATTAGAGAATTGGAATAAAACCAAGCAGAGTCAACATAGTTGCATGAAAGGGAAATCATGATTGACAAATTTATTAACCTTCTTTGAGGATGTATCAAGCAGGGGGGATAATGAGGAAGCAGTCGATCTCATGTATTTGAATTTTTAAAAGGCATTCAATGAGGTCATACTTAAAAGGGTATGGCATGAGATAGGAGCTCATTGTACTGGGGATAATAGCATGGATAATAATAATAATATTTGTTATTATAGTCACAAGTAGGCTTACATTAACACTGCAATGAAGTTACTGTGAAAAGCCCCTAGTCGCCACACTCCGGCGCCTGTTCGGGTACACTGAGGGAGAATTCAGAATGTCCAAATTACCTAACAGCACATCTTTCAGAACTTGTGGGAGGAAACTGGAGCACCCAGAGGAAACACACGCGGACACAGGGAGAATATGCAGACTCTACACAGACATTGACCCAAGCCGGGAATCAAACCTGGGACCCTGGTGCGGTGAAGCAACAGTGCTAACCACTGTGCTACCGTGCTGCCCTTAGAGGATTGTCTGGCATGGCCCTGTGGCACAGGGGTTCTATTGCAGAGGCTCTAGGTTTGAATCCTACTTCAGCACGTCCTGGCCACAAAAGGTGAGTTCTCATAAAGTGACCAAACAGATTAATTGTCGACCTGCAAATCCTTCCAATATACCTATGGCAGGCAGTAAAGTTTTTTTTTAAAAACGCGTTTTATTTAGTCTGCACCGGCTTTCCAAGAGCCGGTGCAGACTCGATGGGCCGAATGGCCTCCTTCTGCACTGTAAATTCTATGTAATTTAAACTTGTATCAAAGTAGGCTACAGCCAATAAACACCCCGGGAAACATACTTCCCAACAATCAACTATACAGTTTGTACAGATTTTCCTCCTTTTTCACCAACCCCCTCCCCCTCCCGTGCGACGAACAGCCCCTCAAACACGGTCACAAACATCCGCCGCCTTTTCTCCCCTGCTGAGCCCCTTAACTCATACTTTATCTTCTCTAACCGCAGGAAGTCGGACAGGTCACCCAACCATGCTGCTACCCCCAGTGGTAATGCCGACCGCCACTCCAGCAAAATTCGTCACCGTGCAATCAGAGAGGCGAAGGCCTTGACATCGGCCTTCCTCCTCTCCATGAGCTCCGGCTTCTCTGAAACCCCAAATGTTGCCACCAAAGGGTCCGGTCCACTCCCTCCCCACTATCCTGGCTAAGACCGCGAACACTCCCGCCCAGAATCTTCCCAATTTTTTGCAACCCCAAAACATGTGCGCATGATTCACTGGCTCCCACCCACACCTTTCACACTCACCTGCTACCCCCTGAAAGAACCCGCTCATTCTCACTCGAGTCATATGCACCCTGTGCACCACCTTAAACTGTATCAGGCACATCCTTGCACAAGAGGAGGTCCCGTTTACCCTTTGCAGTGCCTCACTCCATACTCCCCAATTGATCTCCATTCCCAACTCCGCTTCCCATTTCTCCTTGATCTTCACCACCAGCTCGCCTCCCTGCTCCCCCATCCACTTATATATATCCCTAATTTTCCCCTCCCCTTCCACATCCAGAAGCAGCAGTCACTCCAGCAGGGTGTACCCCGGCAATCTAGGGAACTCCTTCCAGACCTTTCGTGCAAAGTCCCTAACCTGTAGATACCTGAACTTACTACCCCTCAGCAACTCTACCCTCTCCCTTAGCTCCTCCAGACTGGCAAACCCTTCCTCCAAATACAAATATCACCTCCTGTATACACTATCCATCCCCCCCCGGCTCAAACCCATGATTCTCGCACAGATATCCCTTCCACCCTAAAATGCCTCCTCAGCTGATTCCATATCTTCATCGCGGACTGCACCACTGGGCTGCCTGAATACCTACTCGGAGCCATTGTCAATGCTGCCATCACCATAGCCCTCAAACTAGACCCCTTACAAGATTCCTCCTCCATCCTAACCCACTCTACCCCTTCTCCTTCCCACCACCGCCGCACCTTGTCCACATTTGCTGCCCAATAATAATGCAAGTTTGGCAATGATGCCTCTGCCCCTGTAGCAGGGTCCTCCCCACCCTCGGCACCTTCCCCGCCCATACAAAGTCAGAGATGATTGTGTCCACTTTCCGAAAAAAGGCCTTTGGTATAAAGATCGGGAGAGCCAGAAAGATAAACAAGAATCTTGGCAGAATATTCATTTTCACCACTTGAACCCTCCCCGCAAACGTTAAGTGTAGTGTATCCCACCTCTTAAGATCCTCCCTGGCCTCCTCCACCAGCTTTGTTAAGTTCCACTTATGGAGCCCTGTCCATTCCCTCGCTACCTGAATCCCCAAATACCTAAACCTATCCCTCGCTACCGTAAATCGCATCCCCCCAAAATTAGCCCGCTGTGCCAGCTCATTCACCGGGAATACCTCTCTTTACCAGCAGGCAGTAAGGTTGGGAGAGTATTGTGGTTAGCCATGGTTGATGTGGAGCAGCACCCCTCTAACTTCAGGCTAGTGACCTGTCCAAGAAAAAAAGGCTATGGAAAACATATAAGCATATTCTTTTTCTGGTTCATCCATCTCTAGGGGGTAAGCCATAGGGTACGGGCCTCTGGCACGGAGTCTGTCCCTGTTGTTCAGAAGGGAAGGGGGGAAAGGAGTAGAACATTAGTAATTGGGGACTCAATAGTCAGGGGCACTGATAGGAGATTTTGTGGGAGCGAGAGAGACTCACGTTTGGTATGTTGCCTCCCAGGTGCAAGGGTACGTGATGTCTCGGATCGTGTTTTCCGGGTCCTTAAGGGGGAGGGGGAGCAGCCCCAAGTCGTAGTCCACATTGGCACTAACGACATAGGTAGGAAAGGGGACAAGGATGTCAGGCAGGCCTTTAGGGAGCTAGGATGGAAGCTCAGAGCGAGAACAAACAGAGTTGTTATCTCTGGGTTGTTGCCCGTGCCACGTGATAGTGAGATGAGGAATAGGGAGAGAGAGCAATTAAACACGTGGCTACAGGGATGGTGCAGGCGGGAGGGATTCAGATTTCTGGATAACTGGGGCTCTTTCTGGGGAAGGTGGGACCTCTATAGACAGGATGGTCTACATTTGAACCTGAGGGGCACCAATATCCTGGGGGGGAGATTTGTTAGTGCTCTTTGGGGGGTTTAAACTAATTCAGCAGGGGCATGGGAACCTGGATTGTCGTTTTGGGGTACGGGAGATTGAGAGTATAGAGGTCAGGAGCACAGATTTGACTTCGCAGGAGGGTGCCAGTGTTCAGGTAGGTGGTTTGAAGTGTGTCTACTTCAATGCCAGGAGTATACGAAATAAGGTAGGGGAGCTGGCAGCATGGGTTGGTACCTGGGACTTCGATGTTGTGGCCATTTCAGAGACATGGATAGAGCAGGGACAGGAATGGTTGTTGCAGGTTCCGGGGTTTAGGTGTTTTAGTAAGCTCAGAAAAGGGGGCAAAAGAGGGGGAGGTGTGGCGCTGCTAGTCAAGGACAGTATTACGGTGGCGGAAAGGATGCTAGATGGGGACTCTTCTTCCGAGGTAGTATGGGCTGAGGTTAGAAACAGGAAAGGAGAGGTCACCCTGTTGGGAGTTTTCTATAGGCCACCTAATAGTTCTAGGGATGTAGAGGAAAGGATGGCGAAGATGATTCTGGAAAAGAGCGAAAGTAACAGGGTAGTTGTTATGGGAGACTTTAACTTTCCAAATATTGACTGGAAAAGATATAGTTCGAGTACATTAGATGGGTCGTTCTTTGTACAATGTGTGCAGGAGGGTTTCCTGACACAATATGTTGACAGGCCAACAAGAGGCGAGGCCACATTGGATTTGGTTTTGGGTAATGAACCAGGCCAGGTGTTAGATCTGGAGGTAGGTGAGCACTTTGGAAACAGTGACCACAATTCGGTGACCTTTACGTTAGTGATGGAAAGGGATACGTATACCCCGCAGGGCAAGAGTTATAGCTGGGGGAAGGGCAATTATGATGCCATTAGACATGACTTAGGATGTGTAGGTTGGAGAAGTAGGCTGCAAGGTTTGGGCACACTGGATATGTGGAGCTTGTTCAAGGAACAGCTATTGCATGTTCTTGATAAGTACGTACCAGTCAGGCAGGGAGGAAGGGGTCGAGCAAGGGAACCGTGGTTTACCAAAGAAGTGGAATCTCTTGTTAAGAGGAAGAAGGAGGTCTATGTGAAGATGAGGCGTGAAGTTTCAGTTGGGGCGCTTGATAGTTACAAGGAAGCGAGGAAGGATCTAAAGAGAGCTAAGACGAGCAAGGTGGGGACATGAGAAGTCTTTGGCAGGTAGGATCAAGGAAAACCCAAAAGCTTTCTATAGGTATGTCAGGAATAAAAGAATGACTAGGGTAAGAGTAGGGCCAGTCAAGGACAGTGGTGGGAAGTTGTGTGTGGAGGCTGAGGAGATAAGCGAGATACTAAATGAATACTTTTCGTCAGTATTCACTCAGGAAAAAGATAATATTGTGGAGGAGAATGCTGAGACCCAGGCTATTAGAATAGATGGCATTGAGGTGCATAGGGAAGAAGTGTTGGCAATTCTAGACAAGGTGAAAATAGATAAGTCCCCGGGGCCTGATGGGATTTATCCTAGGATTCTCTGGGAAGCCAGGGAAGAGATTGCTGAGCCTTTGGCTTTGATTTTTAGGTCATCATTGGCTACAGGAATAGTGCCAGAGGACTGGAGGATAGCAAATGTGGTCCCTTTGTTCAAGAAGGGGAGTAGAGATAACCCCGGTAACTATAGGCTGGTGAGCCTAACGTCTGTGGTGGGTAAAGTCTTGGAGAGGATTATAAAAGATACGATTTATAATCATCTAGATAGGAATAATATGATTAGGGATAGTCAGCATGGTTTTGTGAAGGGTAGGTCATGCCTCACAAACCTTATTGAGTTCTTTGAGAAGGTGACTGAACAGGTAGACGAGGGTAGAGCAGTTGATGTGGTGTATATGGATTTCAGTAAAGCGTTTGATAAGGTTCCCCACGGTCGACTATTGCAGAAAATACGGAGGCTGGGGATTGAAGGTGATTTAGAGATGTGGATCAGAAACTGGCTAGTTGAAAGAAGACAGAGAGTGGTAGTTG
Source organism: Scyliorhinus canicula (assembly GCF_902713615.1). Lineage (NCBI taxonomy): Eukaryota > Metazoa > Chordata > Chondrichthyes > Carcharhiniformes > Scyliorhinidae > Scyliorhinus > Scyliorhinus canicula. The sequence goes on from NC_052147.1 coordinate 85,372,808, forward strand.
ATGGGAAATGTTCAGAATGGAGTTCAGTTACGAGTGGCGTACCACAAGGATCTGTTCTGGGGCCGTTGCTGTTTGTCATTTTTATAAATGACCTAGAGGATGGGTGAGTAAATTTGCAGACGACACTAAAGTCGGTGGAGTTATAGACAGTGCGGAAGGATGTTGCAGGTTACAGAGGGACATAGATAAGCTGCAGAGCTGGGCTGAGAGGTGGCAAATGGAGTTTAATGTGGAGAAGTGTGAGGTGATTCACTTTGGAAAGAATAACAGGAATGCGGAATATTTAGCTAATGGTAAAATTCTTGGTAGTGTGGATGAGCAGAGGGATCTCGGTGTCCATGTACATAGATCCCTGAAAGTTGCCACCCAGGTTGATAGGGTTGTGAAGAAGGCCTATGGTGTGTTGGCCTTTATTGGTAGAGCACAGTAAGAAGTCTTACAACACCAGGTTAAAGTCCAACAGGTTTGTTTCAAACACGAGCTTTCGGAGCACGGCTCCTTCTTCAGGTGAGGAATTGGTAGAGGAATTGAGTTCCGGAGCCATGAGGTCATGTTGCAGTTGTACAAAACTCTAGTACGGCCGCATTTGGAGTATTGCGTACAGTTCTGGTCGCCTCATTATAGGAAGGACGTGGAAGCTTTGGAACGGGTGCAGAGGAGATTTACCAGGATGTTGCCTGGTATGGAGGGAAAATCTTATGAGGAAAGGCTGATGGACTTGAGGTTGTTTTCGTTAGAGAGAAGAAGGTTAAGAGGTGACTTAATAGAGGCATACAAAATGATCAGAGGGTTAGATAGGGTGGACAGCGAGAGCCTTCTCCCGCGGATGGAGGTGGCTAGCACGAGGGGACATAGCCTTAAATTGAGGGGTAATAGATATAGGACAGAGGTCAGAGGTGGGTTTTTTACGCAAAGAGTGGTGAGGCTGTGGAATGCCCTACCTGCAACAGTAGTGAACTCGCCAACATTGAGGGCATTTAAAAGTTTATTGGATAAGCATATGGATGATAAGGGCATAGTGTAGGTTAGATGGCCTTTAGTTTTTTTCCATGTCGGTGCAACATCGAGGGCCGAAGGGCCTGTATTGCGCTGTATCGTTCTATGTTCTATGTTCTAGACGTGGGAAGTCTTCTGAGTCTTACAAGAAACAGAATTGTCATCAATGGGTCATTGGATTGGAATGGATTTGTTAATTGTCATGTGTACTGAGGTAAAATGTAAAGTATTTTTCTGCGAGCAGCTCAAACAGATCATTTACTACATGAAAAGAAAAGAAAATAGATATTAGGGCAACACAAGGTACACAATGTAACAACATAGACACCGGCATCGGGGTGAAGCACACAGTCATGTAGTATTAATCAGATCAGTCCATACGAGGGTCGATTAGGAGTCTGGTAACAGTTGGGAAGAAGCCGTTTTTGAATCCGATCATGTGTGTTCTCAGACTTTTGTATCTTCTGCCCAATGGAAGAAGTTGGAAGAATGAGTAAGCTGGGTGGGAGGGGCCTTTGATTATGCTTGCCCACTTTCCCAAGGCAGCGGGAGGTGTAGATGGAGTCAATGGATGGGAGGAAGTTCGTGTGATGGACTGGGCGGTGTTCACAACTCTCTGAAGTTTCTTGCGATCCTGGGCCGAGCAGTTGCCATACCAGGCCGTGTTGCAGCCAGATAGGATGCTTTCTGTGGTGCATTGGTAAAAGTTGGTAAGAGTCAGTGTGGACATGTTGAATATCCTTAGTTGCCTGAGGAAGCATAGGCACTGTTGTGTTTTCTTGGTGGTAGCATCGACGTGGGTGGACCAGGACAGATTTTTTATGAAGTGCACACCGAGGAATTTAAAGCTGTCAACCATCTCCACCTCGGCCCCGTTGATGCAGGCAGGGGTGTGTCCGATATTTTGCTTCCTGATGTCAATGACCAGTGCTGTTTAGCTGGCAGTGAGGGAGAGATTGTTGTCATTATATCACTCCACTAGGTTCTCTAACATTTTCTAATTGGAAAATTATAACTAAATTGTAATTGTCTGAACTATTTATAGTATATTTTAATGACTTGGATGAAGGGACCATGGGCGTGATTCTCCGTTTCAGAGGCTAAGTGTTGATGGCTGGATTGAATCGGTGGACTCCTACAACCATGGAATCAGTGCTCTTCCCAGAGCAATTCATGATCCGTTAATGGGCTAGAACCGGTTACATTGGAACTTGATCAATTCCAATGGAAAACAGTGTCCAATTCGACAGGGTCGGGACTGCCGCTCGAGAGGCTGACAAGCTGTAGCTTGACACTCCATCTATCAGCACTCCATTCCCCACACACACTCATCCCAGCCAATAAGACGGCAGCACAGAGAGCAGCACCCTAGTTCACGGACGCAGAGCTCGAGACCCTGCTGGACGCCGTGGAGGAGAGGAGGGCCACCCTATTCTCTGGAGTGGGAAGGCAGCTGTGGTACACGGGCCTGGATGCAGGTGGCAGAGTCCATGAGCGCGGTGTACGCCACCACCAGGACCCCGTCCCACACACCGTCTCTGCCCCCCTCCCCAACCCGGATGTCGACAGAACGACAGAACCCCAACCGCCAGCAGTCTGCTTGCACCGCACCCTGCACCACATGCCAGCCCCCATCCCACCCGCCATGGCCGGGTGCCTTGGCCACAAGGCTCACCAGCTGCACACCCCCTATGCTGCATGGGTCTGACTGCCTGTCAATGTGTGCTTTCTGCCTCCTCCACAGAGAGCGAGAGAAGACTGGAAGGAGACCATCAGACCTGCTGTCCCATGCTGCCATGGAGCAGCGGTCACAAGACCTGATCGGTGGGTCCAGAGAGAGGGCAGTGACCGTGACGGAGGTCGGCACCTGAGTGACTGCGGGCCCACCCAGGCAAAAGATGGCTGCCCAAAGGGAACCAGGTCACAGGGCGGGAATCCCCCCCAAGATTCCCCCCCCCCCCCCCACCCCCCCCAAGATTTCCCCCCCCCCCCCCAATGTACTGTCTGGGGATCCACATCGACGTCACGTTCGGGCTCGTAAGATCACTATAGACATCAGATAAGTTGGCACGGGTGCAGCACACAAGATACCATTAGGGGCTGGAGCACAAACTGTTATATAGATGTTCACCCCGTCATATTCAAAATAAACATCTGTGCACAAAAGTTCCAACCTGCTCTTTCAGAAGGGCGTGAGGGATGGGCTGTGCTGGCTGTAGAGGGAGTGCTGGGGGGACGGGACAGGACGATGTGGGGGTTGGTGGTGGGGGAGACGGGCGGATGTTGGAGGTGGGCTGGGGCCCCCAGGACAGACATCGCACATCGCCCTCCCTGCTCCTCCCTCTCAACCCCAGCCACCACCCCCCCCCCCCGCACTGCATCCCCACCTCCGCCCCCTCAAGGGTTCATTGGGACTGTGTGATGGAATGGCCAGCTCGCATGCAGGGATCACCCAGGTGGACGCTGGAAAGTGCTACCATGGGCCTGAGTCAGATGTTGTCAAACGATGCAGAACACCAGAGCTGATCACAGAGTGGGTTGTCAGCATCCTCCATTCCATGGACCATATTCGTTGTCACTGCCGTAGTGAGGCAGGTGGGAATTACAGTGGGTGACAGGTGGAGCAGTGGTTAGCACTGCTGTCTCACGCCGTCGAGGATCTGGGTTCAATCCCAGCCCAAATTGTCTTGCATCTTTGACTTTGTCTATATATATATGTTTCTGGAACCTACCTCTTCATTCACCTGAGGAAGGAGAAGTGCTCCGAAAGCTCGTGTTTGAAACAAACCTGTTGGACTTTAACCTGGTGTTGTAAGACTTCTTACTGTGCTCACCCCAGTCCAACGCCGGCCTCTCCACAACAGGAAGGAAAGAGCACAACCAGATCAGCTGTGGTGACCGTGTGGAATGATGGAGCCAATTGAGGGGCCAAATGGCCGACTCCTCCTATTTCTTCTGTTCTTGGGCAGAGATGGCAGGGAAACAATTTAATTACCCCGAGGGTTGTTGTTATCTGAAATGCATTGTCTGAAAGAGCGCCAGAAGCAGGTTTAATAGTCATTTTCAAAAGTGGATTGGATAAAGACTTGAAAAAGAAAAATGTTGAAGGCTGTGTGAACCGGACAGGGTGGTGGGATTAACTGGATAACTTTTTCAAAGAGTTGTCACAGGCTTGAGGAGTTGAATGGCCTCCTCCTATCCTGTAAGATCCTCTCAGTTTGTGCTCATCAAGTTGATGGACACCAGTGCTGGGCAGGTAAACACTGTTATACTCAAACACCAAAATTGTACGGCTTCTCTCCCGATGTTGAACTTCACCCGACAGGAGCACAGATCAGAAAACCGAGTACACCGTAGCCCCTAGTACTCCCGTTTGCATTCTCATCGAACAGTATATGGTGTCAGGAGCAGAGGTTGGAGATCTGAGTTTCCCATTGTGGGCAGTCCCACACCGTTGGGAAATCCCCCGGGCTGCTGGCGCAACGGAGAATCCCGACAGCGGAGAATCCAGCCCCTGGTGTCCACATTAGGATTTGCCAAGACAAATGCAGAGTAGGTTAAATGCAATGCAAGGATATCCATTTTGTTTATACTTGTCAATCGAAAATAAAACTCAACAGTCGAACACCACAGAAGCCAAGAACCGCTGAGTGAAACTGGCCTGGTATATCAGCTATCCTAGTCTGGCACACAGCTGTGTTCTGACTGCTCTCAGTTATACATCAACAAGCATTTGACCAGGATGAGACTATTCAGCACCCCGTGTCTGTTCTGTCATTTGGTTAAATTCTGGCTGTTCGGTACTTTAATCCAATCTACCAACTCCCACCCCCTTGTCCCCTTATCTAACAAAAATCTGTCAATCTCAGCATCTCTCATACACTGGTCATCAGAATATTCCAGAAAAGAGGACATGAAATGCTGGAAACTCTCAGCAGATCATAGAGCATTAGTAGAAAGAACAGACAAGTTAACATAGACTTATGTAGAAATTACCAGACAACAGCTTGTTCGGTCCAACCGGTCCGTCCTGGCATTTACCCTCCACATGAACACAATTTCTGATTTCAAAGTGGAAGGTGAAGTAAGTCAGCTTACACCGGAACAGTTATTTCTGCATTGAAGTTGCCTCACTCTAGACCTCGTGTGTTTACTTTTTTTTATAAATTTAGAATACCCAGTTATTTTTATTTTCCAATGAAGGGCCAATTTAGTGTGGCCAATACACCTGCACATCTTTTGGGTTGTGGGGGTGAAACCCACGCAGACATGGGGAGAATGTGGAAACTCCACACCGACAGTGACCCAGGGCCGGGATTCAAACCAGGGTCCTCAGCGCTAGAGTCCCAATGCTGCCCCTCATGCGTGTTTTTTCTTTTTAATAATTTTTATTGGAAAATTTTGTATTTATATAACAACAACGAACAGCAATAAAATACCAACAATAACAATAACAGTCATAAACATTCGCCCAACCTCAATGAACAACAAAACATATTAACAACAAATTAAATTAACACAATATTAAATAACCATAGAAAAAAAGATAGAAAAAAGAAAGAACACCCTCCTCTTACCCCCCCCCCCCCCCCCCGTACTGATCCTCTCAGGGCAAATTTGACCCTCTCCAATGTTATAAATCCCGCCATGTCACTGATCCAGGTCTCCACATTTGGGGGCCTCGCATCCTTCCACTGCAGCAAGATCCTTCGTCGGGCTACTAGGGACGCAAAGGCCAGGACACCAGCCTCTTTCGCCTCCTGCACTCCCGGCTCCGCCGCAACTCCAAAAATCGCGAGTCCCCAACCTGGTTTGACCCTGGATCCAACCACCCTCGACACCGTCCTCGCCACCCCCTTCCAGAATTTTTCCAGTGCCGGGCATGCCCAGAACATATGGGCGTGGTTCGCTGGACTCCCCGAACGCCTGGTGCACCTGTCCTCACCCCCAAAGAACCTACTCATCCGAGTCACAGACATATGGGCCCGGTGCAGCACCTTAAATTGGATGAGACTAAGCCTCGCACATGAAGAGGAAGAGTTAACCCTTTCCAAGGCATCCGCCTAAGTCCCATCCTCTATCTGCTCCCCTAGTTCCCCCTCCCATTTAGCCCTCAGCTCCTCCACTGACGACTCCTCCACCTCCTGCATTACCTTATAAATGTCAGACACCTTCCCCTCTCCGACCCACACCCCCGAAAGCACTCTGTCCATCGCCCCACGCTAGGGCAGCAACGGAAATTCCTCCACCTGTCGCCTAGCAAATGCCTTTACCTGCAAGTATCTGAACATGTTCCCTTGGGGGAGCCCAAATTTATCTTCCAGTTCTCCCAGGCCCGCAAACCTCCCGTCAATAAACAGGTCCCTCAATTTACTGATGCCCACCCTATACCACCCCCTAAATCCCCCATCAGTGTTCCCCGGGATGAACCAATGATTTCCACCTAATGGAGCCTCCATCGAGCCCCCTGTTTCCTCCCTATGCCGTCTCCACTGTCCCCAGATTCTTAGGGTCGCCGCCACCACCGGGCTCGTGGTATACCTCTTAGGAGAGAGCGGCAACGGCGCCGTTACCAAGGCACCCAGGCTTGTACCTCTACAAGATGCCATCTCCATTCTTTCCCCCCCCCCCCCCCCCCCCCCCCCCCCCCCATTGACACATTGGCCGCCCAATATTACCCCAAAAGGTTGGGCAGCGCCAGCCCGCCTCTATCCCTCCCTCTCTCCAGGAAAACCCTCTTCACTCTCGGAGTTCCGTGCACCCACACAAAGCTCAAAATACTGCTAGTCACCCTCCTAAAGAAGGCCCTGGGTACGAATATGGGCAGGCACTGAAAGAGGAACAAGAACCTCGGAAGCACCGTCATTTTGACGGACTGCACCCTACCCGCCAACGACAATGGCAACATGTCCCACCTTTTGCATTCCTCCTCCATCTGATCCACAAGCCTGGTGAAATTACGCTTGTGAAGAGTTCCCCCAGTCACTGGCCACCTGCACCCCCAGGTACCTAAAACTCTCCCCTGCCCTCTTAAGCGGGAGCCTACCAATTCCCTCCTGGTCCCCAGGGTGCACCACAAACACCTCACTCTTGCCTAGATTTAGTTTATAGCCTGAAAAGGTCCCAAACTCAGCTAGCAACTCCATCACTCCCGGCATCCCTCCCACTGGGTCCGCCACATACAGTAGCAGGTCATCGGCATACAACGACACCCTATGTTCCTCCCCACCCCGCACCAAACCCATCCAACTTCCTGAATCCCTCAACGCCATCGCCAGCGGCTCGATTGCCAGTGCAAACAACAAGGGGGACAGGGGGCAACCCTGCCTGGTCCCTCGGTAAAGCCGGAAGTACTCCGACCTCCTCCCATTCGTGGCCACACACGCCATCGGGGCCTCATACAGTAGCCTCACCCATCTAATAAACCCTTCACCAAATCCAAACCTCCCCAACACCTCCCACAAGTACCCCCACTCCACTCTATCGAAGGGGGATGGGACGTTTCGACGTGGCCCATTCGGCGTAGCCCTTTCGGCGGAGGAATTTTTCGGTGGAGGAATTTTTCGGCGGCGGGACAGGCTTCAGAAAGACAGGTTAGTGCAATGAGCAGACATTTAATATCGGTCTTGCTCTTGCTCTTAGTTCTAGGATGCGCAGCATTTCTCTCCCGCTTTAGAGGCTGTCCCTGGTTTGCACATGAGCAGTGGGTGACTCCGGAAGGAGCCGGCGAGGTGAAGCGGACAGGCGGCCCAGTTCAGGGGGACAGCAGCCGGCGAGCAGAAGCGGACAGGCGGCCCAGTTCAGGGGGACAGCAGCCGGCGAGGTGAAGCGGACAGGCGGCCCAGTTCAGGGGGACAGCAGCCGGCGAGGTGAAGCGGACAGGCGGCCCAGTTCAGGGGGACAGCAGCCGGCGAGGTGAAGCGGACAGGCGGCCCAGTTCAGGGGGACAGCAGCCGGCGAGGTGAAGCGGACAGGCGGCCCAGTTCAGGGGGACAGCAGCCGGCGAGGTGAAGCGGACAGGCGGCCTGGTTCAGGGGAACAGCACCCCCCCACCCCCAAGGTTTAAAAGGTTTATTCAAAACCTTGGAACCATTTCACCTTTGCTCCTGAGAGGGGAATGGGAGGTTTTTAAAATATTTTAAAAAGTGACGCTGAAATGTCCTGACGCCTGAACGGCCACGCCGAATCAGCCAATTATTTCCCTGACGCCGAATCGGCCACGCCGAATGGGCTACGCCGAAACGTACCAAACCCCTATCGAAGGCCTTCTCCGCATCCAGCGCCACCACTATCTCAGCCTCCCCCTCAATCGCCGGCATCATGATGACATTCAACAACCTCCGCACATTCGTGTTCAGCTGCCTTCCCTTAACAAAACCTGTCTGGTCCTCGTGTACAACCCCTGGCACACAGTCCTCTATCCTCGTGGCCAGGATCTTTGCCAGCACCTTGGCATCCACATTAAGGAGAGATATGGGCCTGTACGAACCACACTGCTGGGGGTCCTTGTCCCTCTTTAAGATGAAAGAAATCAGCGCCCGCGACATCATCGGGGGCAAAGTCCCCCCCTCCCATACCTCATTGAGTGTCCGCACCAACAGGGGGCCCACTAGGTCCACAAACTTTTTATAAAACTCCACCGGGAACCCATCCGGCCCTGGCGCCTTCCCTGACTGCATCTGCCCGATCCCCTTAACCAGCTCCTCCAGCTCAATCGGTGCCCCCAACCCCTCCTCCTGCACCTTCGGGAAAGATAGCCCATCGAGAAAACTCTCCATTCCCCTCCTCTCCACCGTTGGCTACGACCGGTACAGTTCCCCGTAAAAGTCCTTGAAGACATCATTCACCTCTACCCCCTTCCGCACCACATTCCCACTGTTATCTCTCACTCCAGCAATTTCCCTAGCCGCATCCCGCTTGCGGAGCTGATGAGCCAGCATCCTACTCGCCTTTTCACCATGTTCATACACTGCCCCTTGTGCCTTCCTCCACTGTGCCTCCGCCTTTCTAGTTGTCAACAAATCAAATTTAGCCTGTAGGCTGCGCCTCTCCCCCAACAATCCCTCCTCTGGTGCCTCTGCGTACCTCCTATCTACCTCCAGGATCTTCCCCACCAGTCTATCCCTCTCACTCCTCTCCCTGTGAGCCTGGATGGATATCAGCTCCCCACGAATCACTGCCTTCAGGGCTTCCCAGACCATCCCCACCCGGACTTCCCCCGTATCATTTGCCTCGAGGTACCCCTCAATACTTGCCTGGACCCTCCTGCACACCTCCTCCTCCGCCAACAACCCCACATCCAACCGCCACAACGGGCGCTGGTCCCGCACCTCCCCCATCTCCAAATCCATCCTATGCGGAGCGTGGTCGGAGATTGCAATGGCCGAATACTCGGCCTCCTCCACTCTCGGAATCAGTCCCCTACTCACCACGAAGAAGTCTATCCGAGAATAAACCCTATGTACGTGGGAGAAAAAGGAATACTCCCGTGCCCTCGGCCTCACAAACCTCCATGGATCCACCCATCCCATCTGGTCCATAAAGCCCCTCAGCACCTTGGCCGCCGCCGGCCTCCTACCCGTCCTTGAACTGGACCAATCCAGTGAAGGATCCAACACCGCATTGAAGTCCCCACCCATAATCAGACCTCCCGCCTCTAGATCCGGGACACGTCCCAGCATACGCTTCATAAAGCCCGCATCATCCCAATTTGGGGCATACACACTAACAAGTACCACCTTCTCTCCCTGTAGCCTGCCCCTTACCATAACAAACCTACCCCCCTTATCCGCCACCACCTCAGATGCCTCAAACGACACATTTTTCCCCACCAGAATCGCCACCCCCCCGGTTCTTCACATCCAACCTGGAGTGGAAAACCTGCCCCACCCACCCCTTCCTCAGACGGACCTGGTCCACCACCTTCAGATGGCTCTCCTGAAGCATTGCCACATCTGCCTTTAGCCCCCTCAGATGAGCAAGTACCCTAGACCGCTTCACTGGCCCATGCAGTCCTCTCACATTCCAGGTGACGAACCGGATCAGAGGGCGAGATGCCCCGTCCCCCGCCGACTAGCCATAGCCCGTCGACTGCCCGCCCCAGGCCAGCACCCCCCGCCCGACCCAGTCCCCACGGCGACAGCACCTCACCTCTGTCCCCCCGGCCCACGCCAGCTCCTTCCTGACCCTACCAGCAGCAACCCGGTATTCCCCCCCCCCCAGGCTAGGAACCCTCCTAGCCGCGACCCGTCCTCCATTGTACTTCCGTGGGTCAGCTAACTTCTGCTGACCCTGGAAACTCCCGCCAAAACCCAACCCCTCCCAAAGTGGGATAGTCCCCCCCCCCCCCCCGTCACTCCTCAAGGCACCGCTCCAGCATGGGAAGGAGCCAGTAAAGGCCCCGCCCCCCCCGCCATCTCCACCCCTCCAGCCCCGCAACGCGGGAAACCAGAGGAAAGCCCACGCTTTCGCACTGCCCCACCACACCCTTCTGACGCAACTCCCAAATACCAGCCCCACTCCATACCCCAACCCCATACAGAAAACAACAAACCCCCAAACCCCCCCCCGCAAAATACAAAACTCAAACCATGCCCCCCAACAGAAAACAGAACAAAACCCAAATAAATAACCATATCAAAATTACAAAAGTACAGAAAAAATACAGCAACAGCAAAAACCAGCAATAAAACATTACAACCGACCCCGCAACACCCAACCCCTAGTTCGAGTCCAGCTTCTCCGTCAGCACAAAGGCCCACGCCTCCTCCAGGGAATCAAAATAGTAATGCCTCTCCAAATAAGTTACCCACAAGCGCGCAGGCTGCAACATTCCGAATTTTATTTTCTTCTTGTGGAGCACCTCCTTCATCCGATTAAACCCGGACCGCCGCTTAGCCACCACCGCACTCCAATCCTGGTAGATCCGTACTACCCGTATTCTCCCAATTGCTGCTCTTTACCCTCTTGGCCCAGCGCAGCACACACTCCCAATCGCTGAAGCGGTGAAACCTCACCAGCACCGCACGCGGGGGTTCATTCTCCTTGGGCCTCCTGGCCAGTACTCTGTGGGCTCCCTCCAGCTCCAGGGGCAGACTGAAAGACTCTGCCCCCACCAACGTGTTCAGCATCCTGGCCACGTAGGTTGTCAGATCCGACCCCTCCAGACCCTCCGCAAGGCCCAAGATCCTCAGATTCTTCCGCCTCATGCGGAGATCAAGCTCCTCGAAGCGGTCTTGCCACTTCTTATGGAATGCCTCATGCCCCTCCACCTTACTCACGAGGACCATGGCCTCCTCCTCTCGTGCAGTGGCCTGCTCCTGCAACGCCTGGATGGCAGCACCCTGGGTCGTCTGGATCTCCAAAAGCTTTTTGTTTGTTTCCTGCAGAGAGCTCAGCAGCTCAGCCTTAAAATCTGCAAAACAGTGCAGGAGAGCAGCTTGCTGCTCCTGCGCCCACAGCCTCCACTCCTCTGGTGCTCCGCCGGCCGCCATTTTGAAATCCTTCCCCCGTTTTTTCTGGGGAGCTGCTGCCGTTTTTTTCCGTGTTCCACTCCGAGTTCGATGCATTAAATGTGGAGATAGTTGATCACAACACCTTCTCCCACCAGGAGACGTTGAAGAAACTCCGTTTTGGGCTCTTAAAAGAGCCGAAAAGTCCGTTTAAATCGGGAGCTCCCAAATGCGCGGCTTACTACATCATCGCGAGTAGCATGGTGGTTAGCATCAATGCTTCACAGCTCCAGGGTCCCAGGTTCGATTCCCGGCTGGGTCACTGTCTGTGTGGAGTCTGCACGTCCTCCCCGTGTGTGCGTGGGTTTCCTCCGGGTGCTCCGGTTTCCTCCCACAGTCCAAAGATGTGCGGGTTAGGTGGATTGGCCATGCTAAATTGCCCGTAATGTAAGGTTATTGGGGGGATTGTTGGGTTACGGGTATACGGGTTACGTGGGTTTAAGTAGGGTGATCATTGCTCGGCACAACATCGAGGGCTGAAGGGCCTGTTCTGTGCTGTACTGTTCTATGTTCTATCGCCGCCACCGGAAGTCCCCTCATGCGTGTTTACTTAACAGCATTTAGGGCGGGATTCTCCGACCGCCAATGCCGAAATCGTGTTCGGCGATCGGCCGAAAAATCCATGTTTATGCTGGAATCGGGGGCGGTGCTGTTTTTGCGATGCTCCACCCCCTCAAATACAGCGTATGCGGGGAGTACGGCGCACACTGTCTGGATGGCCTCAGGACGTCACCTGAGGCCCTACCACGATGCTCCACCCCTGATGGTCCGAGTCCCCAACGGTGTGGCGCGCGTGTCCTCGCAACTTTCGGAGTCCTCACGTGGCGGCTGCGGACTGTGTCCAGCAGCGCCACAGTCTGGGGAGGAGCCATTCTGCTGGCGGGGGGGGGGGGAAGAGAGAGGGGACTTCGGCGGGGGCTGGGGGGATTGATGGGGGGTGGTCCGGGGGTGGCGAGGGTAGTGACGGGGGGGACGGTCTTTGGCAAGCCGGGTCGGCGCACAGCCGGCGCCATATTCGCGGCCGCCGCAGGCACCGACTTTCTGATTGTACAACCTGACCGATCCTGCAGAAATAGCCGCAGAATTAGAGAACACAGCCCTTAGACTTTGCAGCCTTCAAAAGGACAACTTGGCTGCAGAATTGCACATTCTACATTGCAAAGTACCACATGGTCTGTATAAAATAACACACTGGACTACCCATGTACATCACCACAGGAGATTTTGATATATATTTTATATTGGTAGTACCGTGTCAGTACAGAACAATTGGCATCATTTTTAAAATCACCTGACGGTCATTATCCAATTTAGAAGCAACATTTGAACTGTATTTGAATTGTTTTATAAATCTAAGATTTAATGAACTTTATTTCCTCTGCCAGGTTAAATATAGAAAGAGGTGATCCTTCCTCAGTGGATGCAAGGCCAGGACAAACCGTGAGGTTATTGTGCAGGGTCGATGCTTCCCCCTCTCGTACTGTTGAATGGCACAGAGATGGAAGGCCATTATATTCAGTGAGGTTAGTGTAAGTTAAAAGGGCTGAGCTGATAATAGCTCTGGCTGGAGAGCTTCTTCTAGAATTCTAGAGTTCCGTGTTCTAAATGCGAGAATGTCTATCTCAGCTCCCTTCATGCAACCTTTCCCCGGATGATATGGACATTATTCCTGAAGTACAACTGCTGTGTTGAATGGGGAGTATTTGATAATTGTTCACTTAAGTTTTTACTCAGCTTGTCAGTTGAGGGACGACGGTCAATAGAATGGACATGCTTTCATATCCCTGTTCCATGACCTCTGGATGTTCCAAAGTGCTTTACAGCTAATGGTGCATTTTGGAGTATAGTTCCTATTTGTCATGTGAGAAATACAGCAACAATTTATGCAAAGCATGCTCCCACATTTAGCAACATAATGATGACCGGATAACATTGTAGAGATGTTGGTGGAGGGATAAATATTGACCAGGTTATGGCAGTAAATTCCATTGCTCTTCAATGCAAAATAATTTTTTACATCCACCTCAGGGGGTATTGGGACCACAGCTTAACATCTCTTCTGAAAGATCGCACCTCTGACTGCAACACTCCCTCAGTACTGATCTGGAATTGGAAGGGATAGTTGTCTCCTGAGCTGCTTTTACTAACCTGTTAAAGGGATTCATTTTGCTCTTTCTCACATATAGACACATCATGCACTCAGATGGGTCATTAAAGATCAACTGGGTTCAAGACCAAGATGCTGGATTGTACACATGTCGCGCATCCAATGGACGTGATCAGGATTTCCGTCACGTTCAACTTACTGTTCAAGGTACTGTTTGTGGATTGGGAGCTTTGATCTGAAACACTAAAGCTGAAAGAGCAAGAGATTCTTGGTGTTGTAACATTAGAGCACAAACACTTAACATACTCATTTATACTCCTCCTCAATGGTACTATAAATTATTTTTAAGATAATGGACAGTTCAGTCTTGTATGAATGTGATATGAATGTATTAATAATGGGTCATTCCTAGAAGAAACTATCCTGAAAAGCACACTATTTTTGTCTAATAAACAATCCTGTGTAAATGTTCTTTATCTATGATTCTCACGGGTTACCTTCAATCCCTGCACAAGTATGAACATAGGAAGAGTAAGAATCAAAACATCATTTGGCTGTTAGAAGCCATGTCAGCACATGGTTAGCACTGCTGCCTCATGGTGCCAGGGATCCAGGTTCAATCTGGCCTCGGATCACTGTCTGTGCGGAGTCTGCACTTTCTCCCCGTGTCTGTGTGGGTTTCCTCCGGGTGCTCCGGTTTCCTCCCACAGTCCAAAGATGTGCAGGTTGGGTGGATTGGCCATGCTAAATTGCCCTTAGCGTCCAAAGGTTAGGTGGGGTTATGGGGATAGTGTGTGGGAGATGGCCTAGGTAGAGTGATCTTTTGGAGGGTTGGTGCAGGCTTGATAGGCAAAATGGCCTCCTTCTGCATTGTAGAGATTCTATGATCCCCTTAGTATTCCACCTGTGCTTTGAACACTGCTGTATTCTGCACTCTTACCAATCAGTTTGGTGGATTATTTCAGAGCTCATCACTCCCCTTCTGTAAAATGTCTTCCTGATATTTGATGTAAATTGCTCTCATTGTTAAACTAACTGCACAGGCAGTTTTGATGTACCTCTGCTCCCCTTGATCATATTTTGATTTAGTTATTTGAAAAGCTTATTTTGGTTTGTTTACACTGGTGTGCATTTTCCTAATCAGAACATAACATTGATCACAAGTATTTGTGTCCTGGGAAACACGATCAGATCATTGACACTCACTCGGTGAACTCGTCAACACTTTTTTTTACGTTCTTGTGTTCTGGATCAAACTTGTGCTAATCATGAAACCTGTGAGTCCAGTAAAATTAAAAGCTAACCAAAAGGTTAGGAGGGGTTATTGGGTTATGGGGATAAGGTGGAAGTGAGGGCTTAAGTGGGTCGGTGCAGATTTGATAGGCCTAATGGCCTCCTTCTGCACTGTATGTTCTATGTTTATCTAGATTTTGTAGATTTTAGGATGGTAGATAAGATAGTGAAATGGGCAGAAGCGTGGCGGAGGGTCGTCAGTGCAAAAGTGTGACGTGATGCACTTTGGGGAAGACAGCATTACTGCAAATCACATGATTTTGAAAATGTGGAGATGACACAGGATTGGGAACGATTTAAAATTCAGCAAAGGCACACCAAGGGACTGATAAAGAAGGGGAAAGTATAATTTTAAAGTAAACTAGCGAGGAACATAGGTTTCTATAGGTATGTGAAGAGAAAAAAATTAATAACTAATGTAGGCCCCCATACAGTCAGAAACGGGGGAATTCATAACAGGGAACAATGACATGGTTGGGGAACTAAGTTCGTACTTTGTTTCTGTCTTCACAAAGGAAGACATGAATAATGTACCGAAGGTTCTGAGAAACACAAGTTTTAGTGAGGAGCTGAAGGAAATTTTATCAAGGATTTCATAGCACAGCATTTGGAAAGCAGTGGTGTAATCAGACAAAGTCAGCATGGATTTAAGAAAGAAAAAGCATGCTTGACAAATCTAGTAGATTTCTTTGAAAATGTAACTAGTAGAGTTGACCAGGGAGAACCGGTGGATGTGGTTTATTTAGACATTTAGAATGTTTTCGACAATGTCTCACATAGCAGATTAATATGTAAAGTTAAAGCGTATGGGATTACGGGTAGTGTCTTGAGTTGGATAAAAAGCTGGTTAGCACACAGGAAGCAAAAAGTTGAAATAAATGGATCCTTTTCTGATTACCAGGCAGACTAGTGGGTACCGCAGAGGTCTGTGCTGGGACCCCACCTGTTCACATTATATATTAATGATTTGGATGAGGGAACTAAATGTATTGGGCGGGATTCTCCGTTTTGCTGCCTCCGTTTTCTGGTGCGGACCGCCTCCACCGGCAGCGGGATTCTCTGTCCCGGCAGCCAGCCAATGAGGTTTCCCAATGTGAGCACCCTCACACTGTCGGGAAATCCACGGTCATGATTGCGCTGCTGGTAATCCGGAGGATCCTGCCAATGGAGAATCCAGCTCATTATCTCCAAATTTGCAGAAGATACAAAGTTGGGTGGGAGCATGAGCTGTAAGGAAGATGTAGAGATGCTTCAGCGGGATTTGAACAGGCTGAGTGAGTGGGCACTAGCATGGCAGGTGCAGTGTAATGTGGATAAATGCGAGGTTAGTTGCTTCGGTAGAAAAAACAGGAAGGCAGATTATTATCTGAGAGGCTGTTGATTGAGAGGAGGGAATGTGCAACGAGACCTGGGTCTCCTTGTATTCCAGCCGCTGAAATTAAGCATGCAGGTGCAAGCAGGCAGTAAAGAAGGCAAATGGTATGTTGGCCTTCATTGCAAGAGGATTTGAGAATAGGAATAGTGATGCTTTACTACATTTGTGTAGGGTACTGATGAGGCCACACCTGGAGTATTGTGTGCAGTTTTGGTGTCCTTATCTGAGGAAGGATGTTCTTGCTATGGAGGGAGAGCAGCGAAGGTTTACCTGGCTGATTCCTAGGCTGTCATATGAGGAGAGACTAAATTGGTTAGGGTTATACTCATTAGAGTTTAGAAGGGTGAGAGTGGATCTCATAAAAACTTATAAAATTCAAACAGGATTAGACAGGATAGATTCAGAAAGAATGTTCCCGATGATGGAGGTGTCCAAAACTAGGGGTCATAGTTTGAGGATAAGGTAAACTTTAAAGTAAACCTTTAAGGACTGAGGTGAGGAAAAATGTCTTCACCCAGAGAGTGGTGAAGCTGTGGAGTTCGCTACCACAAAGTAGTTGAGGCCAAAACGTTGTGTAATTTCAAGAAGGAATTAGATATAGCTCTTGGGGCTCAAGGGATATGGAGGGAAGGCAGAATCAGGGTATTGAACTTGATGATCAGCCATGACCATAATGAATGGCAGAGCAGGCTCAAACGCCGAATGGTCTCCTCCTGCTTCTGTTTTTTCTGTGTCCCTCTACACAAATCCGTCAAAGTTAATAAGACAGTTAAAGAAGCATATGGGCTACTGGCTTTATAACTAAAGGAATAGAATATAAAATCAAAGCGATCATACTGGAACTTTATTAATCACTGGAATATTGTGACAATTCTCAGCACCTCACTTCTGGAAATATATAACGGGCATTGAAAGGGTACAGAGTAATTCATTGGGATGTTAGCAGTTATGATGAGAGGTTGGTAAAATTGGGACTGTTCTCTTTGGAACAGAGCCAGGGGCGTGGAACTAATTGGATTGTTCTTTCAAAGAGCTGGCACAGAAAAGATGGGCTGAATGGCCTCGTCATTTACTGTAAGATTCTGCAAACTCTTCAATACCTGAATGAGGAGACCCTGGTTAATGAAGTCCTGTCCCTGGGCTGTGGAGAGTAAATTCTTTAGATCACTATTGTTTTTTCAAAAAAGCTGAATGATGTTGATTGACAAAGCTGGTCAATTTGTTTCTATAATCTCAGATGATTCTCTTTGGGAACATTGGACATTGAATATTTGATTTGTCTCTTCTGCTGTTCCCTGTGTCCAGCTGCTACTCACATCCAACCAAGTTTGTCTGTGAATGAAGCTCAGGTTGGGTTCTCAGCACAGCTGCCCTGCCTGGCTGAAGGACTGCCAAGACCGCAGGTGTTCTGGGAGAGAAACGGCACATGGTTGGGACTGGCAACCAGGCCTCGCCTCACTCAACTGGACGACCAGTCTTTACGCTTTACCTCTGTAGTGCCTAGCGATGCAGGGGAATACGTCTGTGTTGCTCACAATAATGTGGGACCAGTGGAAAGGATGGTGGTGGAACTTAAGGTCAAAGGTTTTTACATTGGTTTGCAATTCCTTCATGGAGCCAGGGACCCGGGTTCGATTCCTGGCTTGGGTCAATGTCTGTGCGGAGCCTGCACGTTCTCCCCGTGTTTCGTGGGTTTCCTCCGGGTGCTCTGGTTTCCTCCCACAAGTCCCGAAAGATGTGCTGTTAGGTGATTTGGACATTTGAATTCTCCCTTGGTGTAGCTGAACAGGTGCCGGAATGTGGCGACGTGGGCATTTTTACAGTAACTTCATTGCAGTGAAGCCTACTTGTGACACTAATAAAGATTACTAAAAACCTAAAACCATAGAAAAGTTACAGTACTGAAGGAGGCCATTCAGCCCATTGCGTCTGCACCATAGAACATAGAACGATACAGCGCAGTACAGGCCCTTCGGCCCTCGATGTTGCACCGACATGGAAGAAAACTAAAGGCCATCTAACCTACACTATGCCATTATCATCCATATGCTTATCCAATAAACTTTTAAATGCCCTCAATGTTGGCGAGTTCACTACTGTTGCAGGTAGGGCATTCCACAGCCTCACCACTCTTTGCGTAAAAAACCCACCTCTGACCTCTGTCCTATATCTATTACCCCTCAATTTAAGGCTATGTCCCCTCGTGCTAGCCACCTCCATCCGCGGGAGAAGGCTCTCACTGTCCACCCTATCTAACCCTCTGATCATTTTGTATGCCTCTATTAAGTCACCTCTTAACCTTCTTCTCTCTAACGAAAACAACCTCAAGTCCATCAGCCTTTCCTCATAAGATTTTCCCTCCATACCAGGCAACATCCTGGTAAATCTCCTCTGCACCCGTTCCAAAGCTTCCACGTCCTTCCTATAATGAGGCGACCAGAACTGTACGCAATACTCCAAATGCGGCCGTACTAGAGTTTTGTACAACTGCAACATGACCTCATGGCTCCGGAACTCAATCCCTCTACCAATAAAGGCCAACACACCATAGGCCTTCTTCACAACCCTATCAACCTGGGTGGCAACTTTCAGGGATCTATGTACATGGACACCGAGATCCCTCTGCTCATCAACACTACCAAGAATTTTACCATTAGCCAAATATTCCGCATTCCTGTTATTCTTTCCAAAGTGAATCACCTCACACTTCTCCACATTAAACTCCATTTGCCACCTCTCAGCCCAGCTCTGCAGCTTATCTATGTCCCTCTGTAACCTGCAACATCCTTCCGCACTGTCTACAACTCCACCGACTTTAGTGTCGTCTGCAAATTTACTCACCCATCCTTCTGCGCCCTCCTCTAGGTCATTTATAAAAATGACAAACAGCAACGGCCCCAGAACAGATCCTTGTGGTACGCCACTCGTAACTGAACTCCATTCTGAACATTTCCCATCAACTACCACTCTCTGTCTTCTTTCAACTAGCCAATTTCTGATCCACATCTCTAAATCACCCTCAATCCCCAGCCTCCGTATTTTCTGCAATAGCCGACCGTGGGGAACCTTATCAAATGCTTTACTGAAATCCATATACACCACATCAACTGCTCTACCCTCGTCTACCTGTTCAGTCACCTTCTCAAAGAACTCGATAAGGTTTGTGAGGCATGACCTACCCTTCACAAAACCATGCTGACTATCCCTAATCATATTATTCCTATCTAGATGATTATAAATCGTATCTTTTATAATCCTCTCCAAGACTTTACCCACCACAGACGTTAGGCTCACTAGCCTATAGTTACCGGGGTTATCTCTACTTCCCTTCTTGAACAAAGGGACCACATTTGCTATCCTCCAGTCCTCTGGCACTATTCCTGTAGCCAATGATGACCTAAAAATCAAAGCCAAAGGCTCAGCAATCTCTTCCCTGGCTTCCCAGAGAATCCTAGGATAAATCCCATCAGGCCCCGGGGACTTATCTATTCTCATCTTGTCCAGAATTGCCAACACTTCTTCCCTACGCACCTCAATGCCATCTATTCTAATAGCCTGGGTCTCAGCATTCTCCTCCACAATATTATCTTTTTCCTGAGTGAATACTGACGAAAGTATTCATTTAGTATCTCGCTTATCTCCTCAGCCTCCACACACAACTTCCCACCACTGTCCTTGACTGGCCCTACTCTTACCCTAGTCATTCTTTTATTCCTGACATACCTATAGAAAGCTTTTGGGTTTTCCTTGATCCTACCTGCCAAAGACTTCTCATGTCCCCTCCTTGCTCGTCTTAGCTCTCTCTTTAGATCCTTCCTCGCTTCCTTGTAACTATCAAGCGCCCCAACTGAAACTTCACACCTCTAGAGTGCTGAGCTTGTGGCATTTGAGTGCTACAGTGAGAGTTTGGTGACTGAGGGAGTATAAGGGTTCATTTTTATTTAAAGTCTAGTATTTCTTTTATTTAGTTAATTAACTTAAAAGTTGCTGTTTGGTCTATAAGAAGGTGAATTTTGAATCAGCTTTAAACAAGGTTCTACTTGGACTTACTTGCAGCTGGAGCTTGTTAATTAGTTAATTGCATTAGGCCAGTTTTCAGAAGCTAGAGTCACAGTATAAATAGGAGCTAGTTACAGTGCAGACTTTGTTTGCACTGAGTGCTGAGCTTGTGGCATTTGAGTGCTACAGTGAGAGTTTGGTGACTGAGGGAGTGCTGAGCTTGTGGCATTTGAGTGCTACAGTGAGAGTTTGGTGACTGAGGGAGTGCTGAGGTTGTGGCATTTGAGTGCTACAGTGAGAGTTTGGTGACTGAGGGAGTGCTGAGCTTGTGACATTTGAATGCTACAGTGAGAGTTTGGTGACTGAGGGAGTTAGGTGAGGAGGGAGTAAGGTGCTCCTTACATTTCATTTCCTATATTTATCAAAGAGCGTGAAGAGAGCCAGGAGTTTAGAGTACAGCTGACTGGAAGTAGAGTCGGAGGGCGGAGGTCCAGTTGGTCCAAGGGGCAGCTAATTCTGTAAAGTAAGAGGGGATGGAGGCTAGGGCAGTTGCATGCTCCTCCTGTAGGATGTGGGTGGTGAGGGATACCACTGGTGTCCCCGCTGACTATACCTGCGGGAAGTGCACCCAACTCCAGCTCCTCAGAGACCGTGTTAAGGTGCTGGAGCTGGATGAACTTCGGATCATCCGGGAGGCAGAGGGGGTCATAGAGAAGAGTTACAGGGAGGTAGCCACACCAAAGGTACTGGACAAGAGTAGCTGGGTTACAGTCAGGGGAAAGAAAACTAACAAGCATACAGTGCAGGGATCCCTCGTGGCCGTTCCCCTTCAAAACAAGTATACCGTTTTGGATGCTGTTGGGGGGGATGACCTACCGGGGGAAGGCCCCAGCGGCCAGGTCTCTGGCACTGAGTCTGGCTCTGGGGATCAGAAGGGAAGGGGGGAGCATAGAAAAGCAATAGTAATAGGAGATTCAATGGTTAGGGGAATAGATAGGAGATTCTGTGGTCGCGAGCGAGACTCCCGAAAGGTATGTTGCCTCCCGGGTGCCAGGGCCAGGGATGTCTCTGATCGTGTCTTCAGGATCCTGAAGGGGGAGGGTGAGCAGCCAGAAGTCGTGGTGCACATTGGTACCAACGATGTAGGTAGGAAAAAGGGTGTGGAGGTAATAAACAAGTTTAGGGAGTTAGGCGGGAAGTTAAAGGCCAGGACAGACAGAGTTGTCATCTCTGGTTTGTTGCCGGTGCCACGTGATAGCGAGGCTAGGAATAGGGAGAGAGTGCAGTTGAACACGTGGCTGCAGGAATGGTGTAGGAGGGAGGGCTTCAGGTATTTGGATAATTGGAGCGCATTCTGGGGAAGGTGGGACCTGTACAAGCAGGACGGGTTGCATCTGAACCAGAGGGGCACCAATATCCTGGGAGGGAGGTTTTCTAGTACTCTTCGGGAGGGTTTAAACTAATTTGGCAGGGGAATGGGAACCGGATCTGTAGTCCAGCAACTAAGGTAGACGATAGTCGGGACGCCAAAGCACGTAGTGATGCAGTGGGGAAGGTAACAATGACAAAGGAGAGTACTTGCAGGCAAGGAGATGGGTTGAAGTGTGTATACTTTAATGCAAGAAGCATCAGGAATAAGGTGGGTGAACTTAAGGCATGGATCTGTACTTGGGACTACGATGTGGTGGCCATCACGGAAACTTGGATAGAAGAGGGGCAGAAATGGTTGTTGGAGGTCCCTGGTTATAGATGTTTCAACAAGATTAGGGAGGATGGTAAAAGAGGTGGGGGGGGGGGGTGGTGGCATTGTTAATTAGAGATAGTATAACAGCTGCAGAAAGGCAGTTCGAGGGGGATCTGCCTACTGAGGTAATATGGGTTGAAGTTAGAAATAGGAAAGGAGCAGTCACCTTGTTGGGAGTTTTCTATAGGCCCCCCAATAGCAGCAGAGATGTGGAGGAACAGATTGGGAAACAGATTTTGGAAAGGTGCAGAAGTCACAGGGTAGTAGTCATGGGCGACTTCAACTTCCCAAACATTGAGTGGAAACTCTTTAGATCAAATAGTTTGGATGGGGTAGTGTTTGTGCAGTGTGTCCAGGAAGCTTTTCTAACACAGTATGTAGATTGTCCGACCAGAGGGGAGGCCATATTGGATTTAGTACTTGGTAATGAACCAGGGCAGGTGATAGATTTGTTAGTGGGGGAGCATTTTGGAGGTAGTGACCACAATTCTGTGACTTTCACTTTAGTAATGGAGAGGGATAGGTGCGAGCAACAGGGCAGGGTTTATAATTGGGGGAAGGGTAAATACAATGCTGTCAGACAAGAATTGAAGTGCAGAAGTTGGGAACATAGGCTGTCAGAGAAGGACACAAGTGAAATGTGGAACTTGTTCAAGGAACAGGTACTGCGTGTCTTTGATATGTATGTCCCTGTCAGGCAGGGAATAGATGGTCGAGTGAGGGAACCATGGTTGACAAGAGAGGTTGAATGTCTTGTTAAGAGGAAGAAGGAGACTTATGTAAGGCTGAAGAAACAAGGTTCAGACAGGGCGCTGGAGGGATACAAGATAGCCAGGAGGGAACTGAAGAAAGGGATTAGGAGAGCTAAGAGAGGGCATGAAAAATCTTTGGCGGGTAGGATCAAGGAAAACCCCAAGGCCTTTTACACATATGTGAGAAATATGAGAATGACTAGAGCGAGGGTAGGTCCGATTAAGGACAGTAGCGGGAGATTGTGTATTGAGTCTGAAGAGATAGGAGAGGTCTTGAACAAGTATTTTTCTTCAGTATTTACAAACGAGGGGCGCCATATTGTTGGAGAGGACAGCGTGAAGCAGACTGATAAGCTTGAGGAGATACTTGTCAGGAAGGAAGATGTGTTGCGCGTTTTGAAAAACTTGAGGATAGACAAGTCCCCCGGGCCTGACGGGATATATCCAAGGATTCTATGGGAAGCAAGAAATGAAATTGCAGAGCCGTTGGCAATGATCTTTTCGTCCTCGCTGTCAACAGGGGTGGTACCAGAGGATTGGAGAGTGGCGAATGTCGTGCCCCTGTTCAAAAAAGGGAATAGGGATAACCCTGGGAATTACAGACCAGTTAGTCTTACTTCGGTGGTAGGCAAAGTAATGGAAAGGGTACTGAGGGATAGGATTTCTGAGCATCTGGAAAGGCATTGCTTGATTAGGGATAGTCAGCACGGATTTGTGAGGGGTAGGTCTTGCCTTACAAGTCTTATTGAATTCTTTGAGGAGGTGACCAAGCATGTGGATGAAGGTAAAGCAGTGGATGTAGTGTACATGGATTTTAGTAAGGCATTTGATAAGGTTCCCCATGGTAGGCTTATGCAGAAAGTAAGGAGGCATGGGATAGTGGGAAATTTGGCCAGTTGGATAACAAACTGGCTAACCGATAGAAAACAGAGAGTGGTGGTGGATGGCAAATATTCAGCCTGGAGCCCAGTTATCAGTGGCGTACCGCAGGGATCAGTTCTGGGTCCTCTGCTGTTTGTGATTTTCATTAACGACTTGGATGAGGGAGTTGAAGGGTGGGTCAGTAAATTTGCAGATGATACGAAGATTGGTGGAGTTGTGGATAGTAAGGAGGGCTGTTGTCGGCTTCAAAGAGACATAAATAGAATGCAGAGCTGGGCTGAGAAGTGGCAGATGGAGTTTAACCCTGACAAGTGTGAGGTTGTCCATTTTGGAAGGACAAATCTGAATGCGGAATACAGGGTTAATGGTAGGGTTCTTGGCAATGTGGAGGAGCAGAGAGATCTTGGGGTCTATGTTCATAGTTCTTTGAAAGTTGCCACTCAAGTGGATAGAGCTGTGAAGAAGGCCTATGGTGTGCTAGCGTTCATTAGCAGAGGGATTGAATTTAAGAGCCGTGAGGTGATGATGCAGCTGTACAAAACCTTGGTCAGGCCACATTTGGAGTACTGTGTGCAGTTCTGGTCACCTAATTTTAGGAAGGATGTGGAAGCTTTGGAAAAGGTGCAAAGGAGATTTACCAGGATGTTGCCTGGAATGGAGAGTAGGTCATACGAGGAAAGGTTGAGGGTGCTAGGCCTTTTCTCATTAGAACGGAGAAGGATGAGGGGCGACTTGATAGAGGTTTATAAGATGATCAGGGGAATAGATAGAGTAGACAGTCAGAGACTTTTTCCCCGGATGGAACACACCATTACAAGGGGACATAAATTTAAGATAAATAGTGGAAGATATAGAGGGGATGTCAGAGGTAGGTTCTTTACCCAGAGAGTAGTGGGGGCATGGAATGCACTGCCTGTGGTAGTAGTTGAGTCGGAAAAGTTAGGGACCTTCAAGCGGCTATTGGATAGGTACTTGGATTAGGGTAGAATAATGGAGTGTAGGTTAACTTCTTAAGGGCAGTGCACCCTGGAGACCAGGAGGAAGGAATTGGTAGGCTCCCGCTTAGGCGGGCAGGGGAGAGCTTTAGGTACCTGGGGGTGCAAGTGGCCAGGGACTGGGGGACTCTCCACAAGCATAACTTTACCAGGCTGGTAGATCAGATGGAGGAGGAGTTCAGGAGGTGGGACATGCTGCCATTGTCGTTGGCGGGGAGGGTGCAGTCCGTCAAAATGACAGTGCTTCCAAGGTTCTTGTTCCTTTTTCAGTGCCTGCCCATATTTATCCCCAGGGCCTTCTTTAGGAGAGTGACTAGCAGTATTCTGAGTTTTGTGTGGGCACATGGGACTCCGAGAGTGAGGAGGGTGTTCCTGGAGCGAGGAAGGGATGGAGGTGGGCTGGCACTGCCCAACCTTCTGGGGTACTATTGGGCAGCCAATGTGTCAATGGTGCGTAAATGGGTGATGGAGGGGGGAGGGGTGGCGTGGAAAAGAATGGAGATGGCGTCATGTAGAGGTACGAGCCTGGGTGCCATGGTAACGGCACCGTTGCCGCTCTCCCCTAAGAGGTTTACCACGAGCCCGGTGGTGGCGGCGACCCTAAGAATCTGGGAACAATGGAGACGGCATCGGGGGGAAACAGGGGGCTCGATGGAGGCTCCACTGGGTGGCAACCATCGGTTCATCCCGGGGAACACGGATGGGGGATTCAGGGGGTGGCAAAGGGTGGGCATCATCAAATTGAGGGACCTGTTTATTGGCGGGAGGTTTGCGGGCCTGGGGGAACTGGAAGATAAATTTGGCCTTCCCCAAGGGAACATGTTCAGATACCTGCAGGTAAAGGCGTTTGCTAGGCGACAGGTAGAGGGCTTCCCTTTGCTGCCCTCGCAGGGGACGATGGACAGAGTGCTTTCGGGGGTGTGGGTAGGAGAGGGGAAGGTGTCTGACATCTATAAGGTAATGCAGGAGGTGGAGGAGTCGTCAGTGGAGGAGCTGAAGGCTAAATGGGAGGAGGAACTCGGGGAGCAGATAGAGGACGGGACTTGGGCGGATGCCTTGGAGAGAGTCAACTCTTCCTCCTCATGTGCGAGGGTTAGTCTCATCCAATTTAAGGTGCTGCACCGGGCCCACATGTCCGGGACTAGGATGAGTAGGTTCTTCAGGGGTGCGGATAGGTGCACCAGATGTTCGGGGAGTCCTGCGAACCACGCCCATATGTTCTGGGCATGCCCAGCACTGGAAGAATTCTGGAAGGGGGTGGCGGGGACGGTGTCGAGGGTGGTTGGATCCAGGGTCAAACCAGGGTGGGGACTCGCGATTTTTGGAGTTGCGGTAGAGCCGGGAGTGCAGGAGGCGAAAGAGGCCGGTGTCCTGGCCTTTGCGTCCCTAGTAGCCCGTCGAAGGATTCTGTTACAATGGAAGGATGCAAGGCCCCCAAGTGTGGAGACCTGGATCAGTGACATGGCGGGATTTATAAAATTGGAAAAGGTCAAATTTGCCCTGAGAGGATCAATACAAGGGTTCTATAAACGATGGCAGCCTTTTCTGGACTTCCTGGCTCAGAGATAGGTAACTGGGTCAATAGCAGCAGCAACCCGGGGGGGGGGGGGGGGGGGGGGGGTGCATTATTGTAGTGTTTATTCTGTAACTTTATAGTGTGTTAATTTGCGTTGTTGTTAAAATGCTGGGTTGTTCATGGGGATGGGGCGAATGTATATGATTGTTTATATTATTGTTATTTTCGGTATTTTACTAAGGTGCGTCAATGTTGTATAAAATCAAAATTTCTCAATAAAAATTATTTAAAAAAAAAAACTTCTTAAGGGCAGCACGGTAGCATTGTGGATAGCACAATTGCTTCACAGCTCCAGGGTCCCAAGTTCGATTTCGACTTGGGTCACTGTCTGTGTGGAGTCTGCACATCCTCCCCGTGACTGCGTGGGTTTCCTCCGGGTACTCCGGTTTCCTCCCACAGTCCAAAGATGTGCAGGTTGGGTGGATTGGCCATGAAAAATTGTCCAAAATTCTATGATTAACCTAGGACAAAAGTTCGGCGCAACATCGTGGGCCGAAGGGCCTGTTCTGTGCTGTATTTCTCTATCTATCTATCTATCTTCACATAGGCCTCCTTCTTCCTCTTAACAAGAGATTCCACTTATTTGGTAAACCACGGTTCCCTCGCTCGACCCCTTCCTCCCTGCCTGACTGGTACGTACTTATCAAGAACATGCAATAGCTGTTCCTTGAACAAGCTCCACATATCCAGTGTGCCCAACCCTTGCAGTCTACTTCTCCACATCCTAAGTCATGTCTAATGGCATCATAATTGCCCTTCCCCCAGGTCTTGCCCTCTTGCCCTGCGGGGTATACTTATCCCTTTCCATCACTATCGTAAAGGTCACCAAATTGTGGTCACTGTTTCCAAAGTGCTCACCTACCTCCAGATCTAACACCTGGCCTGGTTCATTACCCAAAACCAAATCCAATGTGGCCTCGCCTCTTGTTGGCCTGTCAACATATTGTGTCAGGAAACCCTCCTGCACACATTGTACAAAGAACGACCCATCTAATGTACTCGAACTATATCTTTTCCAGTCAATATTTGGAAAGTTAAAGTCTCCCATAACAACTACCCTGTTACTTTCGCTCTTTTCCAGAATCATCTTCGCCATCCTTTCCTCTACATCCCTAGAACTATTAGGTGGCCTATAGAAAACTCCCAACAGGAGTTTCTAACCTCAGCCCATACTACCTCGGAAGAAGAGTCCCCATCTAGCATCCTTTCCGCCACCATAATACTGTCCTTGACTAGCAGCGCCACACCTCCCCCTCTTTTGCCCCCTTCTCTGAGCTTACTAAAACACCTAAACCCCGGAACCTGCAACAACCATTCCTGTCCCTGCTCTATCCATGTCTCTGAAATGGCCACAACATCGAAGTCCCAGGTACCAACCCATGCTGCCAGTTCCCCTACCTTATTTTGTATACTCCTGGCATTGAAGTAGACACACTTCAAACCACCTACCTGAACACTGGCACCCTCCTGCGAAGTCAAATCTGTGCTCCTGACCTCTATACTCTCAATCTCCCGTACCCCAAAACTACAATCCAGGTTCCCATGCCCCTGGGTATAAAAAAGACAAAAAGGAGGAGAGATTGACTAGGTTGGGATTGTTCTCGCTGGAGTTCAGAAGAATGAGGGGGGAATCTCATAGAGACTTATAAAATTCTAACAGGACGAGACAGGGTAGATGCAGGGAAGATGTTACTAATGATAGGTGTGTCCAGAACCAGGGGTCACAGCCTGAGGATTCATGGTAAACCATTTCAGACAGAGATAAGGAGACATTTCTTCACCAAAAGAGTGGTGAGCCTGTGGAATTCCTTACCACAGGAAGTAGTTGATGCTAAAAATTTGAATATATTCAAGAGGCGGCTGGATATAGCACTTGGGGAGAATGGGATCAAAGGCTATGGGGATAAAGCAGGATTAGGCTATTGAGTTGGATGATGAGCCATGATCCTGATGAATGGTGGAGCAGGCTCGAAGGGCCAAAAGGCCTCTCTTGCTCCTATCTTCTATGTATCTATGTGAAAAGAACAAGTTGTTCATTTTAATCCCATTTTCCAACTCCTGATCCTTGGCCTTGCGGGTTCCAGCATTTCAGGTTCAGGTCCAGGTATTTGTAAATGAGTTGTGGGTTTCAGCCTCAACCGTCTAATCGGGCAGCAAATTACAGACACTATCCTCTGGGTAGAAAAGGTTTTCCTCGTGTCCCCTTTAATCCATCTACCAGTCACCTTAAATGTGTGCCCCCTGGTAATTAGTCTCCCAGCTAGGCGAAACAAGTCTTTCCAGACTCCTGTATCCGCGGCCCCTCATAATTTTGTACACCTCAAATACGTCTCCTCTGATCTAAGGAAAACAACCCGATCCTATCCAATCTTTCCTCATTGCTGCCCCGGCAACATTTTCAAGCCCTGGCAACATTCTTGTAAATCTCCATTGAACCCTCTCCAGAACAATTTGTCCTTCCTGTAATGTGGCAACCAGAACTGTATACAAAATTACAGCTGTAGCCCAGCCAGTGTTTTATACAGTTCCTTCATTACAGCTTTTGTATTAAATACCTCGCCTAATAAAGCAAAGTATTCCATATGCTTTCTTTACCACCTTATCCACCTTTCCTGCCACCTTCAAGGACTTGTGGACATGCACTTTCACTTCATTCATATCAATCTCGAATCCACAGCTACCCTCTCACAGCCAATTTTTCTGTCATCTGCAAAGTTCCCAATCATGCCTTCCACATTTAAGCCCAAATGATTAATATCTACCACAAACAGCAAGGGACCCAGTACGAAGCCCTGTGCAACACCCTAGAAACCGCTTTCTATTCCCAAAAATGTTCGTCAGTCATCACCTTCTGTTTCCTGTCACTGAGCCAATTTTGGATACAATTTGCCACGTTCCCCTGTATCCCATGGGATTTCACTTCTCTGACTAGTCTGCCACATAGGACCTTGTCAAATACCTCACTAAAATCCAGTTAGTCTTATGTTAGTGGTAGACAAATTAGTAGAATCAATCCTGAGGGATAGGATTAACTCGCATAGAAAGGCAGAGACAAAGTACTCATTAAGAGTCCTACCCACATCTTTTGCATCAACACACAAGTTACCATGTACATCTCTTGGTTATTCTGTAACTCTTAATGTATTGATAAAATATATTTGGCTTTTCTTTGATTTTACCTGCCAATATTTTTTCGTACCCTCTCCTTGCTATCTTAATTTGCTGCACCCCTGTATTTTCTATACTCCTCTAGGCTTTCTACTGTATTAAACATTTGTGACCATCGTAAGCTTTCTTCTTCTGCTTTATGTTACCCTGTATGTTTCTGGGTAACCAGGTTTGACAGTGCCACCCCTTTTCTTTGTGGGGACATGTCGACACTGTACCTGTAGAATCTTGTTTTTGAATGTTTCCGGCTGATTTCTCTTCAAGTAGCTGTATTCAGCTACCACCACACTCCCAGCTTCATAAAATTTGTCCTTCCCAATTTAGAACTTTTACTCCTGTCCTACCTTTGTCCTGTTCCATAATTAACTGTATTGTAGTCACTACCTCCAAAATAGTCACCCACTGCCACTTCATCCACTTGCTCAGCTTCATTTCCTAGACCATGGCTGAGCAATTGAATACATACTTTGGTTCTGTCTTCACAAAATAGGACACAAATCAGATACCAGAAATGCTGGAGAATGAAAGGTTTAGTGAGAGGGAAGATCTGAGGGAGATCAACATTAGTAGAGAAATGGTGTGAGGAAGATTGATGGGATTGAAGGCGGATAAATCCCCAGGGCCTGAGAATCTGCCTCCCAGAGTGCTTAAGGAGGTGGCTCCGGAAATAGTGGATGCATTGGTGGTTATCTTCCGGGATTCTATAGACTCTGGAACTGTTCCAGCAGCTTGGAGGGTTGCTCACGTCACTCCGATATTAAAAAAGGGAGGTAGAGAGAAGGCAGGGAATTATAGACCAGTAAGCCTAACATCAGTAGTGGGGAAAATGCTTGAATCCATTATCAAGGGCTTTATAGCGGAACATTTAGAAAGCAGTGGCAGGATCAGTCAGAGTCAGCATGGATTTATGAAGGGAAAATCATGCTTGACAAATCTGTTGGAATTCTTTGAAGATGTAACCAGTACACTTGACAAGGTCAATGTGGTATATTTGGACTTTCAGAAGGCGTTTGACAAAGTCACACATAAGAGACTATTGTACAAAATTAAAGCACATGGGATTGGGGGAAATGTATTGAGGTGGATAGAAAACTGGTTGGCAGAGAGGAAACAAAGAGTAGGGATTAATGGGTCCTTTTCAAATTGGCAGGCACTAACTAGTGGGGTACCACAGGGATGGTGCTGGGAGCCCAGCTATTAATAATAATGATTGCTTATTGTCACAAGTAGGCTTCAATTAAGTTACTGTGAAAAGCCTCTAGTCACTACATTCCGGCGCCTGTTCATGGAGGCTGGTACAGGAATTGAACCCGCGCTGCTGGCATTGTTCTACATTACAAGCCAGCTCTTTAGCCCACTGTACTAAACCAACCCCTATTCACAATATATATTAATTATTTTGATGAGGGAACAAAATTTAACATCTCAAAGTTTGCAGATGATACCAAGTTAGGTGGGAGGGTGAATTGTGACGAGGATGCAGAGATCGTGCAGCAAGATCTGGGCAGGTTGGGCGAGTGGGCAAACCAATGGCAGATGCAGTATAATTTGGATAAGTGTGAGGTTATTCACTTCGGAAGAAAAAACAGGAAGGCAGATTACTACCTGAGTGGTTGTAAATTGGTAGAGCGGAGTGTGCAGCGGGACCTGGGTGTCCTTGGGCACCAGTCGCTGAAGGTAAGCATGCAGGTGCAGCAGGCGGTAAAGCAAGCTAATGGTATGTTGGCCTTCATTGCGAGAGATTTCGAGTATAGAAGCAGGGATGTGTTGCTGCAATTATACAGGGCCTTGGTGAGGCCACACCTGGATTGTGTGATGTTTTGGTCTCCTTCTCTGAGGAAGGATGTTCCTGCTCTCGAGGGAGTGCAGTGAAGGTTTACCAGATTGATTCCAGGGATGGCGGGACTGTCATATGGGGAGAGATTAACTAGGTTGGGATTGTTCTCGCTGGAGTTCAGAAGAATGAGGGTGAATCTCATAGAGACTTATAAAATTCTAAGTCTAGACAGGGTAGATGCAGGGAAGATGTTCCCAATGATGGTGTGTCCAGAACCAGGGGTCACAGCCTGAGGATTCGGGGTAAACCATTTCAGACAGAGATAAGGAGACGTTTCTTCACACAAAGAGTGGTGAGCCTGTGGAATTCATTACCACAGGAAGTAGTTGATGCTAAAACTTTGATTATTTCAAGAGGCAGCTAGATATAGCACTTGAGGAAAATGGGATCAAAGGCTATGGGGAGAAAGCAGGATTAAGGTATTGAGTTGGATGATCAGCCATGATTGTGAATAAATGACGGAGTAGGCTCGAAGGGCCTACTCCTATCATCTATGTATCTATGACTAAATCTAGAAGTCTGTTCCCTCCTGTTACATGCTGCCTCCAAAATGTTCTCTTGACTGCAGTTAAAGAATTTTGTGCCCACTATGTCCTTCACATTGTTTGTATCCCAGTTGGGGCAGGTTTAGCTCATTTGGCTGGACAGTGGTTTGTTTTGCAGCAAGGGTTCAATTCTCGGACCGATCGTGTTATTTATAAAGGCTCCGCCTTCTCAACTTTGCCTCTCGCCTGCGATGTGATGATCCTCAGGTTAAATCAGCACCAGTCAGCTCTCCCGCTCAAAGGGGAAAGCAGCCTGTGGTCATCTGGGACTATGGCGACTTTACTTTTACTTTATCCCAGTTGATATGAGGAAAGTTGAAGTCCCCAATTATTATTGCCCCATTGTTTTTGCACTCAGAAGTTTGCCTACATCTTTGCTCTTCTAACTCCCTTCCCCTGTCAGTGTAGCTGCACTTTTTTTTATTTCTGACCTCACCCGATCAGCCCACCCCACAGCTGAAATTGATGGTTTAACCACTAATGCTGCACCCACAGCTTTTTATTCTCCTATTTTATCCTGCCTGAAAACTCTATATCTAGGGTTGTTGAGTTGCCATTTTTGCCCCTCTCTTCCATTATAGCAATTATATCATTCTGCCATCCATGCCCTCAGCTCACCAGCTTTATTTGCTATAATCCTTGATTTACATATATACCTCTTAAAAAATGAAATGAAAATCGCTTATTGTCACAAGTAGGCTTCAAATGAAGTTACTGTGAAAAGCCCCTTGTCGCCACATTCCGGCGCCTGTTCGGGGAGGCTGGTACGGGAATTGAACCGTGCTGCTGGCCTGCCTTGGTCTGCTTTAAAAGCCAGCGATTTAGCCCAGTGTGCTAAACCAGCCCCTTATTAACAGTGTCAAATTCCTGTTTAACTTCTAACTTTTTAACTTGTACTTTTTCTGTCTTTCAAAGTTGCTTTACTAATTTTCCATCTCCCGTTCCTTGCTCTAAATTTTCATTAGAGTCCCACACCCCCTGCCAATCAACCTTAAACGCACCCCCAGGTCCAACTGCACTAGCAAATCTCCCAATCCTGTTCAGGTGTAAACTGCCTGAGAGGTCCCACCTTCCCCAGCACTGGTCCCAATGCCTCAATTGCTCAATGTTCCAATTTCTATGCTGACTAGGGACTGGATTTTCAGTCTCCTTCCCAGCTCCCCAATATCTCTTTCAGCACCTCATCCCTTTCCTACTGAAGTAATTTGTACAAACAGAGACCATGACCTCTGGTTGTTTAGCCTTCCTCCGAAAGAATGTCCTGCAACTGTGACATCCTTGACCATGGCACCAGAGAGGCAACATACTATCCTGGGCACAGAATCGCCTGTCTGTTTCCCTAACTAATGAATCCCCTTATCACTACTGCTCTTCCTTTCGTCTTCCTTCCCTCCTGTACAGCAGAAACTCCTGTGATGCCACAAACTTGGCTCTCACTGCACTCCTCCAAGGAACCACAAGTATCCAAAACAGAAAACCGATTAGCCAGCGGGGTCTCCTGCAATACGCACCTAGTTCTGTTGGACTGCCTGGCAGTCACCCATTTTGCAGTGTAACCACCTCTCTGAATGTGCTATCCTCGTAGCTCTCAGTCTCACAGATGTGCCACAGTGACTTCAGCCACTGATCGAATTCCAAAACTTCGAGTTCAGGTTTCTTTTCCTATCCGTCATGTTCATATCTTTAACATCTTCCACTTGCAATCAGAGGCACCATGTTATGGGGTGGTATTGGGGATAGTGTGTTGGCATTTACAGGATAGGTTTACCCCAGTTCAGCTGCCTGGGGAGCAGCATTAAACCTGGTCCGAAGCACGCTATTCCTTCACAATACAGCTTGGAAATGTAACATGATAAAATATTTTTGGGAGACCTGGAAAATGGCAGTACTGCAGGGGTGAGTTTTGTGCAGGAAGTTATGCCCTTGAACATTCAATTTGTAGATGGAAACATTTCCTTGCATCTTGGTCTCCCCAGCCTTTCTTTGACTGATAACCCTCCCTGCATTTAACAGAAATTTGGTGTTGATATCTGTTGCAGTTTCCTTTTGAGGAATAAATATTGACGATCCTGACTGTGGGCGGCAGTTGTTTCTTGCTATTGACAATTGGTTTCTCCCAGTTCTTGGTGAGATTTTTCAATGGGACAGTCTCAAACTTCTTCTGCTGCCTGTGTTCCTCCCTGCTAGGGAAGCAGTAACAACAGCAGCATGACAAAGTTTCCAGAATGTAGCTGTCTTGGGGATATTCATGGCATTCCCTTCCCCCTAATGGCAAGAAGGATTTGTAAAAAAGCTAACCAGAGTTCTGTCTTCAGCAGGAGCGCTGAAGATTACAAGACCTCCTCAGAATCTACGTGTGGCCTCAAGCGGAACAGCTGAATTTCCATGTGTGGTATCTGCTGCTAATGCTAATATACGATGGACAAGGTAACAGACAATGTGAAATTAACCAAAGCACGGTACACTCTGACCCTGTATGAGGGGAGGATCTTTAAATCATGTTAATCCCATTGGCCTCATGGTTGGCACCAGTGAGTAACGCTCCTTCATTATTTGTCTGCACGCTGGTGCAGAGCAAAGACTTGCCGCTGTGTCTGGTGTTCAAGTCTGCACTGTTAGAGGTGCTATCCTTTGGATCAGGTGTTAAACTGAGGCCTTGTTAGCCTTTGTGGATGTAAAAGAGCAGTTGGTGGGCTGGGCTGTGGGATTAACCCAGTGTCCTGATCAAGATTTAGCCCTTGACCAACATCACTGAAAGCAGATCATCTGGTCATTATCACATTGCTGATTGTGAGATCTGGTTCTTTGTAAATTGGCTTGCTGCGTTTCCTATAGCGATTACACTTCAACAATTGGCTGCAAAAATGTGGGACTTCCTTATGTCATGAAAGGCACTATATAAATGCAAGATTTTCTTTGCCTTCTTTCATTCACTCCCGATCAGGGAATCCTCCACCATTACAAGGCATCCCTCAATATCGAACACCCCATCTGAGAGTGTAACGGTATGAATGAACATCGACTGAAGATCAAATTAATCTCCTACTCCATTGCAAGAACAGTTTGATCATTCATTCTTCCCTTCCTCCCCACACCCCTGTCCCAACAAGCAAGTGGTTGAAGAGAATATTTTATAATTTTCCAAAGAATACACCTATAAAGCAAGGGGAAGATTTGCAGATAGCAATTTATGACCTGTTCATCTCTCTAATACAGGAATGGAATCCCTCTAAGAGCGGATGGGGAGCACATCGACATCTCACCAGATGGTACTTTGACTCTGCACAACGTTCAGTTGGGAGATTCTGGTACTTACACCTGCAATGTGTACAGCGGCTCACACTCAGTCAGTGCAAGTGCTGAGTTGACAGTCACATGTGAGTAATGGTTCCAGTCACATCTCGGTTCACAATCAAATCACAGCATCCTTCCTCTTTCCAGATTTAGTGCTGCAATTGCTCTAACCCTTAAATATGCACACCTGTAATTTAAGGTGATTACTGGCAGCAAATAGAACATAGAACATAACAGCACAGAACAGGCCCTTCGGCCCTCAATGTTGTGCCGAGCCATGATCACCCTACTCAAACCCACGTATCTACCCTACACCCGTAACCCAACAACCTCCCCCTTAACCTAACTGTTTAGAACACTACGGGCAATTTAGCATAGCCAATCCACCTAACCCGCACATCTTTGGACTGTGGGAGGAAACCGGAGCACCCGGAGGAAACCCACGCACACACGGGGAGGACGTGCAGACTCCGCACAGACAGTGACCCAGCCGGGAATCGAACCTGGGACCCTGGAGCTGTGAAGCATTTATGCTAACCACCATGCTACCGTGCTGCCCTAATGAATTGTAAAAATACTAAGCGGTATTCCCACCCCCCTGTTGGGTGGGAGAATCGCCGGGGCACTGCGGAATCACACCACCCCGACCCCCGCACGCGATTCTCCCCGCACCAGGCCGCTCGGAGAATCGGCACAAACGGTGAGCAGCGCTTCTCCGGCCCGAATGGGCCGAGCGTAAACGGCCCAGTCCCGCCAGCGCCGTCCACACCT
Source organism: Scyliorhinus canicula (assembly GCF_902713615.1). NCBI lineage: Eukaryota > Metazoa > Chordata > Chondrichthyes > Carcharhiniformes > Scyliorhinidae > Scyliorhinus > Scyliorhinus canicula. The sequence continues at coordinate 85,408,653 of NC_052147.1, forward strand.
GGTCATTGCCTGTGAGTATTCGTTGCAAAGGCTTGGGGGGCTCCGTTCCTGGGGGGGCGCCCGGAGTGGTCTGGTACGCGATTCGGACCCACCGATCGGTGAACGGGCCTCTCTGTCGGCGGGCCTCATTTCTTCTGCCGGTAAGCCTGGATCCATCCGCCATGTTTGTGCGGGGCGGCCTGGGGGAAGACGGCCACCGCGCATGCGCTAGTTGGCGCCGGCCCAACTGCGCTTGCGCGGGACCCAAGGCGGGGGTCTCTGACGCACGCCGAGGCCCCACCCCTGTAAATCCCACGACGCCTCTGCTAGCTCCACGGAGGAGGGAGAACAGGGGTCTGGGAACGGGTGCCGACGCCGGAGTAAAAACACTCCGGTTTTTACTCTGGCGTCGGCACTTAGACTCCCGTTGGGAGAATCCTGCCCCATTGTTCTCCCTGCCCGTTTCACCAGCTCAAAAAATAAAAAGCTGCAACGATTGAGTTTGGACAGTTTGAATTGATGAATGTGTTCTTTTAACCAAGATTAACATATTAATGGTCAGCAGATGCCGTGAACTTCATTAGTACCAAGTTTTAATAATAATATCTGTTTATTGTCACAAGTGGGCTTCAATGAAGTTACTGTGAAAAGCCCCTAGTTGCCACCCCCACTCTTGGGAAAAGCTTGTTGCTATACACCCTGTCGATACCTCTCATAATTTTGTAGACCTCAATCAGGTCCCCCCTCAACCTCCGTCTTTCCGACAAAAACAATCCTAATCTACTCAACCTTTCTTCATAGCTAGCACCCTCCATACCAGGCAACATCCTGGTGAACCTCCTCTGCACCCTCTCCAAGGCATCCACATCCTTCTGGTAATGTGGCGACCAGAACTGCACGCAGTATTCCAAATGTGGCCGAACCAAAGTCCTATATAACTGTAACATGACCTGCCGACTCTTGTACTCAATACCCCGTCCAATGAAGGCAAGCATGCTGTATGCCTTCTTGACCACTCTATCAACCTGCGTTGCCACCTTCAGGGTACAATGGACCTGAACTCCCAGATCTCTCTGCACATCAATTTTCCCCAAGACCCTTCCATTGACCATATAGTCTGCTCTTGAATTTGATCTTCCAAAATGCATCACCTCGCATTTGCCTGGATTGAACTCCATCTGCCATTTCTCTGCCCAACTCTCCAACCTATCTATATTTTGTTGTATTTAGAGATGTGGATCAGAAATTGGCTAGTTGAAAGAAGACAGAGAGTGGTAGTTGATGGGAAATGTTCAGAATGGAGTTCAGTTACGAGTGGCGTACCACAAGGATCTGTTCTGGGGCCGTTGCTGTTTGTCATTTTTATAAATGACCTAGAGGAGGGCGCAGAAGGATGGGTGAGTAAATTTGCAGACGACACTAAAGTCGGTGGAGTTGTAGACAGTGCGGAAGGATGTTGCAGGTTACAGAGGGACATAGATAGGCTGCAGAGCTGGGCTGAGAGGTGGCAAATGGAGTTTAATGTGGAGAAGTGTGAGGTGATTCACTTTGGAAAGAATAACAGAAATGCGGAATATTTGGCTAATGGTAAAATTCTTGGTAGTGTGGATGAGCAGAGGGATCTCGGTGTCCATGTACATAGATCCCTGAAAGTTGCCACCCAGGTTGATAGGGTTGTGAAGAAGGCCTATGGTGTGTTGGCCTTTATTGGTAGAGGGATTGAGTTCCGGAGCCATGAGGTCATGTTGCAGTTGTACAAAACTCTAGTACGGCCGCATTTGGAGTATTGCGTACAGTTCTGGTCGCCTCATTATAGGAAGGACGTGGAAGCTTTGGAACGGGTGCAGAGGAGATTTACCAGGATGTTGCCTGGTATGGAGGGAAAATCTTATGAGGAAAGGCTGATGGACTTGAGGTTGTTTTCGTTAGAGAGAAGAAGGTTAAGAGGTGACTTAATAGAGGCATACAAAATGATCAGAGGGTTAGATAGGGTGGACAGCGAGAGCTGTCTGCTAGCAGGAGGTGGCTAGCACGAGGGGACATAGCCTTAAATTGAGGGGTAATAGATATAGGACAGAGGTCAGAGGTGGGTTTTTTACGCAAAGAGTGGTGAGGCCGTGGAATGCCCTACCTGCAACAGTAGTGAACATGCCAACATTGAGGGCATTTAAAAATTTATTGGATAAGCATATGGATGATAAGGGCATAGTGTAGGTTAGATGGCCTTTAGATTTTTTCCATGTCGGTGCAACATCGAGGGCCAAAGGGCCTGTACTGCGCTGTATCGTTCTATGTTCTATGTTCTATGTTCTATGTTCTCTGACAGTCCTCCTCGCTATCTGCAACTCCACCAATCTTAGTATCATCTGCAAACTTGCTAATCAGACCACCTATACCTTCCTCCAGGTCATTTATGTAGATCACAAACATCAGTGGTCCGAGCATGGATCCCTGTGGAACACCACTAGTCACCCTTCTCCGTTTTGAGACACTCCCTTCCACCACTACTCTCTGTCTCCTGTTGCCCAGCCAGTTCTTTATCCATCTAGCTAGTACACCCTGAACCCCATACGACTTCACTTTTTCCATCAACCTGCCATGGGAAACCTTATCAAACGCCTTACTAAAGTCCATGCATACGACATCTACAGCCCTTCCCTCATCAATTAACTTTGTCACTTCCTCAAAGAATTCTATTAGGTTTGTAAGACATGACCTTCCCTGCACAAAACCATGCTTCCTATCACTGATAAGTCTATTTTCTTCCAGATGTGAATAGATCCTATCCCTCAGTATCTTCTCCAACAGTTTGCCTACCACTGACGTCAAGCTCACAGGTCTATAATTCCCTGGATTATCCCTGCTACCCTTCTTAAACAAAGGGACAACATTAGCAATTCTCCAGTCCTCCGGGACCTCACCCGTGCTCAAGGATGCTGCAAAGATATCTGTTAAGACCCCAGCTTTTTCGACCCTCGCTTCCCTCAGCAACCTGGGATAGATCATGTCCATTAACCATGAGCCATAATCTTGCCTTTACCTTTCATTTAGAACATAAGAACTAGGAGCAGGAGTAGGCCATCTGGCCTCACGGGCCTGCTCCGCCATTCATTGAGATCATGGCTGATCTTTTGTGGACTCAGCTTCACTTTCCGGCCCGAACACCATAACCCTTAATCCCTTTATTCTTCAAAAAACTGTCTTTATCTTAAAAACATTTAATGAAGGAGCCTCAACTGCTTCACTGGGCAAGAAATTGCAGATTCACAACCCTTTGGGTGAAGAAGTTCCTCCTCAACTCAGTCCTAAATCTACTTTCCCTTATTTTGAGGCTATGCCCCCTAGTTCTGCTTTCACCCGCCAGTGGAAACAACCTGCCCGCATCTATCCTATCTATTCCCTTCATAATTTTAAATGTTTCTATTAGATTCCCCCTCATCCTTCTAAATTCCGACGAGTACAGTCCCAGTCTAGTCAACCTCTCCTCGTAATCCAACCCCTTCAGGTCTGGGATTAACCTAGTGAATTTCCTCTGCACGCCCTCCAGTGCCGGTATGTCCTTTCTCAGGTAAGGAGACCAAAACTGAACACAATACTCCAGGTGTGGCCTCACTAACACTTTATACAATTGCAGCATAACCTCCCTAGTCTTAAACTCCATCCCTCTAGCAATGAAGGACAAAATTCCATTTGCCTTCTTAATCACCTGTTGCACCTGTAAACCAACTTTCTGTGACTCATGCACTAGCACTCCCAGGTCTCTCTGCACAGCAGCATGTTTTAATATTTTATCATTTAAATAATGATCCCTTTTGCTGTTATTCCTACCAAAATGGATAACCTCACATTTGTCAACATTGTATTCCATCTGCCAGACCCTAGCCCATTCACTTAACCCATCCAAATCCCTCTGCAGACTTCCAGTATCCTCTGCACTTTTTGCTTTACCACTCATCTTAGTGTCATCTGCAAACGTGGACACATTGCACTTGGTCCCCAACTCCAAATCATCCATGTAAATTGTGAACAATTGTGGGCCCAACACTGATCCCTGAGGGACACCACGAGCTACTGATTGCCAACTAGAGTGAGATTGCCAACAGTTTGCCTACCACTGACGTCAAGCTCACAGGTCTATAATTCTCTGGATTATCCCTGCTACCCTTCTTAAACAAAGGGACAACATCCCCACTCTTTGCTTTCTATTAATTAACTAATCCTCTATCCATGCTGCTACTACCCTTAATCCCATGCATCTTTATCTTATGCAGCAACCTTTTGTGTGGCACCTTGTCAAAGGCTTTCTGGAAATTCAGATATAACACATCCATTGGCTCCCCATTATCTACCGCACTGGTAATGTCCTCAAATATTCCACTAAATTAGTTAGCCACGACCTTCCCTTTATGAGCCCATGCTGCGTCTGCCCAATGGGACAATTTCCATCCAGATGCCTCGCTATTTCTTCCTTGATGATAGATTCCAGCATCTTCCCTACTACTGAAGTTAAGTTCACTGGCCTATAATTACCCACTTTCAGCCTACCTCCTTTTTTAAACAGTGGTGTCACGTTTGCCAATGTCCAATCCGCCGGGACCACCCCAGAGTCTAGTGAATTTTGGTAAATTATCACTAGTGCATTTGCAATTTCCCTCGCCATCTCTTTTAGCACTCTGGGATGCATTCCATCAGGGCCAGGAGACTTGTCTACCTTTAGCCCCATTAGCTTGCCCATCACTCCCTCCTTAGTGATAGTAATTATCTCAAGGTCCTCACTTGTCATAGACTCATTTCTATCAGTCACTGGCATGTTATTTGTGTCTTCTGCTGTGAAGACCGACCCTAAAAACCTGTTCAGTTCCTCAGCCATTTCCTCATCTTCCATTATTAAATCTCCCTTCTCATCCTCTAAAGGACCAATATTTACCTTAGCCACTCTTTTTTGTTTCATGTATTTGTAGAAACATTTACTATGTGTTTTTATATTCTGAGCAAGTTTACTCTCATAATCTATCTTACTCTTCTTTATAGCTTATTTAGTAGCTTTCTGTTGCCTGCTAAAGATTTCTCAGTCCTTTAGTCTCCCACTAATCTTTGCCACTTTGTATGCTTTTTCCTTCAATTTGATACTCTCCTTTATTTCTTCAGATATCCACGGTCAATTTTCCCTCTTTCTACCGTCCTTCCTTTGTATTGCTATAAACCTTTGCTGAGCACTGTGAAAAATCGCTTGGAAGGTTCTCCACTGTTCCTCAACTGTTTCACCATGTCTTTGCTCCCAGTCTACCTTAACTAGCTCTTCTCTCATCCCATTGTAATCTCCTTTGTTTAAGCACAAAACACTAGTGTTTAATTTTACCTTCTCACCCACCATCTGTATTTTTAATTCCACCATATTGTGATCGCTCCTTCCGAGAGGATCCCTGACTATGAGATCATTAATCAATCCTGTCTCATTACACAGGACCAGATCTAAGACCGCTTGTTCCCTCGTAGGTTCCATTACATACTGTTTTTTGGCAACTCATCGAAAACCTTTTGGAAATCCAAGTACTGACACCATTTTATCCACCCGACAAGTTACATCCTCATAAAAATTCTAAATTTGTCAAAATCAATTTATCTTTTGTAAATCCAGTGAGTTTGATCATACTTTGATATTCTAAGCTTGTTGTTAAGACATCTTAATAATAGAACCTAGCATTATCCCAACTACTGATGTCTGGATAACTGATGTAGTTCCCTCTTTTTTCTCTCCCTCCTTTGTTGAATAGAAGTGTTACATTTGCGAACACAGATCCCACAGCCGACTTCAACCTTGCTCACCAACATTGGTCACTCCTCAATTGTTTCCGCACTGACCAGGGCCTTTGTGCAGCAAATCGGCACAAGTGGAGTCTTGCAGGGGGCCTGGACTGCCGCTGTGGTGCACCCCAATCAATAACTCACATCATTGAAGATTGCCCCTGACAGAATTCAGCAGAAGCTCAGATAGCTCCATTTAGCCACTGTGGAAGCTATTGCCTGGCTTTTGTGATTACTGCACATGCTAAAAAAAGTTGCTAACTTCCAATCTGTAAAGATCATTCTAGAATCAAGAGTATTATGGAAAATCATAACCACTGCAGTTACCTAGGAGAGGTAAAGCTGAATATAATCAGAATACTTGTGAAAGCTAATGCAGTGGCACTAACCATGTTGCTGAGGGTAGAATATGGATGAGGGAGCTCGTTTTAAACTAGTAATTGAATGCATATCTGATTCAGCAGAGGCACTGGGTTGAATCTTATTGTGGGCTATGGGACTGCAATATGGGCTGATGAGTGGATTTCATGCTCGTTATTCTAATTGGCTGCTTGCAGGCTCTTGTTATAGCCAGCCCAATCAGAGGGCCGGCAGCTCTGAAGTTTCAGCAACGCCTCTAGGACAGGCGGGTGCTGCTAAGTCAGGTAGGAGACCGTGTGAGTTTGGGCAAGTAAGTAAATTAAACATTTAGGGGTCAGAGGGGAAATACCTTCCAGGGGGTGGTGGATTGTTGGGGCACTGAGGCTGCCTTACCCACCCATAATTCCAATGACCATCCCTTCCCCATGAAGCCGGCAGCCCCCCTCCACCCCAAGGGCAGCACTTCACTATCATCAAAATGGCAACAACCATGTAAAGTGGCCCCTACTTGGACTTCAATTATCCAAATTGTCTGTCTCCTTTGGAGCAGGCAGCTACTCCACCGCACAGCTTGCGGAAGCTGTCCTGATGTGGCTCCCCACCATTTTACTGGCCATTACATCTGTGCTTAATCAGCTGAATTTATTTAAGGTTTCAGCAATGCTCAATTTAATCTCAGTCTCCTGGTAAGGAAGACAGAGAGAGCAAAATCAGCCAAGTCACACTGCTATTCAGTGACCCCTTCTTGGATATAACCTGTCAGTGAACAGATTCTCATAACCAATAGCCTGGCGTTGCTTAAAGGTAAGTAATATGACTACTGTATATAAAATTTGCATTACACACAAGTGGTGTGGTTGGTAAAGAAAATTCGCACACTTCATTTCAGCTATACAGGTTTTACATGATCCTTTACGCTTGTTATTTTATGGGTTACAGAAACGGGCCTTTCAACTGCATAAGCAATTGGAGCAAAGTTCGGAACTCTTATTTGTATTAACCCAATGTATCAAGTCACAACTGGAAAAAAATCTGAAGGAGCAAATAGCCCAGGATTCCCATTACTATTGACTTTTATTCTTACAGAATTATTAGTGAGTCATTACAGCATAGGATGAGGCCATTAGCCCAGAGTCTTCCATTGAGGATGTTGAACTTATTTAAGCCACACAGCGGGTGGATGGGTGGCCTGGTGGTTAGCAATGGTGTCTCACAGTGGCAGGGACCCGGGTTCAATTCCGGCCTTGGGTGACCGTGTGGAGTTTGCATTTTCTCCCCGTGTCTGCATGGGTTTCCTCTGGGTGCTCCAGTTTCCTCCCGCAGTCCAAAGATGTGCAGCTTAGGTGGGTTGGCCATGCTAAAACTGCCCATTAGTGTTCAAAAGGTTGGGTGGGGTTACAGGGATAGGGCGGAGGAGTGGGCCTAGGTACAGTGCCCTTTCACAGGGTTGGTGCAGACCCGATGGGCCGAATAGCCTCCTTCTGCACTGTAGGAATTATATATTTTATGCCCTGTTTGATGACAACTTCCCTGACTCAGTAAATGCTATTTTAACTTCATATGAAATTGGTTCTCAACCTTGGGATTGGTGGCAAACTGGAAGCTAATTTCGGTATGTTCTTTACACAATTGTGAAATAGAGTTGCTAACATGGTCAGATGAAAAGGGTCAATTTTTGTTACATTTAAAAGTATTTTGACCTGATAATTTTTTCAGCTGTGGAACCAGTGGTGCAACCTACAGACCATGATTCAGTGTGTGTGGATCAACCAGAACTGGCTAATTGTGATCTGATAGTACAGGCCAATCTCTGCTCCAATCAGTACTACTCCAGCTTTTGCTGTTCAAGTTGCTCCAAGCACTGGTCACGAAACCAGCATCTACAACAGCAGGGATAATGGTGGCGTGTGTGGGGAGCTGTGGGATTCAGGTGATGGGGTAGAAGTTCTGTTTTTCCCCTTTTTGTTGCTTGGATGTGGTGATTAATAGATGTTTTCAGGCAATATCTTAAAGTTAACAACACTGCTGGCCTCAGCTGTCCGCCAAAACAGTGAATGAAAGGAAACATTGGTTGACATATTATTTTGCTTAGGAATTGGGGTCCATCTTTAACAGGTAGAAAATTGGAGAGCCCTCAGTAAAATACTCTTGTATTTGATTTAATAAACAAATCCTCAGTACTTCTCCAACCATGAGCACAGCAAGAGAAAAACTAAAGTTTAAAATAAATGGATCTACGATTTCCAACTTCACTACCTTTCTTCTCATTCCCTTCTCCTTCCTTGTGCTGAAAGAAGCAGAGAATTCAGCTACTGGACTAGTTTCTGTTACTCCATTGTGCCTCAACCTAGATCAGTGTTCTTCAAGCTTTTTCTCCGGGGACCCATTTTTACCAACCGGCCAATCTTCGGGACCCAACCTGGCCGACCTTCGCGACCCACGTCGGCCAACTTGCGCGACCCACCATTTTCTCTCACCTTGTTTGCTGCTGACAAAAATGGAGGAAATGGTTTTGGGTCCCTCATACACGCTCCTCCAATGGAATACGCTCCTCCAATGGAACCTGTTGGATGAAGGTGAAGCCTTCCTGTTTGGGAAAGCATGGAGTTCTGTCCAAAGTTCTGCATATTTTTCCTGTAAATATTTATGAAATAAACCCCCCCCCCCCACCCCCCGAACTTGTAAAAAATATAAAAAAATAAAATGAGTAAAATAAATGAAACCGCCCCCCCCCCCCCCGAACTTGTAAAAAAAATTTAAATGAAAAAAATGAATAAAATAAATGAATAAAAACCACTTTTAAAAAGAACTTTTAAACCAAAAAGTTGCAACCGTTTTTTAAAAATAGCGGCCGATTATCGGCGCGCATGTGCATTCTGCGAACATTTTTTTAAAAATCGGGCGCATTGCGCATGCGTGCACGAGCCAAATTTTAACATGTTCGCTCCATGGCCCTCCCGACACCCGCCCACGGATCGCGCCCCCGACTTTGAAGAACACTGACCTAGATGATCAGTATGAGTTTTGGTTTCTCAGTTTTTGCTCCCTACTTGTTGAATGGCCCAGATCTGAGAATTAGCCAAAATAGCAACTAAATGTCTATTTCTAAACATGAGAATCTTTGAAGTCAGGGTATCATGTAAGGTTGGAAGTATGCTTCAAACTTTTATCAGCACAATAGAATCAAAACGGCACAGAAAAAGTCAAATCAATCAATCCCTGCTAAAGAACGTATTCTACCATTCTGCCCTTCAAACCTGCTGCACCATTAGATATCATGGCCAATCCGATTATGGCCATAACTCCGCTTCCCTCCCTGTTTCCCATAACTGTGGACTCCCTTGTCAATCTAAAAGTTGTCTAACTCAGCTTGGAATACATTGAATGACCCACTGCTCTGTGAAAGAAAATTTCCAAAGACTTACAATCCTCAGAAAAGAAATTCCTCATATTTTGTCTTAAGACTACAAGAAATAGTCGGCCATTCAGCCCCTCAAAGCCTGCTCCGCCATTCAATAGGATCATGGCTAATCCGACATTTACTCTGTCAAGCTCCTTAAGAATCCTACATGTGTCAATGAGATTGCCTCTCATTCTTCTAAATTCCAATGAGTCCCAACCTGTAACCTTTGCTCATAAGACAATCCCTTCCATACCGGCATCATCCGAGTGAACCTTCTCTGAACCGCTTCCAATGAAATATCTATCCTTAAATAAGGGGACCAAAATGGCTACAGTATTCCAGATGCGGTACCTTGGACAGTTAGTTGCAAGACCTCCCTACTCTTAAATTCCAACCACCTTGAAATAAAGGCCAGCATTCCATTAGACTTCCTGATTACCTGCTGCACTAGCTTTCTGTGTTTAGTTCATAACTACGCCCAAGTCCCTTTTGTGTGCAGCTTTCTGCAGTTTTTCACCATTTAAACTGTTCTTTTGTTCTCCCTTCCAAAATGAACAACTTCACATTTTCCCACATTACTCCATTTGCCAACTTTTTCCCCCACTTACTTAACCTATCAATATATCTTGTGTACTGCTTGTATCCCTCTCCATTGTAGTCCCAGCACTGATCCCTGTGGAACCCACTGGTTACAGGTTACCAACCTGAAAAAGAGCCCCTTATATCCACTTGCTGTTTCCTGCCCATTAGCCAATTCTTTGTCCATGTCAATGTACCACCTCCAACACCATGAGCTCTTATCATATGCCGTGACCTTTTGTGAGAGCCCTCAAATGGAAGACCCCTTAGTTCTAGATTCCATGAGATGAACCATCCTCTCAGTATTTACTCTATCAAGCATCCATATATGTTTCAATAAGATCATTTCTCATTCTTCTAAACTTCAATGAGTATAGTTCTAACCAATTTGACCTTTCCCCATAAGACAACGTCTGTTGAATTCCTGTGCTCTACCCAAAACGTTAACTTATTTTTTCTTTAAGTGCTCCATTTTCAGCATTTTGCTTTTATTCAGATTGTCTTCCTTCCTTGTAAAATATTGCCTGAAAACATCCTCCGTCCTTTGATTGGATTGCCTCACATGCATGTTTTAGCTTCACCAGCTGTATTAATGCCATCTTAGTTTAGTTGCATGGCTGATGTGTTTTCTTATAAATTAACTGTTTCTCAGTTCCTTTTTTGTGGTTTTTCTATCCCACATCAATTTGAACAGCTATCCTGATAAATCTGTTATCATTTTAGCTTTCATGGCAGGCTCTACATGAAATGGAATTAATAATGTATAATAGGATTGTGTTCATTTATTAGAATATAGTGAATTATTATAAGGCTCGTTCTGTGCTACACATTACTTAAAAACTGGGAGGAAAATGCCAATGCCCTTTTCTCCCCATCAATCTGACTAAAATTGTAATATCTCTGAAGGGAGGAATTTCTTTTGTGCATCAATTACTAGAGAATAAGATGCAGTACTTTTCTCTCCAATCAGGTTTCACTTCATACATAGAACATAGAACAGTACAGCACAGAACAGGCCCTTCGGCCCTCGATGTTGTGCCGAGCAATGATCACCCTACTCAAACCCACGTATCCACCCTATACCCGTAACCCAACAACCCCCCCCCCCCCCCCTTAACCTTACTTTAATTAGGACACTACGGGCAATTTAGCATGGCCAATCCACCTAACCCGCACATCTTTGGACTGTGGGAGGAAACCGGAGCACCCGGAGGAAACCCACGCACACACGGGGAGGACGTGCAGACTCCACACAGACAGTGACCCAGCCGGGAACCGAACCTGGGACCCTGGAGCTGTGAAGCATTGATGCTAACCACCATGCTACCGTGAGGCCCCTAAGAGCCCCTAAGAGCCCCTAATACCTTTGAAATAAACGTATTTTGTTAAAACAACAGCTTCTAACTTAGTATTGGTTATAGTTGTTTCCTCCCTATAGGATACCTTACAACAGGTCTTCCATCAAACTATAATAAAAGCACATTTATCTCAACAGATTTTTACTTCCCTTGTTAACTTAATTCTAAATATAACATTTACTGCAATGTGCTGAGGGTGTCAAACTACTTGAAAAAAATCAATTGATCCATTTAGTAATTACAATATTAAAGCAAAACAATTGATTCATTTATATTATTAGTTAATGTCCTGAAGCAGGTTGTTAATCTAGAACAGGTTGTCACATTTATTTTATTGAACACCTATCCTGCAGAGCTCTTTGCAAGAGCTATTCAAATAGTCTCACTCCCCTGCTCTTTCACCATCACCCTGCAAAATTTACCATGAACAAATAAATATTTTACCTGATTTTCCTATTGAATCTCTACTGAATCTCCTTCCACCTGTCTTCAGGATCAGAACAGCTTGGTGTGTAATCTTCTTTCTCATTTCCTCCAGTTATTTTGCAAAATACGTTATTTTGAAGAAGTTTCTCCATCAAACCCCCTCATAATTTTGAAAACGCATTAAATTTCTCTTTGTGCTTCTCTGCTCCCAGACGATCTATCCTAACTTCTCCAACTCTTCCACATAACTAAAGTTCATCATCCCTGGTACCATTCTAGTAAACGTTCTCTGCACTTTTGTCTGAAGCCTAACCAATGATTTATAATTTGTCTTTTGTATATACCTCTATAAACCTAATGATTTCAATGCAGCCTTATCAACTTCAAGGATCTGTGTATGTGACGCTCAGATCTCTGTTCATGCATCCCAGTTAAAATGTACCATTTAGTTCATACCGTCGTTCACGTTTCCCTCCAAAATGCATCATTTCACAATTCTTTGCATTAAATTTCAGCTGCCAGGTATGTGCCCATTTCGCCAGTGTACTCGATCAGCAATTGATCCATATACAAGTGCAAATGTACTATTTTTCTCTTAACTCAAACCTTTGCTTTACTTGCTTTGCCAGAATACAGCAAACATGTTGACAAACACAACCAAATGCACCAAAGTGACCTAGCTTCAGTCAGTGAAGACACACGGGTGGAAGTGAAGCATATTTAACATTCAACAGTTCTAAAAATGTATACATTTCCACCATTTAGCATTTCTCCCCTCCGAGACATTTGCAGGCCGGGTGCAGGATTGTGTGGGGCTGTTTAGTATTGATATCGTTTTTCTGCGGGGTTAAACAATAAGCACTCTGCATAATACAAAGAAGGCATTTCTGATTGGAATATTCTCTCTATTGTAGGTCCATTATACTGGCAGTAGCATATAAAGGTGTACTGTAGGATATGAACAAGAGATGCTGCTCAAGAAACATTTGAAAATTATCACAGAAAAGGTGACCAGCATACGTCCGATTATAAGAGCAGTCATACTCGCCTTTCATTGTGCAAATAGAAATACCTGTATTCTTTTTATACTATTGATGTACATAATAGTTTCAGAATTACAAGTTACTGCACATTCTTATAAACAAATTGTTAATATAGAAAATACAATTTAACGGTTGTGAACTTTGCTACTTCCAAAGATATATGTGAGATTTATCTGCATTCAGACTTTATTTTTGTGTAAAAAGACTGGAGTTTTCAAAGGCCAAATGATAACAAGTTGGACAAACTCAGTAAATTATCAGATAGATTTGCTGTTGGACCTTACTGTTTTGGCCTTTGAACTGGTGTTAAGTAGATAATATTGTACATAATACTTAATACAATAACTATTTTTCACTTAAATCCAGAATCACATTTATTAAGGACAAGATGTTCATGTAAAAATGTATATTGTGTGTTTATTGACACATTTCCAAGAATAGCACACTAATGAATTAAACAATTCATATTGAACCAGTGGTCTTTTTATATTTACACAAAATGGCAAAATACAATAAACTACGGATTGAGGAAACTAAAACGTTTTGGTGCTGGCAGAATCTGTTATAGAAGGTGCAAGTTAAAGTTGTACTTAAACGGCAATGTGCAAGATCCATCCAGTGCCACCAGCTAATAGGGGAAGTGGATTTCCTCCTCAGGATTAATCATGCGCATAAACCTATCTTACACAAGAAAGCTTTGATTATTCACTCCGATATTCAAAAAGGGTGGTAGAGAGAAAGCAGTGAGCCTAACATCTGTTGTGGGGAAAATTCCATTATCAAGGACTTCATAGCAGAACATTTAGAAAGCAGTGGCAGGATCAGTCAGAGTCAGCATGGATTTATGAAGGGAAAAATCATGCTTGACAAATCTGTTGGAATTCTTTGAAGAGGTAACCAGTACAGTTGACAAGGGGGAGCCAGTCGATGTGATATATTTGGACTTTCAGAAGGCGTTTGACAAAGTCCCATATAAGAGATTATTGTGCAAAATTAAAGCGCATGGGATTGGTAGAAATGTATTGAGATGGATAGAAAACTGGCTGGCAGAGATGAAACAAAGAGTAGGGATTAATGGGTCCTTTTCAAATTGCAGGCAATAACCAGTGGGGTACCACAGGGATTGGTGCTGGGACCTCAGCTATTCACAATATATATTAATGATTTGGATGAGGGAACAAATGTAACATCTCAAAGATTGCAGATGATACCAAGTTAGACGGGAGGGTGAAATGTGACGAGGATGCAGGGACCCTACAGCAAGATCTGGATAGGCTGGGTGATTGGGCAAATCAATGGCAGATGCAGTATAATTTGGATAAGTGTGAGTTATTCATTTTGGAAGCAAAAACAGGAAGGCAGATTACTACCTGAATGGTTGTAAATTGGGAGAGGGGAGTGTGCAGCGAGACCTGGGTGGCCTTGTGCACCAGTCGCTGAAGGTATTTCTGCAGGTGCAGCAGGCGGTAAAGAAGGCGAATAGTATGTTGGCCTTCATTGCGAGAGGTTTTGAGTATAGAAGCAGGGATGTGTTGCTGCAATTATACAGGGTCTTGGTGAGGCCGGACCTGGAGTATTGTGTGATGTTTTGGTCTCCTTCTCTGAGGAAGGATGTTCTTGCTCTCGAGGAAGTGCAGTGAAGGTTTACCAGACAGATTCCAGGAATGGCGGCGGGATTGTCACATGAGGAGGGATCGACTATGTTGGGATTGTTCTCACTGGAGTTCAGAAGAATGAGGGGGAGGGGAACTCATAGAGACTTATAAAATTTAACGGGACTAAACAGGGTATGCAGGGAAGATGTTACCAATGATGCATGTGTTCAGAACTAGGGGTCACATTCTGAGGATTCAGGGTGAACCACTTGGGACAGATATAAGGAGACATTTCTTCACCCCAAGAGTGGTGAGCCTGTGGAATTCATTACCACAGGAAGTAGTTGATCTAAAATATTGAATAAATTCAAGAGGCGGCTAGATATAGCACTTGGGGAGAGTGGGACCAAACACTATGTGGAGAAAGCAGGATTAGACTAAGTTGGATGATCAGCCATGATCGTGATGAATGGCGGAGCAGGCTCGAAGGGCCAAAAGGTGGCCTCCTGCTTCTAACTTCTATGTATTATTGTAACGTTCCAGCCTTTCTTATTTGATATCCTGTTTTTGGGATGTGTCATTATTTTCAAGGCTGTATATATACTTATTAGATAGACATTGCTGCTGGTTCTGACGGAGAGGTGTTTAATAATATGATTAAAGAAGTGCTAGAGACGAGTTTGAAAAATGTTCTACTTATTGTATGCAATTGGTTATCACAACTCTGCTGCTGAAATGTAAAATAATTTAAAGTTGTCATTGGAAATAATCAAAAAAGCACTTTCCAAATATAATGTCTTCTAACCACCATTTATTTCTGTTAAAGATTATAAATCTCCAGTATAAATTTCTTTCTTTATTACAAGTGATTGTAAGGCTCATACAAGTCAAAATTAAAACAAATCTAAAGAAAATCTGCTGAATCCTCAAGTGAGATGCAAAGTAGCTGTAAAGCAGAAGGATCGACTCTCACTGATCACCACAAAGGGAAGGAGGCAAGTTAGAAAAGTGAGTACAGCTTGGTAACGAGGATAATTTTGCTTAACTATATTGTGCAAATCCATTTAAACAATTACAAAAATCAAACCTGACTGGCCTCCTTAAAAACCCATTCAAAATAGTAAGGAAAACAAGAGAATTTCCAGTAACCGAACAAATTAAGATCTTGCTCAACAGAACATACAGATCATGGTTTCTGTCGACTATAACAATACTGTTAAAAATATTTAACTAATGATTTATAATTGGTCATCTGTTCAAGCAAGTTTATTATCCACAGCAAAATAGTCTGTAACAAAGTCCAACTAAAGGATCACATATACCTCAATTACTTAATCAGCAATAAACCATTCCCTATATACATTTCGTACAACTGTTCGGTGTTTTACCTTTGGCAAGATTACTTACAGCTCAATTTCCATAACTATTTAAAATATATATACTAATGCATAAAAATAAAGATTTTGGCATCAATTTATCCAAAGTGGAAGCTCCAACACTAGAGAACTGCAACATCATTCTGCAGTCTCACCACAGAATAACAATGTAATGGTAGGTAGAAAGAGTTTAGAAACAAGCAGCTGATCCCCTACACTTGTACCATTAAAATAAACCAATTTTTCCAAGGCAGATAACATGACGTTCCCTCTTTGATCATTCAACCGTGCTAGAATTTTCAGTCCAGCTATGCATCAGGTTTATAATGGTTTTCAGAGACTAGTAAAGCAGTTCTTCATGCCCATTATCAACACTGAACACTTTTCACACACAAAAGAAAAAACATCTGAAATCTGCTCAAAGTTCAATCTCAAAGGTTTTCTGTAAATCACTAGAGAATGGATTAGTAGGAGAAGGTGTGGCCCGTTGCTTTGATTTATATTCCAGTGCATTCCACTGAGCCTCAAATGCATCGATTTCTGGTATGCCTCCTGCCATTTGAATGCTTTTGGTTTCTGTTGTCCAGTTGCCACTTTCTGCTCCGTTAAAAGCTGCCGAACCATTAATTTGCTGGGCAGGTTTAAAATAAGGGTTAGCATTTGCAGTAATGCTCATGATGGTACCTTCATTTTGTGGGAATGCATTTTGTTTCAACTGTGCATGAGCAACCTGAATATAACCTGCTGTGCCAAAGACGTTAGCAACCATTTGTGAAGGGGTGATTCCAACCACAGGCACACTTGGAGCTTGATATGGTACCCCATTGGTGACCCCCACACTGTATGGCTGAGCAGGAACAAACGTAGGCTGCATCTGAGGAACAGCACTGACTGGTGCTGCCTGTGAAGTAACAAAGGTGTTGGCCTGAAAGGACTGTGGAGCTGGTGGTGCAGCCAATGATGGCTGTGGCAATGGTTGTGGCGCTGGATACACCCGGACACCTTTTGACACTTCTTCAAGCCAGCGGTCAGCTTCCGATGGTGTGCGTTTGTGACTGGGCTGAAACTGTGTTGTTACGGTGGCAGCTGAGCCCCAATCAGATCCTGGTTAAAACAAGGAGAAAAATATTGAAAGATCATCTGGCAAAGGCTCCACCTTAAAGCAATTAACCAAGAACAAGCGTTCAACCTATTTTGTTTTAAGATTGTTTCTCTAAAGACACCAGCATCTAAGCAAAACGTCAGCTGATTCAAGCTCAGTCTTGTATCTTTAGAGGAAGGAGCTAAAATGTTACATCAGTCAGCCACATGGAGGAGAGGAAAATTGATTCTCTTCACGTACACCTGCCTTTCAGTAAACAAAGGAGCAGGCGTAAGCCTTCGAGCTCCAGGTTACCATTCAATGAGATCATGGTGACCTATGGTCAAACTCAATATGCCATCTTTGCCCCAATCCCTCAATATATTTGGTTAACAATAATCTATTAATCTCTGTTTTAATTAACAATTTATTTAGCATAAATTGCTGTTTGCAAAGTGTTCCAAATATCTATCAGCCTTTGTGTTTTGCAGTGTTTCCTAATTTTACTCCCAAGAGATCTATGACTAAGTTCTCTCATCCTTCCCAACAGGCAGAAATATTTCCTCCCAAATTATCACATCAGTTCCCCTTGATATCTTGAAAACTTCATTCAAATCAGCCCTAGCTGCAAATAACAACATTTGGAGTCCAGGTGTCATTCTAGTGAATCTACAGTGCACTCTCTCCAAAGCCAATATTTCCTTCTTACGGTGGTGTTCAAAACTGCTCAGAGTATTCCAGCTGTGATCCAGCTAGGAGATTACACAGGTTAAGCATGACCTCTACACCCTTGTAATCTAGTCCTCAAGATACAACATTCCACTCCTGAAAGATCGCATCTGAAAAAATAAATCTGTTTCTGTTTATATTTTAATTATTATGTATTTTGACTGCCACTGTTTCCAGTATTTCACCATTTAGAAAGTCAGTGGGCGAAATTCTCCGCCCCCCACGACGGGTGGGAGAATAGCGGGAGGGCCTTCCCGACATTTTTGCCGCCCTCCCGCTGCTCTCCCCCCCCCCCCCCCCCCCCCGCCGAAGTCCCGACCCGAATCACTGCCGCCGTTTTTTTACGGCCGGCAGCGATTCTCAGCTGTTAGATGGGCCGAAGTCCCAGCCCTTTACGCCGTTTTTACGAACGGCAAACACACCTGGTCTTGCCGTTCGTAAAACGGCGTGACTAACTCGCTATTAATAACCATGGCACCGATTGGCACGGCCGTACCACGGCCGTGCCAAGGGTGCCATGGGCCCGCGATCGGTGGGCACCGATCGTGGGCAGCGGGCCCGATGCCCGCGCACTACTTGTCCTTCCGCCGCCCCGCAGTATCCATTCGCGGGGCGGCTGAGGGGCAACCCGGCCCGCGCATGCGCGGGTTTCGCGCAAAACGCAATGACATCACCCGCGCATGCGCGGGTTGGAGTCTTCCAAACTGCGCATGCGCGGCTGACGTCATATGACGCGTCAGCCGGCGCTAACTCCGGCAAGCGGGCTTAACGATTTTCGTTAACCCCGTCTTGCCGGAGCCTACGGCGTCGGGCTGCTAGCCCCGACCGGGGACCAGAATCGGTCCCCGGTCGGGAAGGGGCGCGCTGCCGTAAAACCCGCCCGGGTTTTACGCCAGCTTTACGATTTCTCCCGTTTTGGGAGAATCGCGCCCTCTGTACCCTAACTCCATTTGCCTGCCTTTGATTTTGCGTGTGATAGCTTCAGCAAAGAACAGCACTGACTAAACAAATGGGGAAATTTCTCCATTACATCTTACATTTTATCTCTCTTCCTCCTCCTCACCCTCAATTTACGTAATATGGAAGAAAGCAAAACGAAATGGGTGCAAGTTTAGACCAATCAGTCCTTAAAGCCTAAATTAGATCCTGGCTGATCCATACACCAATGTTACAGAACCTTTTGCCACATCCCTCAATATCCTTGCCTATTAAATCTACCACTCTCAGTCTTCAAATTTTCAATTGTTGCTGAGCCCTCAACAGCTTTTATTTTAAGAGGTGGGTGGAGGAGAAAGTGTGTGCTCCAGGGGCGGCATGGTGGCACAGTGGGTAGCACTGCTGCCTCACAGCACCAGGGACCCAGGTTCCTGGAGTTAACACGTTCTCCCAGTGTCTGCATGAGTTTCCTCCAGGTGCTCTGATTTCCTCCCACATGTGCAGGTTAGGTGGACTGGCCACGCTAAATTGCCCCTTAGTGTCCAGGGATGTGCAGGTTAGGTTAAAGGGTTATTGGGATAAGGGGCAGGGAAGTGGGCTTGGGTGGAATGCTATGTCAGAGGGTCATGCAGACTTGATGGGCTGAATGATTTCCTTCTGCACTGTAGGAATTCTATTTCCACACCCCTAAAAAAGTCTGGCTGTAATTTTATGACAATGTCCCCCTCTTTCCATCTACCCGAACAAATCCTTTCATTATTAAAGGTCTAGTCTACCCCACATAGAAACATAGAAAATAGGAGCAGGAGCAGGCCATTCAGCCCTTCGAGCCTGCTCTGCCATTCATTATAATCATGCCTGATCATCCAACTCATAGTCTAATCCCGCTTTCCCCCCATATCCTAATCCCGCTTTCCCCCATATCCTTTAATCCCCTTCGTCCCAAGTGCTATTTCAAACAGCTTCTAGAAAGCATACAATGTTTTGACCTCAATTACCTCCTGTGGTAATGAATTCCAAAGGCTCACCACTCTCTGGGTGAAGACATTTCTCATCTCTGTCCTAAATGGTCTACCCGGTATCTTCAGACTGTGACTCCTGGTCCTGGACACACCCACCATCGTGAACATCCTTCCTGCATCGACCCTGTCTAGTCCTGGTAGAATTTTATGGTTCATTCTTATGAACTCCAACAAATGCAATCCTAACCGAATCAATCTCTCCTCATAAGTCAGTCCCGCCATCCCTGTAATCAGTCTGGTAAACCTTCGCTGCACTCCCTCAAGAGCAAGAACATCCTTCCTCAGATAAGGAGACCAAAACTGCACACAATATTCCAGGTATCACCAAAGTGCTGTATAATTGCAGCAAGACATCCCTGCTCCTGTATTCAAATCCTCTTACAATGAAGGCCAGCGTACTATTTGCCTTCTTTACCACCTGCTGTACCTGCATGCTTACCTTCAGTGACTGGTGTACAAGGACACCCAGGTCTCATTGCACATTCCCCTCTCCTAATTTATGGCAACAAATGGGAGAAGATAACCAAGTGTGCCGCAGAAGAGATATATTGCCAGTTTTTCATCTTGCATTCATCAGGACACTTCACAAGGAAAGAATAGTAAAGTGAACAACTTATACTGCATAAGAGAATGTTGATTGGTTGACAAGTAGATACTGATTGGTAGAGGCTTTGCCAAGGAGATTGCACCAGAAAACAGTTTACTGTCAAGCTTTTGTTCAAATTTAAACCAGGTAGGTCGACTCTGATTGGTCATGAACTAGGGAATGGCTGTCCCCAAGCTTTTGTTTAGTTGAAAAAGCTGGACATTTTCCTTGTGTCTGAATAGATGTAGCTTCTAGAATGCGTAAAGCGAGCTAAACTGCGAGTTCAACTCATCATCTTGAACTCATTTTCATTGTAATTCCTAGCATGTTGAGGATTGTTTAGCAAATGTCCGATTGCAAAATCACATCTAATCTTAGACGCTATGGGCTGGATTTTCCTCACTACCCTGTGATAGAAGGATCTTCTAGTCCTCCGCTGTCAACAGGATTTCCTGTTGTATGTATCCCCCGCAGCCAGGAAACCCATGAGGGATCCTACCAGCGGCAACAGTTGGAAAATTCCAGCCTCTGTTTTGAGTTTAGCAAGCACAAGCTGGTTTAGTATGTTCAGTAATTTGCCTGTTGCAAACAGCTGAAAGGACCTGATGTTTGATATGAACCGCCATCTTTGGGATGCACAGCCTACATATCTGGCATCACACTGGCACTGAAATTCATATACCATCATTTGTGTCTTTTTGGCTTGATGGCAACATCTTGTTAGTGGAGAATACCATTCATGCTGATACTGCATAGCAACCTTCCAGGGTAGTCCGAAGTAGTTTTGTCTGTTTCCAGGACCAAAAGCCTTTGGGCCATTCATGAATTGGTGCAACATACAGCAAGCAATGTTCTGATCAGAATAGCCATTAGCCAACAGAATGGCTTGGATACGCCCTATATCAGCATCAATCTTGCATAGTGAGCAAATGGCTTGGGTCCTATTTCCAAGGTTTCTGATAACGCCAATCTTACATTGCGCAGTACTGATCAGTGAAGATAGGCTTGTGCCGATAGCAGTAGAGAACCCATTGACAGATTTATGAATTAGCATATTGAGGGAAAGGAAGCTCGTTGACTGTTCCATTTCAAAGCTGAATTTGAGCCCATAAAGGTGTTTAAAGAAATGCTTAGATGGACTGTAGGTTCAAATATAGCAAATGTGTCATCGACATGTGAGAAATATGCAAAGGTTATGAGGTTAGGTGTTATTCCATTGCAGGTGTGGTTCTTATGGAAACCAACAAAGATGTTTGCGAGAGCTAGCCCAAGAAGATCTATTTGGGCATGCTTGAGTTGCTGATTTCACAAGTTCAATTAATACAGATTCAGATCATGCCCATGCATCTAGATTTCCATAATGTAATGACGTGGAGCAAACGCCTATGGCTTCCTTGAGTAGTACATTGGAGAACAATCATGAATGACCAGAGTCAACCCATCTGGTTTGAACAGTTAACTATGCTCTGGTGCATTCTCCATGGCAACACCTCCACCAATCATAAATCTCGTCTCATGAACTATAAATTGTTGTTCTCTTCGCTATTGGTATTCTTGCAAAGTGCTCTGATGAGTGCAAGAGAAAAAGCTTCCACAATATGCCCCTCTTTTCAGCAAAACTCAAATTCTGAACAACCAACAGAGAGTCTGGTTATTGTTGGAGACATTTGGCAGCATATCACTCGCATTCTTCATTTATTATTAAGCCAATGTAAAACAATGAGAATTGAATTCTACTTACAGTGGAGGGGTTTTAATCCATCAAACCTTAAATGTTATTAAAATATTCAAAACTATTATTGCAAAAGAAAAATCAAGCAAATATTAAACAATTTCAAATTGATAATGATTCAATTAATTTAATTATTGACTATTAACCTACTTCAAAGGAATTGCTGCTGTCAAGAATTTAATTATTAGTTGTCAGGAATTTTAAAACGAACGGTTCACATTTCAGTATGTATGGAATATGAAAGATGAAAACAACAACTCATATTTATATAGCACCTTTAACAGAACAAAAGTTTCAAGATGCTGCAAAGGAGTGCAATTAGGCAAAAATCTATACTGAGGCAAAGAAGATAGTAGTAAGATGCTAAAATCAAAAAGGTTGCTTTTAAGGATCGACAAAATAGGAGAGAGGACTGGAGAGATATAGAGAGAAATTCCAGAGATTAGGTCCAGAATGGCAGCAAGACAGTCTATGGTGGAGCAAAGAGATGCACAAAAAGCCAAAGGAGAATGCAGAGATCTGCACGTTGTTGGGCAGGAGGAGGTTATAAAGATAGGATTGGCCAGGGTAGAGAAGGATATGAAAATGAAGATATTATTAATGACTGACATTTACACAGCACCTTTAACATAGCAAACCATCCAAACGCAATTAACAGGAATGTTGGAGATGGGTGCTCAATGGTAGGGTTTTTGAGAGGGGTAGATGGGTGAATTGGAGGGGAGAAAAGGATAGTAACTTAAGAGACGGAACTATTGATCCCAGTTAACCTGCAGGCCAGAAATAAGTTGTAAGTTTGGGGGGGGGCGCAATCGCACTCCCTCCCCCATCTTTATGATTGTGTGTATTTGGTTTTTTTCAGGTATGGGGTGTGTTCTATGGGGCTCCTTGGGTTGTGTTGATGGTTCTAATGTTTTTTAGGGTGGTTGGGGGCCTGGTGAGCAGGCTACGGTGGGGTTTGTAGGAGGAGGGGTGGGGAGTGTGGTCGGGCAGGAGGCTGTGATGGTTGGCCAGTTTCGAGGGGGGGGGGGTGGAAATGTGACGTGGCATGCATGGTGGATGAATGTGGTCATGGGCGGGGTGGGGGCCATCTAGGATGGTCCTAGTTTTTGCAAGGGTGGAGAAGGGGAAGCTGGTGTCAGAGCCAGAAAAGATAAATGAGGTGTTCAAGACGTTCTGCGAGATGTTGTGCAAGGCTGAGCCAGTTGGAGAGGTGGAGGATATGGGGCGGTTTCTGGACAGGTTGGAGTTCCCAGAGCTGGAGAAGTGGAAGAGGCAGGCACTGGAGGAGCCGTTGGGGCTATAGGAGGCAATGGATTGTATCAGTAGGATGCAGTTAGGGAAGGCTGCGGGGGTGGATAGAGTTTTATAAGCTGTTTGTGACAGGGTTGGCTTCACACTTGTTGGGGATGTTCAGTGAGGTGGTGGAGAGAAGGGAGAGTTGCGAGCAGCGTTATCACAGGTGTCGATCTCATTGATTCCAACAAAGGGTAAGGACCCTTTGAGGTGAGGGACACCGTCAGTGTCCCTGCTGATTTCACCTGTGGGAAGTGCACCTATCTCCAGCTCCTCAGAAACCGCGTTAGGGAACTGGAGCTAGATGAACTTCGGATCATTCGGGAGGCAGAGGTGGTCATAGATAGTAGCTTCAGGGATGCAGTTACTCTGAAGAATCAAGATAGATGGGTGACGGTGAGAGGGACTGGGAGGAAGCAGTCAGTACAGGGATCCAGTGCGGTCGTTGCCTCAGTAACTAGTATACTGCTTTGGATACTGTTGAGGGGGACGGCCTACCAGTGATAAGCCACGGTGACTGGATCTCCAGCACCGAGTCCGTCCCTGTGGCTCAGAAAGGAAGGGGGGAGAGCAGGAGAGCAATAGTTATTGGGGACTCGATAGTTAGACGGACATACAGACGGTTCTGTGGCAACGAAAGAGACTCACGGGTGGTATGTTGCCTCCCGGGTGCCTGGGTCCATGACGTCTCGGACCGTGTTTTCAGAATCCTCAAGGGGGAACAGTCACAAGTCGCGGTACACATCAGTACCAACGACATAGGCAAGAGAATGGACGGGGATTTAAAACAGGAATTTAGGGAGCGAGGGTGGAAGCTGAGAGCCAGGACAAACCATGTTGTCATCTCTGGTTTGTTGCAGGTGCCACGTGCTAGCGAGTTGAGGAACAGGGAGAGAGTGCAGATGTGGCTGCAGGGATGGTGTAAGAGGGAGGGCTTCAGTTACGTGATAAGTGGAGCACATTCTGGGGAAGGTGGGACCTGTCCAGGCAGGACAATTTGCACCTGAACCAGAGGGGCACCAATATCCTGGGAGGAAATTTGATACTGCTCTTCATGGGTGGTGGTGGGGGGGGGGGGGGGGGGGGTAGAGTTTAAACTAATTTTGTCAGGGGGATGGGAAAACGAGCTGTAGTCCAGAAGCCAGTGTTGAGAATAGTGAGGTACTGAGGAGGGTATCAAGGTCGCAGGAGTGTACCGGCAGACAGGAAAGTGTGTCTACTTCAATGCAAGGAGCATCCGGAATAAGGTAGGTGAACTTGGAGCGTGGGACTACGATGTTGTGGACATTACGGAGACATGGTTAGAACAGGGACAGGAATGGTTGTTGGAAGTTCCGGGGTATAGATGTTTCAGTAAGAGTAGGGAAGGTGGTAAAAGAGGTGGAGGAGTAGCATTGTTAATCAAGGATAGTTTAACGGTTGCAGAATGGCAGTTCGAGGGGGAACTGCCTACTGAGATAATATGGGCTGAAGTTAGAAATAGTAAAGGAGCGGTCACGTTATTAAGAGTTTTCTACAGACCCCCAAATAGTAATGGAGATGTGGAGGAAGAAATTGCAAAACAGATGTGGAGGTCACAGGGTAGTTGTCATGGGTGACTTTAACTTTCCAAATATTGATTGGAACCTCTATAGGTCAAACAGTTCGGATGGGACAGTTTTTGTACAGTGTGTGCAAGAGGGTTTCCTGACACAATAGGTGGATAGGCCGACAAGAGGTGGGGCCACATTGGATTTGGTACTGGGTAATGAACCGGGCCAAGTGTTAGATTTGTTTGTGGGAGAGCACTTTGGAGATAGTGACCACAATTCGGTGTCTTTCACTATTGCAATGGAGGGGGATAGGGCCATACGGCAGGGCAAGGTTTATAATTGGGGGAGGGGTAATTATGATGCGATTAGGCAAGAATTAGGGAGCATAAGATGGGAACAGAAACTGTCAGGGAAAGGCACAAATGAAAAGTGGAGCTTGTTCAAGGAACAAATACTGCGTGTCCTTGATAGGTATGTCCCTGTCAGGCAGGGAGGAAATGGCCGTGTGAGGGACCCATAGTTCACAAAAGAGGTTGAATGTCTTGTCAAGAGGAAAAAAGAAGTGTATGTAAGGATGAGAAAACAAGGTTCAGTTGGGTCGCTTAAGGGTTACAAGGTAGCAAAGAATGAGCTAAAAAAAAAAAAGGGCTTAGGAGAGCTAGGAGGGGGCATGAGAAGTCCTCGGCGGGTCGGATCAAGGAAAATCTCAAGGCTTTTTACTCTTATGTGAGAAATAAAAGAATGACCAGGGTGAGGTTAGGGCCAGTCAAAGACAGTAGTGGGAACTTGTGCATGGAATCAGAAGAGATAGGAGAGGCATTGAATGAATACTTTTCCTCAACATTCACCAAGGAGAGGGGCCATGTTTTTGAGGATGAGAGTGTGATACAGGCGAGTAGGCTGGAGGAGGTAGATGTTCTGAGGGAGGATGTATTAACAATTTTGAAAAACCTTATGGTCGACAATTCCCCTGGGCCAGATGGGATATATCCTAGGATTCTTTGGGAGGCAAGGGATGAGACTGCAGAGCCTTTGGCTCTGATCTTTGGGTCCTCACTGTCCACGGGGATAGTGCCAGAGGACTGGAGAGTAGCGAATATTGTTCCTCTGTTCAAGAAAGGGAATAGGAATGACCCTAGTAATTATAGGCCAGTTCGTCTTACTTCGTTGGTCGGTAAGTTAATAGAAGGATAGGATTTACGACCATTTGGAAAGATGCAACTTAATCCGGGATAGTCAACATGGATTTGTGAAGTTTGATTGAATTCTTTGAGCAGGTAACTAAGTGTGTAGATGAAGGTAGAGCAGTTGATGTATTCATGGATTTTAGTAAGATATTTTAAGATATTTTAGTAACATTTTAGTAAGATGTTTGGTAAGGTTGCCCATGGTCGGCTTACGAAGAAAGTAAGGAGGTGTGGGATAGAGGGAAATTTGGCCAATTGGAGAAGTAACTGGCTGTCACATAGAAGACAGATGGTGGTGGTGGATGGAACATTTTCAGACTGGAGACCAGTTACCAGCGGTGTACCATAGGGATCAGTGCTGGGTCCTCTGCTATTTGTGATTTTTATCAATGACTTGGAGGAGGGGGCTGAAAGGTGGGTCAGTAAATTTGCTGATGACACCAAGATTGGTGGAGTAGTGGATGAGGTGGAGGGCTGTTGTAGCAGATGGAGTTTAACCCTGATAAGTGTGAGGTGATTCATTTTGGTAGGAAAAATTTGAATGCGGATTAGAGGGTCAACGGCAGGGCTCGGAGGAATTTGGAGGAACAGAGAGATCTTGGGGTTCATGTCTACAGATCTCTGAAGGTTTCCACTCAAGTGGATAGAGCCGTGAAGAAGGCTTATATTGTGTTAGCGTTTATTAACAGGGGGCTTAAGTTTAGGAGCTGTACATGACCCTGGTGAGACCACGTTTGGAATATTGTGTGCAGTTCTGGTCACCTCACTATAGGAAGGATGTGGAAGCATTGGAAAGGGTGCAAAGGAGATTTACCAGGATGCTGCCTGATTTGGAGGGTAGGTCTTCTGAGGAAAGGTTGAGGGAGCTAGGGCTTTTCTCTTTGGAGCGGAGGAGGATGAGAGGCGACTTAATGGAGGTTTATAAGATGACGAGGGGGATAGATAGAGTGGACGTTCAGAGACTATTTCCTTGGGTGGATGTAGCTGTTACAAGGGGGCATAACTATAAGGTTCAGGGTGGGAGATATAGAACATAGAACGATACAACGCAGTACAGGCCCTTCGGCCCACGATGTTGCACTGACATGGGAAGTCAAAAACTAAAGGCCATCTAACCTACACTATGCCATTATCATCCATATGCTTATCCAATAAACTTTTAAATGCCCTCAATGTTGGCGAGTTCACTACTGTTGCAGGTAGGGCATTCCACGGCCTCACCACTCTTTGCGTAAAAAACCTACCTCTGACCTCTGTCCTATATCTATTACCCCTCAATTTAAGGCTATGTCCCCTCGTGCTAGCCACCTCCATCCGCGGGAGAAGGCTCTCACTGTCCACCCTATCTAACCCTCTGATCATTTTGTATGCCTCTATTAAGTCACCTCTTAACCTTCTTCTCTCTAACGAAAACAACTTCAAGTCCATCAGCCTTTCCTCATAAGATTTTCCCTCCATACCAGGCAACATCCTGGTAAATCTCCTCTGCACCCGTTCCAAAGCTTCTACGTCCTTCCTATAACGAGGCGACCAGAACTGTACGCAATACTCCAAATGCGGCCATACCAGAGTTTTGTACAGCTGCAACCTGACCTCATGGCTCCGGAACTCAATCCCTCTACCAATAAAGGCCAACACACCATAGGCCTTCTTCACAACCCTATCAACCTGGGTGGCAACTTTCAGGGATCTATGTACATGGACACCGAGATCCCTCTGCTCATCCACACTACCAAGAATTTTACCATTAGCCAAATATTCCTCATTCCTGTTATTCTTTCCAAAGTGAATCACCTCACACTTCTCCACATTAAACTCCATTTGCCACCTCTCAGCCCAGCTCTGCAGCTTATCTATGTCCCTCTGTAACCTGCAACATCCTTCCGCACTGTCTACAACTCCACCGACTTTAGTGTCGTCTGCAAATTTACTCACCCATCCTTCTGCGCCCTCCTCTAGGTCATTTATAAAAATGACAAACAGCAACGGCCCCAGAACAGATCCTTGTGGTACGCCACTCGTAACTGAACTCCATTCTGAACATTTCCCATCAACCACCACCCTCTGTCTTCTTTCAACTAGCCAATTTCTGATCCACATCTCTAAATCACCCTCAATTCCCAGCCTCCGTATTTTCTGCAATAGCCGACCGTGGGGAACCTTATCAAACGCTTTACTGAAATCCATTTACACCACATCAACTGCTCTACCCTCGTCTACCTGTTCAGTCACCTTCTCAAAGAACTCGATAAGGTTTGTGAGGCATGACCTACCCTTCACAAAACCTAGGAGGGATATCCGAGGTAGGTTCTTTACTCAGAGAGTGGTTAGGGTGTGGAATGGACTGCCTGCTGTGATAGTGGAGTCGAACACTGTAGGACCTTTCAAGCGGTTATTGGATAGGCACATGGAGCACACCACAATGACAGGGAGTGGGATAGCTTAATCTTGGTTTCGGACAAAGCTCGGCACAATATCGAGGGCTGAAGGGCCTGTTCTGTGCTGTACAGTTCTATGTTCTGCGACCCATTTATTTGTTTAACAGGGATGTGAAAGTACTGGTGAAGGGGTTGGCCTCTAGGTTGGAGGCTGTATGCCAGAGGTGATCTCTGAAGATCAAACGAGCTTTGTGAAGGGTAGGCTGCTGAATGTGATTATGACTCCATCAGGGGGGCGGGTACCTGAGGTTACTGTATCCAAGGATGCTGAGAAGGCTTTTGTTCAGATAGAGTGGAGGTATCTGTTTGAAATTCTGGGTAGGTTTGGGCCAAAGTTTGTAGTGTGGATTCAACTTCTTTATGCGTCCCCTGTGGTTAGTGTGTGTACAAATGAGATAGGTTTGGGGTGTTTTGGGTTACATAGGGGAACAAAGCAGGGGTGCCCGCTGTCACCGCTGTTATTTGCGTTGGCAATGGAGCCCTTGGCGATGGCCCTTTGGGCGTCGGCTGAGTGGTGAGGGATTGCGAGGGGGGGCAGGGAGCAACTTGCTGCTATTTGTGTCAGTCCGTTGGAAAGTATGGCAGAAGTATGGGCTTGTTGGAGAGATTAGGGGCCTTCTCTGGTTATAAGTTGAACATAGGGAACAGCAAAGTGTTTCCGATGAATGCGGCAGGGCGGGGATCACTTTGGGTGCACTACCATTTAAGGTGGCAAGAGAACGGCTATGGTATTTGGGGATGCAGGTAATGCATGAGTGGGCCGCGATGCACAGGTGGAACTTGACAAGTTTAGTGGAAGAGGTTAAGGGAGATTTTAAGAGGTGGGACAATTTGCACTTGATGTTGGCAGGGAAGGTGCAGGTGGTAAAGATAAATATGTCACCAAAGTTCCTGTTTGTCTTCCGTACCCTCCCGATCTTTCTCCCCAAGGCCTTTTTCAGGAGGGTGGATGCACAGATTTCGGAGTTACTATAGTGAAGGGAAGGTACCGAGGGTGAAGAGGGCTCTGCTACAAAGGCAGAAGCAGAAAGGGTGGTTGGCGCTCCCAAGCATTATTACTGGCTGCGGATATGGAGAAGGTGACGTGGTGGTGGGTGGGTGGGGGAATGCGGAGTTCATTAGGTTGGAGGAGTCCTGTAGGGGTTCTAGTTTGAGGGCCCCGGTGACAGCCCCGTTGCTGTTAGCACTGGGGTGGTATACACGCAGTCCGCTTGTGGAGTTGACTATGAGGATATGGAACCAGTTGAGGAGGCATTTTAAGCTTTATAAAATATTGGTGCTGACGCCACTGTGTGGATACCATAGGTTTAAGTTGGGGGAGGTTGATAGGATGTATGGGGAGTGGAGGGAGGAGGGGAGGGGAGGGAGGAGGGGCTGGAACGGGTTAGGGATATGTTTTCGGAGGGATAGTTTACTGGACTGGATGAGCTGCTGGAGAGATTTGAGTTACCGAGGGGAAGTGATTTGCAGGCCGGGGACGGCAAATCATCCTCACATATTTTGGGACCGCAAGATGTTGGAGAGCTTCTGGGAGGCAGTGTTCGGGACATCATCCAGGAAAGTGGATTGGAAAATCACTATGGTGGCAATCCTTGGGGTCTTGGAGGAATTGGGCCTGCTGGAGGGGAAGGGGGCCAATGATGTGGCTTTGCCTCTCTGATCGTCCAGCGAAGAATCCTTTTGAACTGGAGGTCAGATATGCCACTGGGGGTGGCGGCTCGCCTGGGGGACTTGTATGACTTTCTCTGGTTGGAGAAGATTAAGTTCGCTCTAAGGGGGCCAGAAGAGGGCTTCAAAGTGCGGCGGAGGCCGTTCATGACTTTATTTGAGGAACTGTTCATCATGGGGCAGCAGGGTAGCATGGTGGTTAGCATAAATGCTTCACAGCTCCAGGGTCCCAGGTTCGATTCCCGGCTGGGTCACTGTCTGTGTGGAGTCTGCACGTCCTCCCCCTGTGTGCGTGGGTTTCCTCCGGGTGCTCCGGTTTCCTCCCACAGTCCAAAGATGTGCGGGTTAGGTGGATTGGCCATGCTAAATTGCCCGTAGTGTGCTAATAAAAGTAAGGTTAAGGGGGGGGTTGTTGAGTTACGGGTATAGGGTGGATATGTGGGTTTGAGTAGGGTGATCATGGCTCGGCACAACATTGAGGGCCGAAGGGCCTGTTCTGTGCTGTACTGTTCTATGTTCTATGTTCTATGGGGGGGAGGGGGTGGTGACTAAAAAGGGAAAAATTATACAAAAAGGTTAATCCTGTCTTGTTAAGCTGTTGTTTCCATTGTTTCCATTGATAGTGTCTCTTTAAAAAAAAGTTTAAAATAATCACATCTGGACATAGCAAACATTAGAGCGTTTCAGCAGCAAAGAGGTAAAGACTAGCAATGCGAAGTAGGCTGTGTTGGTGATGGAGAGATGATGGCTATCAAAACTTAACTCGGTGTTTAGAAGAATGCAAATGAGAGACAGGTGCTGAGGAGAGGGGTGGAATTGGAGTAGAGTTTGTTGAACGAGGGAGTGGATGAAGATGAAAGCTCAGTATTCCAGAATCACGTGAAAGAAAAATGGAGAGCAGCAGTATACGTCTGTCTAAACTGATTAACACAGCATACTGAATTTGAAATAAGTAACTTCAGGGTTTTTTTGAGACTTAGCATTAATATATCACCATAGACAAATTGGTGATTTAACTGACAAGTGAAATTCCCACATTTTTGGTCCTGAGCAAATTAATTTGGGACTTTGCAACAAATACTTAATTATAAATATGTCACTTGTTTCCGTCTCCAATTATATCCTTAAACTATATGTATAGCCTTACTTGCAGCAATTGTAGTTCCTGCGCTAGTTGTGGGGACCTGGGCCCAAGGGTTTGAGTCACGCACTGGCATTACTGTGGGAGACATGGTAGGTGCTGCTGGTGCTGGAAGAGGCAGTGGAAAGGCTGAAGCTGCTCCATTGACTACAATAAGAGTACATGCAAATGGTCAAATCTGCAACCTAAACATTCTTTGCCAAACTTCAGTCATTTTCCAAAGTGCCATAAAACCAGCTACCTACCTTGGGAAGCAGTCACTTGAGGAGCTGCACCTATAGCAGGTTTCGTCATTGGTGCAGAAGAAAATGGGTCCTCGACTTGACCACTGAACGCATATGTTATTTGAGAGCACAGGGAGCTGATACTGTCCACTTCAGCTGTGCTCTCACCTTCCATTTCAGGCACTAAAAGATAGGCAACAACAATCATAATAATATTTACACTGGCAAATCTTTTTTGAAATATTCTCTCTCGCTTATTTTAGTGCAGTCCAAAATAACAAAGCTAGAATTTTGCCACCCAGAGCAAATATACAGTCAAGTCCATAGCTTGCAAAAAAGGCAATAACATTTGCTGTATTCCAGCACAACCCTTTCACTTCTCGGCCTCAAATACATATCCAATCCAGTTAGTTATCGGTCTTGTAAAACTGTTAAAGATCTCAGGTAGGTTAGACTGAACACATTCAAT
The DNA here is from genome assembly GCF_902713615.1 of Scyliorhinus canicula. Taxonomy (NCBI): domain Eukaryota; kingdom Metazoa; phylum Chordata; class Chondrichthyes; order Carcharhiniformes; family Scyliorhinidae; genus Scyliorhinus; species Scyliorhinus canicula. The sequence continues at coordinate 85,440,618 of NC_052147.1, forward strand.
CCAGGCATGAGTGGAAAAAGAACAAAAAAGAATACAGCACAAGAACAGTTCCTTCGGCCCTCCAAGCCTGTACCAGTCATGATACCACCATTGGCCAAAACCCTCAGCACTTCCAAGTGCCGTATCCCTCTATACCCATCCTATCCATGTGTTTACCGAGATGCCTTTTGAATGCCGTGAATGTATCTGCTTCCATAACCTCCCCTGGCAACACGTTCCATAAAGTTAATTGTAACATAGAACTTTAACATAGAACAGTACAGCACAGAACAGGCCCTTCGGCCCTCGATGTTGTGCCGAGCAATGATCACCCTACTCAAACTCACGTATCCACCCTATACCCGTAACCCAACAACTCCCCCTTAACCTTACTTTTTAGGACACTACGGGCAATTTAGCATGGCCAATCCACCTAACCCGCACATCTTTGGACTGTGGGAGGAAACCGGAGCACCCGGAGGAAACCCACGCACACATGGGGAGGACGTGCAGACTCCACACAGACAGTGACCCAGCCGGGAATCGAACCTGGGACCCTGGAGCTGTGAAGCATTGATGCTAACCACCATGCTACCATGCTGCCAGTATTTATTTTAAATTAATTGAGTGCTTAAATGCTCTAACTGTGAGATGTGGCAGATCCATGACACTTCCAGCATGTACTTCCAGTCAACTATGTCTGCAGGACACTTGAGCAATGGCCGCTCCTCACAGACCACGTGGTTCGGTTGGAGCAGCAGTTGGATGCACTTAGGAGCATGTAGGTGGCAGAAAGCGTCATAGATAGGAGTAATAGAGACGAGGTCACACCCAAGGTGCAGGCAGACAGATGGGTGACCGCTAGAAATGGTCGGCAGTCAGTTCAAGAACCCCTTTTTACACAGAGGATAGTGGATGCCTGGAACTCACTGCCGGAGGAGGTGGTGGAAGCAGGGATGATAGTGACGTTTATGGGGCATCTTGACAAATACATTAATAGGATGGGAATAGAGGGATACAGACCCCTGAAGTGTAAAAGATTTTAGTTTAGACGGGCAGCATGGTCGGCGCAGGCTTGGAAGGCCGAAGGGCCTGTTCCTGTGCTGTACTTTTCTTTGTTCTTGTGGCTGTCTCCCTCTCTAACATGTGTACCGTTTTGGATACTGTTGGGGACTCAAAAGCCTGTCAGGGGAAAATAACAGCAGCCAGAACAGTGGCACCACAACTGGCTCTGTTGCTCTGCAGGGGAGAGCAAAGTGCAGGAGAGCGATAGTTATAGGGGACTCGATAGTAAGGGGCACAGATAAGTACTTCTATGGACATGAAAGAGACACCAGGATATGTTGCCACCGTGGTGCCAGGGTCAAGGGTGTCTCTGAACGAACACAGGACATGCTGAAGGGGGAGGGTAAACACCAAGACATTGCAGTACACACAGGTACTAACGACATAGGCATGAAGAGTGATGAGGTCCTGCAGAAGGAGTTCAGGGAGTTAGGCAGTAAGGTAAAAAGCGGAACCTCTCGGGTTGTAATCTCAGGAGATTACTCCCTGAGCCACATGCCAGTGAGGCTGGAAATAGGAGGATAGTGCAGCTAAACACGTGGCTAGATGGGTGATGTAGGAGGGAGGGTTTCAGATTTCTGGACCATTGGGATCTCTTCTGGGGCAAGTGCGACCTGTACAAGAAGGACGTGTTGCATCTAAATTGGAAGGGAACCAATATCCTGGCTGGGAGGTTTGCTGGAGTCACTCGGGAGGATTTAAACTAGTATGGTAGGGGGGGATGGGGGGGGGGGGGGGGGGGGGGGGGAGGTTGACACCAGAGCATTAACATAGAAGATGCAATACATGAAAGGGAACTAGAGAACTGAAAAAGAACATCACCACCCTCAAGCAGAGCAAAAAAGGTGACAAGTATGAGAAGGGAGGTAGTCAATTCAGGACTGAGGGTGTTGTTCCTAAATGCACGCAGTATACGGAACAAGGTAAATTAGCTTATTGCGCACATTGAAATTGGTGGGTATGATGTTGAGGGCATTAGAGACATAGAACAATACAGCACAGAATAGGCCCTTCGGCCCTCGATGTTGTGCCGAGCATTGTCCGAAACCAAGATCAAGCTATCCCACTCCCTGTCATTTTGGTGTGCTCCATGTGCCTATCCAATAACCGCTTGAAAGTTCCTAAAATGTCTGACTCCACTATCACAGCAGGCAGTCCATTCCACACCCTAACCACTCTCTGAGTAAAGAACCTACCTCGGATATCCCTCCTATATCTCCTGCAGCACGTGGCTGCAAGGGGATCAGGGCTGGGATCTAAATATCCAAGGATATATGTCCTATCGAAAGGACAGACAGATGGGCAAAGGGGGCAGGGTTGCATTGTTAGTAAGGAATGTAGTTAAATCAATAGCAAGGAGCCATATAGGATCAGAAGCCATAGAATCTGTGTGGGTAGAGTTAAGGAATTGCAAAGGTAAAAATGAAATGAAATGAAATGAAAATCAAAAATGAATGAAAAATCGCTTATTGTCACGAGTAGGCTTCAATGAAGTTACTGTGATCAGCCCCTAGTCGCCACATTCCGGCACCTGTCCGGGGAGGCTGGTACGGGAATCGAACCGTGCTGCTGGCCTGAAAAAGACCCTGATGGGAGTTATGTACAGGCCTCCTAGCAGTAGTCAGGATGTAAGGCAGAAAATAAATCAGGAGATAGAGAAAGCATGTAATAAAGGCAATATCACAATAATCATGGGCAACTTCAATATGTATATGGACTGGGGAAATCAGGTTGGTAGTGGTTCCCAAGAAAAGGAATTTGTGAATTGCTTATGAGATGTTTTTTTGGAGCAGCTTGTGGTAGAGCCCACTAGGGAACTTGATTAGGGAAATTAAGGTGAAGGAACCCTAGGGAGCAGTAACCACAATATGATAGAATTTACCCTGCAGTTTGAGAGGGAGAAGCTACAATCAGATGTAATGGTCTTACAATTATAGAAGGGTAATGACAAAGACATGAGGGAGGAGCTGGCCAGAGTTGATTGGAGAAGGAGTCTAGCAGGGAAGACAGTGGAACAGCAATGGCAGGAGTTTTGGGGGGTTATTAGGGAGGCACAACAGAAATTCATCCCAATGAGGAGGAAACATGCTAAGAGGAGGACAAGACATCCATGCTGACGAGGAAGTCAAGGACAGTACATACAAAGCGAGGAATAGTGGGAAGCCAGAGGATTGGGAAGCCTTTAAAAACGAGCAGAGGACAACTAAAAAAGCAATAAGGGGGGAGAAGACGAAGTATGAGTGCAAGCTAGCTAGTAATATAAAAGAAGATAGGAAGAAATGTTTTTAATATATATATAAAAGGTGAGAGAGACAAAAATAGACATTGGACCACAGAAAATGTGGCTGGAGAAGTAATAATAGGAAACAAAGAAATGGCAGATGAACTGAATAGTTACTTTGCATCAGTCTTCATGGTGGAAGACACCAGTGGGATGCCAGAGCTCCAGGAGAACCAGGGGGCAGAGGTGAATGCAGTGACCATTACTAAGGAGAAGGTTCTGGGGGAACTGAAAAGGTCTGAAAGTGGATAAATAAGCTGGACCGGATGGACTACACTCTAAAAGAGATAGCGGAGGAGATTGTGGAGGCAATGGTGGTGATCTTTCAGGAATCACTGGAGGCAGGGAGGGACCCAGAGGACTGGAAAGTGTCTAATGTAACACCGTTGTTCAAGAAGGAAGGGAAACAGAAGACGGGAAATTATAGGCCGGTTAGCCTGACTTCGGCCATTGGTAAGATTATAAAGTTCATTATTAAAGATGAGATTGTGGAGTACTTGGAAGTGCATGATAAAATAGGACTGAGTCAGCACAGCTTTGTCAAGGGGAGGTCATGTCTGACAAATCTAGAGGGACAGGTTGTATTGAGGAAGCAGGGGGGCTGCAGAAGGACTTAGGCAGGCTAGGAGAGTGGGCAAAGAAGTGGCAGTTGGAATACAATCTGGAAAGTGTGTGATTATGCACTTTGGAAGGCAGAATGGAGCCATAGACTATTTTGTAAACGGGGAGATGCTTAGGAAATCAGAAGCACAAAGGGACTTGGGAATCCTTGTTCATGATTCTCTTAAGATTAATGTGCAGGTTCAGTTGGCAGTACAGAAGGCAAACGCAACTTTAGCATTCATGTCGAGAGGGCTAGAATACAAGAGCAGGGATGTGCTTCTGAGGCTGTATAAGGCTCTGGTCAGACCCCATTTGGAGTATTGGGAGTAGTTTTGGTCCCCATATCTAAGGAAGGATGTGTTAGCCTTGGAAAGGGTCCAGAGGAGGTTCACAAGAATGATCCCTGGAATGAAGAGTTTGTCGTATGAGGAACGGTTGAGGACTCTGGGTCTGAACTCGTTGGAGTTTAAAAGGATGAGGGCGGATCTTATTGAAACTTGCAGGATTGAAACAGAGGATGTTTCCACTTGTAGGAAAAACTAGAACCAGTAGGACACAATCCCAGACTAAAGGGACAATGCTTCAAAATAAAGAGGAGGAAGAATTTCTTCAGCCAGAGGGTGGTGAATCTGTGTAACTCTGCCGCAGAAGGCTGTGGAGGCCAAATCACTGAGTGTCTTTAAGACAGAGATAGATAGGTTCTTGATTAATAAGGGGATCAGAGGTTATGGGGAGAAGGCAGGAGAATGGGGATGAAAAAAATATCAGCCATGACTGAATGGCAGAGCAGTCTCAATGGGCCTAATTCTGCTCCTATGTCTTATGGTCTAACGCTATCTGCACTCCATCAACCTTGGTGTCATCAACAAACTTACTAATCAGACCAGCTACATTTTCCTCCAAATCGTTTATGTATGCTACAAACAACAGAGGCCCCAACGCAGATCCCTGTGGAACACCACTAGTCACATCCTTCCATTTTCTACTGCTACCCTCTGCCTTCTGTGACCGAGCCAGTTCTGTATCCATCTTGCCACCTCGCTTGTGACCCTGTGTGACTTCACCTTTTGTGTCAGTCTGCCACGAGGCATCTTGTCAAAGGCTTTACTGAAGTCCATGTAAACAACATCCACCGCCCTCCCCTCATCAATCATCTTTGTCACGTCCTCAAAATACTCGATCAAGTTAGTGAGGCACGACGTCCCCTTCACAAAACCATGCTGTCTACTGCTGGTGTGTCCATTTGTTTCCAAATGGGTATAAATCCTGTCCTTGAGAATTCTCTCCAATAATTTACCTAATACTGACATGAGGCACACCAGCCTATAGTTTCCAAGATTATCCCTGCTACCTTTCTTAAACAGTCCTCTGGGATCTCACCTGTAGCCAACGAGGATACAAGGATGTCAATCAAGACCCCAGCAATTTCCTCCCTTGCTTCCCTCAGTATTCTGGGATAAATCCCATCTGGCCCAAGAGTCATATCTACCTTAATGTCTTTTAAAACACCCAATATCTCCTCCTTTTTGATGTCAACATGACCCAGACCCAATAATCATCTTCCACAAGGTCCTTTTTCTTTGGTGAACACTGATGCAAAGTACTCATTTAGTACCCATTTCCTCTGGCTCAGCACATAGGTTCTCCCCATTGTCCTTTAGTGGTTCAATCCTTTCCCTGGCCACCTTTTTGATTTTTACATGTGAATAGAAAGCTCTGGGATTCACCTTAATCCTACTTGCCAAGGACCTTTCATGGCCCCTCCTAGGCCCCCTAATTTCCCACTTAAGTATCTTCCTATTTTCTTTATACTCCCCAAGGGTTTCGACTGTCCCCACCTTTCTAGACCGTACAAAAGCCTCCTTTTACTTTTTGACGAGGTTCGCAATATTCCTCGTTATCCAAGGCTCCTTGAGCTTCCCATCATTATCCTTTGTCCTCTCAGGAACATGACTTTCATTTTTTTTTTTTTTTTTTAAATAATTTTTATTGAAAGAGTTTTTCCATACAGACATTTACCTCTACTAATTTTTAAATTATTTACAACACAATCCCTCTAGGCAAATGTCCCTCCCTCGCCCGCCCTCTCGCGCGCACCAGTCCTCCCCCCCCCCCCCCCCCCCCCCAGGCAACCTTAACAAACAAGGCAGCCTACAGTTTCAGACATGAGCAGCGAGCAGACTTGCCCGCGTTACAGTCGTGCATGTCCCCCCACGACCCTTGCTGCCCCCCCCCCCTCCCCTTGCTGCCCCCCCCCCCTCCCCTTGCTGCCCCCCCCCCCTCCCCCCCTCCCCTCCTCCCCTCCCCCGGGTTGCTGCTGCCACGACCCCGAACGTCTATCTCTGATCTAAAAAGTCAAGGAAAGGTTGCCACCGCCTGGCGAATCCCTGTACCGACCCTCTCAGGGCAAATTTGATCCTTTCTAGCTGAATATAGCTAGCCATATCGTTAATCCAAGTTTCAACGCTTGGAGGCCTCGCGTCCTTCCATTGAATTAATATCCTTCGTCGAGCCACTAGGGACGCAAAGGCCAGTATTCCGGCCTCCCTAGCCTCCTGTACCCCCGGTTCTACCCCGACCCCAAAGATCGCAAGCCCCCATCCTGGTTTGACCCTGGACCCCACCACCTTCGACACCGTCCTTGCCACCCCCTTCCAGAACCCTTCCAGCGCTGGACATGCCCAGAACATATGCACATGGTTCGCTGGGCTTGTCCCCGTCATGTGAGCTCTATGCAGCACCTTAAATTGAATGAGGCTCAGTCTCGCACACGAGGAGGAAGAGTTGACCTTCTCCAGTGCATCCGCCCACGTCCCGTCTTCTATCTGCTCTCCCAGCTCCCCTTCCCACTTGGCTTTCAGCTCCTCCCCTGATGCTGCTTCCACCTCCTGCATTATCTTGTAGATGTCTGATATCTTCCCCCCTCCGACCCAGACCCCCGAGAGCACCCTATCACTCGCCCCCTTACTGGGGAGCAGGGGAAACCCCTCCACCTGCCGCCTAGCAAATGCCTTCACTTGTAAATATCTGAACATGTTTCCCGGGGGGAGCTCAAACTTCTCCTCCAGCCCTCCCAGGCTCGCAAACCTCCCCTCTATAAACAGGTCCTTCAGCTGCCGTATGCCCACCCTGTACCAGCTCTGAAATCCCCCGTCGATGTTCCCCGGGATGAATCTATGGTTCCCTCTTATTGGCGCCGCCAACAGACCTCCCATTTCCCCCCTATGTCGCCTCCACTGCCCCCATATCTTGAGGGTGGCCGCCACCACCGGGCTCGTGGTGTACCTCGTGGGGGGGAGCGGCCATGGTGCCGTTACTAGGACCCCCAGGCTTGTGTTGCCACAGGACGCCCTCTCCATTCGTTTCCAAGCTGCCCCCTCCCCTTCCATCATCCACTTGCGCACCATTGACACATTTGCCGCCCAGTAGTACCCCGAGAGATTGGGCAGTGCCAGCCCTCCACTGTCCCTACTCCGCTCCAAAAAGACCCTCCTCACCCTTGGGGTGCCATGCGCCCACACGTAGCTCATGATGCTACTCGTCACCTTTTTGAAGAAGGCCCTAGGGAGGAAGATGGGCAAGCACTGAAATAAAAACAAGAACCTTGGGAGGACCGTCATTTTGATTGACTGCACCCTCCCCGCCAGCGACAACGGTACCATGTCCCACCTCTTAAATTCCTCCTCCATCTGTTCCACCAGCCTGGAAAAGTTCAACTTATGGAGGGTCCCCCAGTTCCTTGCCACCTGCACCCCTAAGTACCTAAAGCTCTTTCCTGCTCGCTTGAAGGGGAGTCTCCCAATACCCTCTCCCTGGTCCCCCGGGTGTATCACAAAAACCTCGCTTTTGCCCAAATTTAGTTTGTACCCCGAAAAGTCCCCAAACTCTGCTAATAGTTCCATTATCTCCGGCATTCCCCCTTCTGGGTCTGCCACGTACAGCAGTAGATCATCCGCATACAGCGATACTCGATGTTCCTCCCCTACCCTAGTCAGTCCTCTCCACCCCCCTGAACCCCTCAGTGCCATCGCCAACGGTTCAATCGCCAGTGCGAAAAGTAGGGGGGATAGGGGACATCCCTGCCTGGTCCCTCGGTGGAGCCCGAAATACTCCGACCTCCTCCCGTTTGTCACTACACTCGCCGTCGGGGCCGAGTAGAGCAACTTCACCCACTTAATAAACCCTTCCCCAAACCCAAACCGTTCCAACGTCTCCCACAGGTACTCCCACTCCACCCTATCGAATGCCTTCTCCGCGTCCAGCGCTACCACTATCTCAGCCTCCCCCTCCACTGCCGGCATCATAATTACATTCAGCAATCTCCGCACGTTCGTGTTGAGCTGCCGCCCCTTCACGAACCCCGTCTGGTCCTCATGGATTACCCCTGGCACACAATCCTCTATTCTAGCTGCCAGGATCTTTGCCAGCAACTTGGCATCCACGTTCAGAAGCGAGATAGGCCTGTAGGACCCCGCACTGCACGGGGTCTTTATCCCGCTTCAATATCAGGGAGATCAGAGCCTGCGACATTGTCGGGGGCAGAACCCCCCCCTCTCGCGCCTCATTAAAGGCTCGTACCAGTACCGGTCCCACCAAGTCCACATTTTTCTTATAGAATTCCACCGGGAACCCATCTGGCCCCGGCGCCTTCCCCGCTTGCATCTGACCTATTCCCTTGACTAGCTCCTCTAGCCCTATTGGCGCCCCCAGCCCTTCTACCAGCCCCTCCTGGACCCTTGGGAACCTCAATTTGTTTAGGAAGTCCTCCATTCCCCCCCTCCTCGTCGGCGGCTCAGACCGATACAACTCCTTGTAAAAATCCCTGAAGACCCCGTTCACTTCTTGCCCCTTCTGCACTACCTTCCCGCCCCTCTCCTTCACTCCCCCAATCTCCCTAGCCGCATCTCGTTTGCGAAGCTGGTGTGCCAGCATCCTGCTCGCCTTTTCCCCATACTCATAGACCGCGCCCTGTGCCCTTCTCCACTGCGTCTCTGCCTTCCTGGTGGTCAGCAGGTCGAACTTGACCTGCAGGCTGCGCCGTTCTCCCAGCAGCCCCTCCTCTGGTGCCTCCGCATATCTCCTATCCACTTCCAATAGCTCCCCCACCAGCCTCTCCCTCTCCTGCCTCTCCTTTCTTTCTCTGTGCGCCCTTATGGAGATCAGCTCTCCCCTGACCACTGCCTTCAGGGCCTCCCAGACCATCCCCACCTGCACCTCACCCGTGTCATTCAAGTCCAGATAGCTCTCAATGCTCTTCCGGACCCTTTTACACACCTCGTCGTCCGCTAACAGCCCCACATCCAGCCGCCACAGCGGGCGCTGGTCCCGCGCCTCCCCCATTTCCACATCCACCCAATGCGGTGCATGATCAGAGATCGCAATGGCCGAGTACTCAGCTTCCCGTACCCTCGGGATCAGCCCCCTGCTCAACACGAAGAAATCGATTCTGGAGTACACTCTATGGACGTGGGAGAAAAAGGAATACTCCCTCGCCCTCGGCCTACCAAACCTCCATGGGTCTACTCCTCCCATCTGCTCCATGTACCCCCTCAGCACTTCTGCCGCTGCCGGCCTCCTATTGGTCCTTGAGCTCGATCTGTCTAGCCCGGGGTCCAGCACTGTGTTAAAGTCCCCCCCCATGATCAAGCCCCCTGCCTCCAGTCCCGGAATGAGGCCCAATAGGCGCCTCATAAAACCCGCGTCATCCCAGTTCGGGGCATATACGTTGACCATCACCACTTTCTCCCCCTGCAGCTTACCCTTCACCATCACATACCTACCCTCCTTATCCGCCACCACCTCCTCCGCCACGAATGACACCCTCTTTCCCACCAGAATCGCCACCCCCCGGTTCTTTGCGTCCAATCCAGAGTGGAACACCTGTCCCACCCACCCCCTTCTCAGGCGAACCTGGTCCACTACCTTCAAATGGGTCTCCTGTAACATTGCTACATCAGCCTTCAGTCCCTTCAGGTGTGAGAATACCCTTGATCTCTTGACCGGCCCATTCAACCCCCTCACGTTCCAAGTGATCAGCCGGGTCGCGGGACGACCCGCCCCCTTCCCCTGCCGATTAGCCATGTCCTGTTCCCTGCTCGCCCCGGGTCGACCCTCCCCTCCTGACCCGCTCCCCATGGCGATGTCCCCCTCCCCCCACCTCTCCAGTCCTCCACTTCCCGTTTCTGGTCTTTTCAGCAGCAACCCGGTGTCCCTCCCTCACCCCCCTCCCCCCCCCCCCCAGGCTAGGACCCCTCCTAGCCGCGATGTACCCTCCATCGTACTCCCGTAAGTCAGCTGGTTCACGCTGACCCGGCTGCTCCTGCCACACTCCGACTCCCCCCGGCTCGGGGGGGGGCCTCCCCCCCCTTGCCACTCCTCCCTGGCCCCGCTCCAGCGCGGGAAAGGTCGCCATTGCTGGCCACGCCCCGCACTCCTCCCCTCCCCCCTCCTCTGCCCCACGCGCGGGAAAACAGAGGAAAGCCCGCGCTTTCGCCCTGCCACACCCCACCCCGCCATCTTCAGCTCCACCCCCGTCCCCGTCCATGCCTGTGAAAGAACCCCCCCTAGGGGCCCATATCCCCGATCTGCTCTCCCCCCCCGTCCCACCTCCCCAACTTAACATTATAAATAACAGATAAATAACAAATAACGATGTACTTAACAGTCGCCCTCTACCAAACAGCATAAATAACCATAAATAACCATGAATAACCACAATAACAATAACTAAGGGAAGTTGGCAAAGGGGGAAAAAACATCAGAAGAAAAACCACAGCAAGAGTTCAAAATCCAAACAGAGAATTCAGCTGAAAGTACCCGAGCGGCTACGGCCGCCAAGTATCCCCTGGGTCTAATTCGAGTCCAGTTTCTCTTCCTGTACAAAGGCCCACGCCTCCTCTGGGGACTCAAAATAGTGGTGTTGGTTCCTGTAGGTGACCCACAAGCGCGCTGGCTGCAGCATTCCGAACCTGATCCGTTTTGCATGTAGCACCGCCTTCGTCCGGTTGTACCGGGCCCGCCGCTTTGCCACCTCCGCACTCCAGTCCTGGTAGACCCTCACCGTCGAATTCTCCCACTTGCTGCTCCTTTCCCTCTTGGCCCACTCCAGCACTCTCTCACGGTCGCTGAGTCGCTGGAACCGCACCAGCACCAGCCTCGGGGGCTCATTTGCTCTTGGCCTCCTAGCCATGACCCTGTAGGCCTCTTCCAGCTCCAGGGGCGAGGGGACGGCCCCTGCCCCCATCAGGGAGCTCAGCATTTCTGCTACATATCCCGGGAGGTCTGACCCCTCCAGGCCTTCTGCCAGGCCCAGGATCCTCAGGTTCTTCCGCCTCATTCGGGTATCCAGCTCCTCAAAACGGCTCTGCCATTTCAGGTGGAGTGCCTCGTGCACCTCTACCTTTCCCACGAGGACCGTGGCCTCCTCCTCCCTCACAGTCATCTCCTGTTGCAGCTCCCGAATCGACGCCTCTTGGGTCGCCTGGGCTCCCATCAGCCTGGTGGTCGTCGCATTCATTGACTCCAAGAGCTCCATTTTCAGCTCCGTAAAGAAGCGCAGGAGAGCGGCCTGCTGCTCCTCCGCCCATTTCCTCCATTCCTCGGGTGCGCCACCGGCCGCCATTTTGGTCTTCTTCCCCCGCTTTTTTTTTGGGAGCTGCTGTTGCTTTCTTTACCACCCCACTCCGGGTACCGACCATAAAGTTGGTCTGGTTCTCTTCAGGGAGCCTTCCCCCACCGGGATTTGTCCTTACAGCGCCGTTGGGGCCCTCCAATCGGCCCGAAAACACCTTTGTAGCAGGAGCAGCCAAACGTGCGACTTAGCTGGTCATAGCCGCAACCGGAAGTCCGGAACATGACTTTCATGAATCCTAATCAACTGTTGCTTGAAAGATTCCCACATGTCCGATGTTAATTTACCACCCGCCACACTAAATCCAAATTCTTCAATTTCTGTCTCAGATAGAATTTACAGTGCAGAAGGAGGCCATTCAGCCCATCGAGTCTGCACTGGCTCTTGGAAGAGCACCCGACCCTATCCCCATAACCCTGTAACCCCATCCAACACTAAGGGCAATTTTGGACACTAAGGGCAATTTATCATGGCCAATCCACCTAACCTGCACATCTTTGGACTGTGGGAGGAAACCAGAGCACCCGGAGGAAACCCACGCACACACGGGGAGGATGTGCAGACTCCGCACAGACCGTGACCCAAGCCGGAATTGAACCTGGGACCCTGGAGCTGTGAAGCGATTGTGCTATCCACAATGCTACCGTGCTGCCCCTAATGTTATCATAATTTGCCTTTCCTCAGTTTAGCACTTAACCCGAGAGTTACCCTAATCCCTATCCAAAAGTACCCTAAAATTTACGGAATTAAAGGTCACATTTTAGAAGTGTCTTTAAAATAGAACCAATTTACGGTTTGATCGTAAGTCAGGTCAGAGAGATACATTCTTTGTTATATCGATAGCACATTCTTTGGTATATGGGTAGAACTTGATTAAACGGATGATAAAGGTAACAAAATTCAACTATTCCCTAAAGTAATGGCATAAACATACTTCCACACTCTTCCTACATCATTGATCTGCACATGGTGATGTATCAAGATACTGTTCCACACATGACCTTGTGTTTAGAGGCAAATGATGCAGACCTAGTCATCCCCTGATATATGTCGATTTTGATGGTCTCAACAGCTGATGTGCTATGACAAGCAGGCGACACAGTGGTTAGCACAGTTGCCTCACAGCACCAGGGTTCGATTCTGACCCCGGGTGACTGTATGGAGTTTGCACTTTCTCGCGTGTCTGAATGGATTTATTCCATTCCATTCCATTCCGGGTGCTCCGGTTTCCTCCCACAGTCCAAAGATGTGCAGGTTAGGTGGACTGGCTCTGCTAAATTGGCCTCAGGTGAGGTTATGGGGATAGTGTGGGGTTTGGGCCTAGGTAGGGTGCTCTTTCAGAGGGTCAGTGCAGACGTGATGGGCTGAATTGCCTCCTTTTTCACTGTAGGGATTCTAGGAAGTCTCAATACCCTGGGCTATAGAAAAGAACAATCACCCAGACTTTCCATAGCTAAAGAAAGATCCCTATTTTTCTAACATATAATCTGAATTACATATAAAGAACAATAACCAATTGTGTGTGATACTGAAAAGCTGAAAGTGCTTTGGAACCATACTCCAGAAGGTAGCAGCACCCAGCTGTCACAGAGATCAAATATAAAAGCAAAGTTATACACCACGGAGTAACATGCCATCAAGCAATTTAACCCAAGAAAAGATCTCACAATTTCCCTTTTCCTACATATTAACTTCTAAAGGAAGAAAATGAGAATTTGGTATCAAAAAAGAAACAAAAAAGAGCAGGAGTAACCAACTGAATGAAAATGTATCTGGGAACCCAGAGACTCGTTTTTCCTGTGGCCTTAAATGCCTCACTCAGACATTTTGGTTTAGATTAATGAAAAGACATTAGTTACAGTTCAGTACAGGAGAAGTTTAGCCTTTGCAAGCAAACATTAGAATACATATTTAGAAAACGCAAGTTTTCAAACTTGTTAGTAATCCAACTCAGACTTTCATTGAGAAAGCATTTAATGAATAATTGTTCTCCCCAATATCAATTAACTAATACCCCAATAGAAACTCTCAGGGCCAGGCGGCACAGTGGCAGAGTGGTTAGCACTGCTGCCTCACGGCGCCGAGGACCTGGGTTCGATCCCGGCCCTGGGTCACTGTCCGTGTAGAATTTGCACATTCTCCCCGTGTCGGAGTAGCTCTCACCCTCACAACCCAAAGACCTGCAGGCTAAGTGCCCTGGCCACTTAAATAAATTGCCCCTTAATTTAAAAAAAAAAGCAACTCACAGGGCCTCATACCAGTGTTTTTAATTTGGAAATCTGTCTTCCGTTGCACGGTTGAAGGCAATTCATTTATTCGAAGGGACATTTGCCTTTTGAATGGAGATGTTGTCTGGCTCAGTGCTGGGAATCCTCGGAAAGATCCTTGCCTGGCAAGTTGCTCCACAGGTGCATGCCTTCTCGGTATGGCATGTATGTTGCTAGATTCCTTGTTTTCTGTAATGGTTGTTGGGGCAGATGGTGAAACTGATGGAGCTGCAGGTAATGGAGCAGGCGTGGTTACGACAACATTTCTCTCTACTTCACCTGTAAGCAGAACATCATACTCTTAACAAACTCTGAACAAAGTTTGGACTTAAAAACTTTACCAAAGTCAAACAGGTTTCCAAACACCTGACTAATTTCTTCACAAGGTATGCCATTTTAAAGAAAACACAGCTTTTGAGGAATTTTAACCTAGAAAACAAGTTTGTCACTGCTCTGTTAAACAAAACCATTCAGCACATTAACAATTAATAGATTATCACTGAGAAAGCGTTACTGCTGTTATTCCAACCACTTAATCAAACAGAATGTACAGCTCAGTCCATCAATTGCAAAATGAGTCCACCTTAGCCAATACAGAGCTTACTACTTATTTATGGAGTTGAAATGAGGCATAATCTTCAATTTAAAGCTCAAAACTGAATTTACTCCATACAATTCTTGAAATGTATTTTATTTCCCTGCAACAAAATGGCAAAACTCTCAAGTTTTTTTTCCATATCTTTTGTTTGTATGTTAAATCAAAAACTTGAAAACTTCATCCTACATCTGTGACTTAGTCATCCAACAAATTCCATCCTGGTCTAAGAAAATCCATATGAGTAATTACTATATCTTTGTAACAGATAGTTTCAAGACGATAGATACAAAGGTGCTACACATTACTACTGGAGTACTAGAATGCCTTGCACACTTCTAATCCTCATTATTTTACCATATTATGGACAACACCAACATAAGAAATGTGATTGACTATGAATAAACCTGTAATTTCTCATGGCCCAGCATAACCATCACTCTACCATTACCATCAAACCAGGGAATCAACCCTGGTTCAATGAAGAGTGCAGGAAGGCATGCCTGGAGCATCACTTCAAATATAAATAAAAATGAGGCATTCAATTGGTGAAGCTACAACATAGGACTACTTGCATGCCAAACAGCATAAGAAGCAAGCAATGGAGAGCGCTGAGCAATCCCACGGCCAACAGGTCAGATCTGAGCTCTGCACCCTGACACATTCTGTCGCAAATGGTGATGGACAATCAAACCACCAACTGGACAAGGAGGCTCCACAAATATCTCCATCCACAATGGTGGGGGAACCCAGCACACCAACGCAAAAGATAAAGCTTAAGAATTTGAAACTATTTTCAGTCATAACGGTTCAGCGGAGAATCTATCTCTGCCTCCTCCTGAGGTCTCAAGCGTCACTGATGCCAGATTTCCAGCAATTCAGTTCACTCCAGATGATATCAAGAAATGACTGAAGGCACTGGATACTGCGAAGGCTATGGGACCTGACAACATTCCGGTGATAAAACTAAAGACTTGCGCTCCAGAACGTGCTGTGTCTCTAGCCAAACAGCTAGAACACTGGCCTCTACCCGACAATGTGGAAAATTGTCCCCTCCCCAAAAAGAACAAATCCAACCGGGTCAATTAACACCCCATCAGTCTACTCTCGATCATCAGAAAAGTGATGAAAGGGGTTGTAAACAGTACTTTCAAGCAACACCTACTCAGCAATAACCTGCTTACTGATGCTCTGTTTGCGTTCCGCTAGGGTCACAGATCTTGACCTCATTACAGTCGTGGCCCAAATATGGGAAAAGAGATGAACTGAAGAGGTGAGGCGAGAATGACTGCCTTTGATGCCAAGGCAGCATTTGACCGAGTGTAGCATCAAGGAGCCTTGGCAAAATTGTAATCAGTGGTAATCAAAGGGAAAATTCCCCACTGGTTCGAGTCATGCCCAGCAAAGGTTTGGTTGGATGTCAATTGTCTCAGCCCCAGGACATCACTGCACGAGTTCCTAAGGGTCGTGTCCTAAGCCCAACCATCTTCAACTGCTTCATCAATGCCTTTCCTTTCATCACAAAGTCAGAAGTGGGGACATTTGCTGATGACTGCACAATGTTCAGCATAATTTGTGACTCCTCAGATACTGAACAGTCAGTGTCCATGCACAGCAAGACCCGGACAATATTCAGGTTTGAGCTGATCAGAGGTAAGTAACGTTCTTGTCTCTCAAATGCAGCGTTATGACCATCTCCAACAGAAGAGAATCTAACCATGTCCCCAATACATTCAATGACCTTACCATTGCTGAATCCCCCACTATTAGCATCCGGTAGTTTACCATTGACCAGAAACTGAACTGGACCAGCCATATAAATACTGTGGATTTAAGTGCAGCACAGAGGCTGGGAATTCTACGACAAATAACTCTCTGCCTGACTCCCCAAAGCCAGTCTATCACCTACAAGGCACAAGTCAGGAGTGTGATAGAATACTCTCCACTTGCCTGGATGAGTGCAGATCCAACAATACTCAAGAAACTTGACATCACCCAGAACAAGGCAATCCACTTGATTGGCACCCCACCCACAAAAATTCACCCCCTCCACCACCTTTGCACAGTGTGTACCATCTACAAGATGCATTGCAGCAACTCATCAAAACTCTTTAGACAGCACCTTCCAAACCCTTGACCTCTACCAGGATGACATGCTGCCTCCCTGGTGCCAGGGTCAAGGATGTCATTGTACGGCTGTATGGCAATCTGAAAGGGGAGGGTGACCAACCAGACGTCGTGGTTCACATTGGTACAAATGACACAGGTAGAAAGAGGGATGAGGTCAATCAGCAGGAATTTAGGTAGCTGGGTAGCAGATTGAAAAGCAGGACCTGAAAGAGTGTAATCTTTGGATTGCTCCCTGTGCCCCATGCTTAGTGAGGATAGGCATAAGAGGATAGAGCAAATGAATGCGTGACTGAATAAATGGTGCAGGAGGGAGGTCTTCAGTTTCCTGGATCACTGGGTCCTTTTTTGGGCAAGGTGGGACCCATACAAGTTGCACCTGGACCTGAATGAGACCAACATCCTTGCGGCGAGGTTTCCTAGTGCTGTTGGGGGAGATTTCAAACTAATTTGGCAGGGAGATGGGTTACAGAGTGGAGGTACAGTGGGGGGGGGGGCTAAAATGCACAGCCAAATATAGAAGATAACCCATGTCAGTCTGAAAGGCAGAACAAAAGTAGACATGTTAAGGCACAAGGGAATATGGAAAGCCTGGATGGCATTTATTTTAATGTGTCTTATGGGTCAGGCAGATGAACTGAGGGAGTATGATATTATTGCTAATATAGAGAAATGGTCGAGGGAGGGGCAAGACTGGCAGCTCAATATTCTTGGCTCTAGAGTCATCAGGCGAGACTGGGTGGTTGTGTAAAAGAGATCGTATCGTAATCTTGATCAAGGAGTGGGAGTCAATTACTACAGTGAGATAGGGTGATATCACAGCAGGGTCCTCAATTGAGGCCATATGTGTGGAACTTAAAAACAAAAAGGGGGCAATCATGTGTCAGGGTTTTTCAAACTGCAGGTCGCGACCTGCGGGTGGGTGTTGGGAGGGTCTGCGATCGGTCGCAGTACTCTCGATCGTGGTTGAAGCATCGACATGTACATGTTCCTCTAGAGGATAAAGGGTGGGACCAAAAAGTCCAAAGAACCCTGGATGTCATGGGATGTGCAGGTTTTGAGAAGGAAAAAGCATTGATTGATTTGATTTATTGTCACATGTACCGAAGTACAGTGAAAAGTATTTTTCTGTGGCCGAGGGAATGTACACAGTACGTACATAGTTGACAAAAAGAATAATCAACACAGTGTGTACCATCTACAAGATGCATTGCAGCAACTCATCAAAACTCTTTAGACAGCACCTTCCAAACCCTTGATGTCCCATGTCAAAGTCCTGCATGGGAGACTGACCAAGAAGTTAAGAGCCCAAAGAATCCAGGACAATTTGCAAACTGGCTTTGTGGCAGGAGGCAGAGAATGATGGTCAAAGGTTGTTTGTGTGACTGGAAGCCTGTGTCTAGTGATGTGCCACTGTGTCCCTTGCTCTTTGGAGCGTACATTGATGATTTAGACACGAGTGCATGGAATGTGATATGGAAGTTCACAGGTGACACGAAAATTGGTGGTGTGGTAAATAACGAAGAGGAAAGACTTAAATTACAGGACCTTATAAACGGGCTGGTCAGATGGGCAGAACACTGCCAAATGGGAGTCAACCCTGAAAAGTGTGAGGTGACGCATTTTAGGAGGACTAACAAGGCAAGGGAATACTCATGAATGGGAGGACACTAGGAAGTACAAAGGACCAGAGAGACCTAGGGGTGCATGTCCAAGATCTTTGAAGTCAGTTGGACAGGTAGATAAGGAGGTTAGGAAGGCATATGGGATTCTTGCCTTTATTACACAAGGCATATAATTTAAGAACAGGGAGGTTATGATGGAGCTGTATTAAACATTCAACTAGAGTAGTGTATGAAATTCTGGTCACCACACTATCGGAAGGACGTGATTGCACAAGAGAGGGTCCAGAGGAGATTCACCAGGCTGTTGCCTGGGCTGCTGCATTTCAGCTATGAAGAGAGGCATTGATCATGAGCAATCCACCTAACCTGCACATCTTTGGACTTGCAGCAGAGGAAGAAAGGCCAGAAAAAGCTCTCACCATGAAAGACAGCTCTGGGGTTAAAAGTTGCCGGGCTGAGAAAGGACCTGAAGTAAACCCTCAGGTGAAGAATCACTTTAAATGAGTCTGTAATAAAGTTTCAATAGTACTTTAAGTTAGATGTGCTGTAACAATACGAGTCTTGCCATGTCATCCTTTCAGCTATGAACTGAAAGCCTGAATTTCTTTTTAAAGAAATCGGTTTCTACGGGAATCGGAACAGGAGGAAGAAAGATGTTGAAGTGTCTGCATCCAGAATCACGTTGATTCTGTTTTCTAGCACTGCTTTGCAATTTGTCACACAAAAGCTCAAATTAGTCACACCAATTGAGAACTGTTTGACTTACATTGCTAATCTGAAGAAGAAATTAACATTCCTATGATGTACACATGATGGTTCAGTCTAATGAGCAATGACAACAAATGCCTAATTACTTTGCAATTTAACTTGTGATGGAAGAGTCAGTCCTGAGGGAAGGGCTGTAGATGTCATATGCATGGACTTTAGTAAGGCGTTTGATAAGGTTTCCCATGGCAGGTTGATGGAAAAAGTGAAGTTGTATGGGGTTCAGGGTGTACTAGCTAGATGGATAAAGAACTGGCTGGGTAACAGGAGACAGAGTGTAGTGGTGGAACGGAGTGTCTCAAAATGGAGAAGGGTGACTCGTGGTGTTCCACAGGGATCCGTGCTCGGACCACTGTTGTTTGTGATCTACATAAATGACCTGGAGGAAGGTATAGGTGGTCTGATTAGCAAGTTTGCAGATGATACAAAGATTGGTGGAGTTGCAGATAGCGAGGAGGACTGTCAGAGAATACAATGAAATATAGATAGATTGGAGAGTTGGGCAGAGAAATGGCAGATGGAGTTCAATCCAGGCAAATGCGAGGTGATGCATTTTGGAAGATCAAATTCAAGAGCGGACTATATGGTCAATGGAAGGGTCCTGGGGAAAATTGATGTACAGAGAGATCTGGGAGTTCAGGTCCATTGTACCCTGAAGGTGGCAACGCAGGTTGATAGAGTGGTCAAGAAGGCATACAGCATGCTTGCCTTCATCGGACGGGGTATTGAGTACAAGAGTAGGCAGGTCATGTTACAGTTGTATAGGACTTTGGTTCGGCCACATTTGGAATACTGCGTGCAGTTCTGGTCGCCACATTACCAGAAGGATGTGGATGCCTTGGAGAGGGTGCAGAGGAGATTCACCAGGATGTTGCCTGGTACGGAGGGTGCTAGCTATGAAGAAAGGTTGAGTAGATTAGGATTGTTTTCGTTGAGGGGGGACCTGATTGAGGTATACAAAATTATGAGAGGTATGGACAGGGGTGGATAGCAACAAGCTTTGTCCAAGAGTGGGGGTGTCAGTTACAAGGGGTCACGATTTCAAGGTGAGAGGGGGAAAGTTTAAGGGAGATGTGCGTGGAAAGTTTTTTTACGCAGAGGGTGGTGGGTGCCTGGAACGCTTTACCAGCGGAGGTGGTAGAGGCGGGCACGATAGCATCATTTAAGAGGCATCTAGACAGGTATATGAACGGGCAGCAACAGAGGGAAGTAGACCTTGGAAAATAGGAGACAGGTTTAGATAAAGGATCTGGATCGGCCCAGGCTGGGAGGGCCGAAGGGCCTGTTCCTGTGCTGTAATTTTCTTTGTTCTTTGTTCCTGTTTATTTCCTTTGTTCTCATTTCTTTTATTATGTTGGTCTGAGGACCCATAATCGAAATATGCCTTTAAGCAGAAAAAGTGCTTGCCAGAACAGTGTGTTTTTCTGTTTTGTATTTTGGAGAGGATAAACCAGACTCGTCAGCACCGAGTGAATATTAGGAGTCGATAATGGAGGAAGTAGATTCAACTGGCTAACTGGCAACCGGTGGGTTGGCCAGGGACAGTGTTCCGCCTGATACCGATTGGCTGAGAGTGATGCTTTCTGAGAGAACTGGGCGAAGCCTCTAGACCCTCAAAGGAAGAGGAGCTGGGTATTCTCCCTCTCTCTGCTGCCGGTTGCCTACCATCTCCGTGAAGGTCATTACAAACTGAAGGAAAAGAAAGTAGCCTAACCTTGAGAAACTTAACTGGAAGACATACATCTGAATCAAAGATCCGTTATATTTTTATTTTATGAATAATTTCTTTACCTTTCAACCACCCTTTATCCTCTTGTGTTGTTTGTCTCTGGGTGTATAGAATGGAGCGAGTTAGATCGGGGGGTGGGATTTGAATTAGATAATGGATAGCAAGTTGTATTTTTTCACCTATTTAATTATAATTGCTATTAATAATACATGGTTCCTTGTGTTTAAATATTACAAACCTGATGACTACAGTCAATTTAAATCAACAGAAGTCACTGGTATTAATATAGAATCTAATTTCATCTATGTTGCGACTCTGGGTCAAGTGGGACTGGAATTGGTCGTGTACTGGTCCTGGGTGTCTCAACAGTATCTTTTTAGAACTTTACTAAATCGACAACTGATTCACTGAGGTACAATACTTGGAAAAATTCTGAGGATGGTGGTGGTGTGGCACAGAATGCAGTTGGGTGCCGGTTTGAATCTTGTACTATTCTGCTATCGAATTTGTGTGCACTGAGTGAGAGACCAGTTAAGAATGCAGCCTGGCAATTCAGATGTAGAACTCAGAACCGGCAAGGAAAGGAAATAAAAATTCCAATCAAATGTCTGGCAATATATACTCATTAAAAATGTGCTGGACTAGTTTATATGTGTTTTTTCTTTAGAGTGCAACAAATTCAGCATGTTTGAGTGGATACATTCAGTGAAGAGGAGAAATTTAGATGGAAAGCGGACTATAATGTGGTTGAAGAGTAGAGGCACATTAAGCACGTTGCATATAGTTGCCAGCTCTGGTAATAGTTTAGAAATGCTAACATAGCAAGACGTCCCTTATAGAACACTGTATAAATAAAGTACAGTATCAAAAGAGAAAAAAAAATTTCAGTTTACTGCAGTATACTATTTAGAAAACAGTGCTGATTGTTTAATTCATGAAGTGAAACGCTTACTTCATGTCTAATACTCTTCAAAATACACGAAGAATGAGCTACAAAAATGAACTATTTCAAAATGTATGTTTGTGATACATGTCAAGACCAATTAGGATTGAGCTAGAAAGACAAAACCTTCAGATATTTTCCACTTTGCTGAATATGGCATTCAGTAATCCAATTAACTGTCGCAGTTAGTATATCATAGACTTCAGAGCTTTTTACATTGATTTTAAGTCATAGAGGTCTATAGCACAGAAAAGGCCCTTTGGCCCATCACATCAGTGCCAGTCAAAAACAACTACCTAACCATTATAATCCCATTTTGAAAATGAAAAAATGAAAACCGCTTTATTGTCACGAGTAGGCTTCAATGAAGTTACTGTGAAAAGCCCCTAGTCGCCACATTCCGGCGCCTGTCCGGGGAGGCTGGTACGGGAATTTCCAGCACTTGGCGCTGTATGTCTTGGCATCGGAAGTGCACATCTAAATACTTCTCAATTGTTATGAGGGTCTCCTGCCTCGCCCACCCTTTCAGGCCGTGGTTCCAGATTCCCGCCAGGGTGAAAATGTTTTTCCCCTCTAAACCTCCTGCCCCTTATAGTAAATCTATACTCCCTGGTCATTAATCCCTCCACCAAGGGGGAATGTTTCTTCCTGTCTGTTCTATCTATGCCCTTCATAATTTTATACATCTCAATCATGTTCCCCCCTCAGTCTCCTCTGCTCCTCGGAAAACAACCCCAGTCTATCCAATCACTCTTCAAAGCTAACACTCTCCAGCCCAGGCAACATCCTGGTAAATCTACTCTGCACCCTTTCCAATGCTATCATATCCCTCCTATAATTAGCACTGCATCTTCACAGCGCCAGGAACCCGGGTTTGATTCCCGGCTTGGGTCACTATCTGTGCAGAGTCTGCACTTTCTCCCTGTGTCGGTGTGTGTTTCATCCAGGTACTCCGATTTTCTCCCACAAGTCCCGAAAGACGTGCTTGTTAGGTGAATTGGACATTCTGAATTCTCACTCAGTGTACCCGGAGTGTGGTGACTCGGGGATTTTCACAATAATTTCACTGCAGTGTTAATGTAAGCCTACTTGTGACACTAATAAAGATTATTAATGTGGATTCCAGAACTGCACACAATACTCTATCTGTAGCCTAACCAACGCTTCATCCAGTTCCAACATTACCTCCTTGCTCTTAAACTCTATGCCTCGGCTAATAAAGGCAAGTATACCCTATGCCTTAACCACTGTATCTCCTCGTCCTGCTATCTTAAGGGGCCAGTGCACATGCACACCAAGGTCCCCCTGATCGTCGGTGCTTTCCAGGGTCCTGCCGTTTATCATGTATTCCCTTGCCTTGTTTGTCCTGTTCAAGTGCATCACCTCACGTTTATCCAAATTGAATTCCATTTGCCACTGATCAGCCCATCTGACCATCCTGTCTAGATCCTGCTGTAATTAAGGCAATCCTCCTTACTATTTACCACCCCATCAATTTTCGTATCACCCAGGAACTTATAGATCAATCCTCCTACATTCTTGTCTAAATCATTTATATAAGCCACAGACAACAAGGGCCCCAACACAGAACCTTGCGGAATCCCACTTGACACAGGCTTCCAGTCAGAAAAACGCCCCTTGACCATCACCCTCTGCTTCCTGTCACTCAGCCAATTTTGGATCCAATTTTTTGAAAGAAGACAAAGGCAGGCCAGCAGCACGGTTCAATTCCTGTACCAGCCTCCCCGAACAGGCGCCGGAATGTGGTGACTAGGGGCTTTTCACAGTAACGTCATTTGAAGCCTACTTGTGACAATAAGCGATTTTCTTTTCATTTCATTTCATTTCATTCCTTGAATCCCATGGCATACCTTCACTATCAGTCTCCCATGTGGGACATTATCAAAAGCCTTGAAGTCCAAATGCATTGCCCTCATCTACACACATGGTCACCTTTTCGAAAAATGTAATCAACTTGGTCAGACATTACCTTCCCTTACAAAACCATGCTGACTGTTCTTGATTAATTCTTGCCTCTCCAAATGCAGATTAATTATAACTCTCAGAATTGCTTTCAATAGTTTCCCCACCACTGAAGTTACACTGACTGACCTGTAGTTTCCCCTCCTCCCTTCTTGAATAATGGTAGCAAATTGTCTCTCCTCCAGTCCTCCGGTACCTCTCCTGTGGCCAGAGAGGAATTGAAAATTATCAGCTATTTATTATTACCCCTATTTCCTCCCTTGCCTCACTCAGCAGCCTGTGATACATTTTATTTGGCCCTGGAGATGTCTCTACTTTGAAGCCTGCCAGACCACTCAGAACCTCCTCTCTGTTTATGTTAATTTCTTTAATTTTATCACAGTCCTTCGCCTTTATTTCTTTACCCACACCAGCCTTTCATTAGTGAACACCGACACATGTCCTCCGGCTCCACACACAAATTACCACTGTAGTCCTTAATGGGCGCTACTCATTCCTTAGTTATCCTTTTACACAATGTACTTGTAAAATAACTTCGCATTTCCTTCACTTTATCTGCCAGTATACTTTCATGTCCCCTTTTGCTCTCCTAATTTCCTTTTTAAGTTTCCTCCTGCATATTCTATATGCCCTTCTGCTTCTGCTTTTGCTCCTTCTCCAATGCTGTATATCCCTCGATATCCAGGGTTCACTGGATTTGTTGGTCCCATCCTTTTTCTTGATTGGGACATGTTGGCCCGATACTCTCCCTATTTCCTTCTTGAATGCTGTCACAGATTCACCTAAAAGTGTCTGCTCGCAGTCCACTCTGGCCAAATCATATCTGATCTTATTACGATAAAAGCAAATTACTGCAAATGCTGAAATCTGAAACAAAAACAGAAAATGCTGGACAATCTTACACCTCCCGTTGCCTCAGGAAGGCAGACAGCATTATCAGAGTCCCCCTCCCACCCAGGCATTGCCTTCTTCCAGACCCTTCCATCAGACAGAAGTCTGAAGACACGCACATCCAGACATAGGAACAGCTTCTTCCCCACAGCTACAAGACTCCTCAATGACTCCGCCTCGGACTGATTTGTTCCCTGTAAGAACATATTCATGACGCCCTATGCTGTTCTTGCTCATGATGTGGAGATGCCAACGTTGGACTGGGGTGAGCACAGTAAGAAGTCTTACAACACCAGGTTAAAGTCCAACAGGTTTGATTCAAACACGAGCTTTCGGAGCGCGGCTCCTTCCTCAGGAGCAGCGCTCCGAAAGCTCGTGTTTGAATCAAACCTGTTGGACTTTAACCTGGTGTTGTAAGACTTCTTACTGTTCTTGCTCATGTATTTGCTTTGTTTGGAACCTTGTTCCGCACTGTAACCAATCACTGTTTGTTTTTTTTGTTTTTTTTAAATATAATTTTTTTGGGAATTTTTTACAGAAAATATAAAACATAACGACAAACAATGAAATGCAACAAAATAACCCATAATAACCGTACCACCCCCAGACCGTATCGACGCATGTATCCCATCCCCCACCCCCCCAACCCCAATGAACAACAAAAGAACTTCAAAATAAATTTAAATTAAATAAACAAACATAGTCATCGTCCGCCCCCCCCACCTTTTCCCTCCCCCTTCCCCCCCTCCCCCCCACCTTTTCCCTCCCCCTTCCCCCCACCTTTTCCCTCCCCCTTCCCCCCCTCCCCGGGTTGCTGCTGCTACTGTCCCTGTACCCTATCGTTGAGCCAGAAAGTCGAGAAAAGGTTGCCACCGCCTAAAGAACCCTTGTACCGACCCTCTCAGGGCGAATTTGACCTTCTCTAGCGTAATGAAACCCGCCATGTCATTGATCCAGGTCTCCACGCTTGGGGGCCTCGCATCCTTCCATTGTAGCAAGATCCTTCGCCGGGCTACTAGGGACGCAAAGGCCAGCACACCGGCCTATTTCGCCTCCTGCACTCCCGGCTCCACCCCAACCCCAAAAATCGCGAGTCCCCATCCTGGCTTGACCCTGGATCCCACCACCGTCGACACTGTCCTCGCCACCCCTTCCAGAACTCCTCCAGCGCCGGGCATGCCCAGAACATATGGGCATGGTTCGCTGGACTCCCCAAGCACCTGACACACCTGTCTTCACCCCCAAAGAACCTACTCATCCTTGTCCCAGTCATGTGGGCCCGGTGCAGCACCTTGAATTGGATGAGGCTAAGCCGCGCACACGAGGAGGAAGAATTAACCCTCTCCAGGGCATCAGCCCATGTCCCGTCTTCGATCTGTTCCCCCAGTTCCCCCTCCCACTTAGCTTTCAGCTCCTCTACTGACGCCTCCTCCGCCTCCTGCATAACCTTGTAGATATCAGATATCTTCCCCTCTCCGACCCAGACCCCGAAAGCACCCTGTCACTCACCCCCCTCGCGGGAAGCGAAGGGAATCCCTCCACCTGCCGCCTAGCAAATGCCTTTACCTGCAGATACCTGAACATGTTCCCCGGGGGGAGCCCAAATTTCTCCTCCAACTCCCCCAGGCTCGCAAACCTCCCATCAATAAACAGGTCCCTCAGCTGTCTGATGCCCGCTTTGTACCAACCCTGAAATCCCCCATCAATGTTCCCGGGGACGAACCTATGGTTCCCCCTCAACGGAGCCTCCATCGAGCCCCCCACTTCTCCCCTATGTCGCCTCCACTGCCCCCAAATCTTGAGGGTAGCCGCCACCACCGGACTCGTGGTATACCTCGTAGGAGGGAGCGGCCACGGCGCCGTTACCAGGGCCCCCAGGCTTGTATCTCCACAGGACGCCCTCTCCATCCGTTTCCATGCTGCCCCCTCCCCCTCCATTACCCACTTGCGCACCATCGACACATTGGCTGCCCAATAATACCCCGAGAGATTGGGTAACGCCAGCCCCCCCCCCATCCCTACCCCGCTCCAAGAAGACCCTCTTCACCCTCGGGGTCCCATGCGCCCAAACAAAGCTCATGATGCTGCTCGTAACCCTTCTAAAAAAGGCCCTAGGGATAAAGATGGGCAAACACTGAAAAAGGAACAAGAACCTCGGGAGAACCGTCATTTTGACGGACTGCACTCTACCCGCCAACGATAGCGGCACCATGTCCCACCTTTTAAATTCCTCTTCCATCTGCTCCACCAGCCTGGTAAAATTAAGCTTATGGACAGTCCCCCAACTCCTGGCCACCTGCACCCCCAGGTATCTGAAACTCTTCACTGCCCTCTAAAATGGGAGTCTCCCAATTCCCTCCTCCTGATCACCCGGGTGTACTACAAATATCTCACTCTTGCCTAAATTTAACTTATAGCCCGAGAAGCCCCCAAATTCCGCTAACAGCTCCATCACCCCCGGCATTCCCCCTTCTGGATCCGCCACATACAACAGCAGGTCGTCCGCATACAGCGATACACGATGTTCCTCCCCACCCCGCACCAGACCCCTCCATCTCCCTGACTCCCTCAACGCCATAGCCAAAGGTTCAATCGCCAGTGCAAAGAGCAAGGGGGACAGGGGGCACCCCTGCCTGGTCCCACGGTAGAGCCTAAAGTACTCCGATCTCCTTCCATTTGTAACTACACTCGCCATCGGAGCCGCGTAGAGCAGCCTCACCCATTTGATGAATCCCTCCCCGAATCCGAACCGCTCCAGCACCTCCCACAGGTACCCCCACTCAACTCTATCAAACGCTTTCTCCGCATCCAGCGCCACCACTATCTCCGCCTCCCCCTCCACTGCCGGCATCATAATAACATTTAGCAGTCTCCGCACATTCGTGTTGAGCTGCCGTCCCTTGACAAATCCTGTCTGATCCTCGTGTATCACCCCTGGCACACAGTCCTCTATCCTGGTGGCCAGGATCTTCGCCAGCAACTTAGCGTCAACATTGAGGAGCGAGATAGGCCTGTATGATCCACACTGCAAGGGGTCCTTATCCCGCTTTAGGATCAGAGAGATCAGTGCCCGCGACATCGTCGGGGGCAAAGCCCCCCCCTCCCATGCCTCATTGAAAGCTCGCACCAACAGGGGGCCCACCAGATCCGCATACTTTTTATAAAATTCCACCGGGAACCCGTCCGGCCCCGGCGCCTTACCTGACTGCATTTGTCCAATCCCCCTGACTAGCTCCTCCAACTCTATCGGCGCCCCCAGCCCCTCTACCAGCTCCTCTTGAACCCTTGGGAACCGTTGGCTGTTCATGAAGCTCTCCATCCCCCCTCTCCCCATCGGAGGTTCTGACCGGTACAGTTCCTCGTAGAAGTCCCTAAAGACCCCATTTACTTCTGTCCCCTTCTGCACTACATTCCCACCCCTATCCGTCACTCCACCAATTTCCCTAGCCGCATCTCGCCTGCGGAGCTGATGCGCCAACATCCTGCTCGCCTTCTCCCCATACTCATATACCGTGCCCTGCGACCTCCTCCACTGTGTCTCCGCCTTTCTGGTGGTCAACAAGTCAAATTTGGCCTGCAAACTGCGCCGTTCCCCCAGCAACCCCTCCTCCGGTGCCTCCGCGTATCTCCTGTCCACATCCAGGAGCTCCCCCACCAGTCTCTCCCTCTCCTTCCTATCCCTCCTTTCCCTATGGGCCCGGATGGAGATCAGCTCCCCCCGGATCACTGCTTTCAGAGCCTCCCAGACCATCCCCAGACCTCCCCCATATCATTGGTATCAAGATACCCCTCAATACTTCCCCGGACCCTCCTACACACCTCCTCATCAGCCAGCAGCCCCACATCCAGGCGCCAGAGCGGGCGCTGGTCCCGCGCCTCCCCCATCTCCAGATCAACCCAGTGCGGAGCATGGTCTGAGATCGCTATGGCCGAATACTCTGCATCCTGCACCTTCGGGATCAATCCCCTGCTCAGGATGAAAAAAATCTATTCGGGAATAGACCCTATGGACATGAGAGAAAAAGGAATACTCCCGCGCTCTCGGTCTCCCAAACCTCCAGGGATCCACCCCTCCCAACTGGTCCATAAACCCCCTCAGCACTCTGGCCGCCGCCGGTCTCCTACCCGTCCTTGAACTGGACCGGTCCAGTGGGGGATCCAGAACTGTGTTAAAGTCTCCCCCCATGATCAGGCCCCCTGCCTCCAGGTCCGGAATGCGGTCCAACAAGCGCCTAATCACTGTTTGTTGATGTACCATTTGTCAATGCACTCTGTTGATTATTCTCTTTGTCTACTATGTACGAATGGAAGAAATTAAAATAAATTGGAAGAAATAAAAATAAAAATGGGGTGAAGGAGGGGAACAGAGTTCACATCTGAAGTTGTTAAGTTCAACGTTTAGTCCAGAAGAGGGCCTAATCGGAAGATGAGGTGCTATTCCTCCAGTTTGTGCTGGGCTTCACTGGAACATTGCTCACCTTTGTTCTGCCATTCACACATTCTAATGACTTTATGTGCCATTATCAGCACCCTTCCTTGCCTCAATCACCCTCATTTACATTCCTTTTGTCTTCTGTCCTCGACGGCGGAATGGTGGCACAGCGGTTAGCCTCACAACTCCGGGGAACCAGTTCAATTCCGGCCTCGGTGAATGGTTGCGTAGAATTTGCACTTTCTCCCCATGTCTGCATGCATTTCCTCTGGGTACTCTGGTTTCCTCCCACAGTCGAAGGTGTGAAGGCTAGGTGGACTGGCCATGCTAAATTGGCCCTTAGTGTCCAATGAGTTACGGGGATAGGATGGAGGAGTGTCAGGTGCTCTCTCCAAGGGCCGGTGCAGACTCAATGGGCCGAATTGTAAATTCTATGATTCTGATCTTTGTCAATCTCCAACTTTCGCTGGCCCCCTCTATCCAGCCCCACCGTTCCATGCCCCCCACTACAGTATAAATCTGACCCCATTTCCAGTTCTCTCCAGCTCTGACGAAGAGTCACCCAGACTTGAAACGTTAGCTCCCTTTTCTCTCCACAGCAACTGTCAGACCTGCTGAGATTGCCGAGTATTTTCTGATCTGATTAAAGTCGGCATTTAAGACATTGCATTCTTGCTGAGCTTATGTATAAACACAATTCAATTTGAGTAGAGTTGAGCTAATCTTCGAATGTGACAGCATAAGACAAGAAGATGGTCAAAAAAAGCACATTGAAACCTTGACTTTACAAACAGAGCATAAGTGCACAAAAGCAGGAAGTTATGCCTGATGAATCAGCTGGGTTCCCAGCTGGAGTAATGTGTCCAATTCTGGGCACCACACTTTAAGATGGGTCTTAAGAAGGTATGGAAGACATTTATTCGGTTGGTGCCAGGCAAACAAGGCCAAAAGACATTGGCCGGAGCATTCTGGTCATTCACATTAGCGGGATCTTCCGCGGGTTCACAGCGGCGAGGGCTGCATTCAGTGTACAGGTACTATACACACCCCTGTCAGCATCAAAGGAGCCGAGGTGGAGATGGTTAGCAGTTTCAAATTCCTAGGGGTGCACATCTCCAAAAATCTATCCTGGTCCACCCACGTCGATGCTTCCACCAAGAAAGCACAACAGTGCCTATACTTCCTCAGGAAACTAAGGAAATTTGGCATGTCCACATTAACCCTTACTAACTTTCACAGACTGTGGGAGGAAACCGGAGCACCCGGAGGAAACCTACGCACACACGGGGAGGATGTGCAGACTTCGCACAGACAGTGACCCAAGTCGGAATCGAACCTGGGACCCTGGAGCTGTGAAACGATTGGGCAATCCACAATGCTACCAATGCTATGTGGTATATCTGGATTTCAAGAAAGTCTTTGACAAGGTGCCACACAAAAAGGTTGCTGCATGAGATAAAGATGCATGGCATTAAGGGTAAAGTAATAGCATGGATAGAGGATTGGTTAATTAATAGAAAGAAAAGAGTGGGGATTAATGGGTGTTTCTCTAATTGGCAATCAGTAGCTAGTGGTGTCCCTCAGGGATCCATGTTGGGCCCACAATTGTTCACAATTTACATAGATGATTTGGAGTTGGGGACCAAGGGCAATGTGTCCAAGTTTGCAGATGACCCCAAGATGAGTGGTGGAGCGAAAAGTGTAGAGGATAGAACATAGAACGATACAGCGCAGTACAGGCCCTTCGGCCCTCGATGTTGCACCGACATGGAAAAAAAACTAAAGGCCATCTAACCTACACTATGCCCTTATCATCCATATGCTTATCCAATAAATTTTTAAATGCCCTCAATGTTGGCGAGTTCACTACTGTTGCAGGTAGGGCATTCCACGGCCTCACCACTCTTTGCGTAAAAAAAACCACCTCTGACCTCTGTCCTATATCTATTACCCCTCAATTTAAGGCTATGTCCCCTCGTGCTAGCCACCTCCATCCGCGGGAGAAGGCTCTCGCTGTCCACCCTATCTAACCCTCTAATCATTTTGTATGCCTCTATTAAGTCACCTCTTAACCTTCTTCTCTCTAACGAAAACAACCTCAAGTCCATCAGCCTTTCCTCATAAGATTTTCCCTCCATACCAGGCAACATCCTGGTAAATCTCCTCTGCACCCGTTCCAAGGCTTCCACGTCCTTCCTATAATGAGGCGACCAGAACTGTACGCAATACTCCAAATGCGGCCGTACTAGAGTTTTGTACAACTGCAACATGACCTCATGGCTCCGGAACTCAATCCCTCTACCAATAAAGGCCAACACACCATAGGCCTTCTTCACAACCCTATCAACCTGGGTGGCAACTTTCAGGGATCTATGTACATGGACACCGAGATCCCTCTGCTCATCTACCAAGAATTTTACCATTAGCCAAATATTCCGCATTCCTGTTATTCTTTCCAAAGTGAATCACCTCACACTTCTCCACATTAAACTCCATTTGCCACCTCTCAGCCCAGCTCTGCAGCTTATCTATGTCCCTCTGTAACTTGCAACATCCTTCCGCACTGTCTACAACTCCACCGAACAGATCCTTGTGGTACGCCACTCGTAACTGAACTCCATTCTGAACATTTCCCATCAACTACCACTCTCTGTCTTCTTTCAACTAGCCAATTTCTGATCCACATCTCTAAATCACCCTCAATCCCCAGCCTCCGTATTTTCTGCAATAGCCGACCGTGGGGAACCTTATCAAACGCTTTACTGAAATCCATATACACCACATCAACTGCTCTACCCTCGTCTACCTGTTCAGTCACCTTCTCAAAGAACTCGATAAGGTTTGTGAGGCATGACCTACCCTTCACAAAACCATGCTGACTATCCCTAATCATATTATTCCTATCTAGATGATTATAAATCGTATCGTTTATAATCCTCTCCAAGACCTTACCCACCACAGACGTTAGGCTCACCGGCCTATAGTTACCGGGGTTATCTCTACTCCCCTTCTTGAACAAAGGGACCACATTTGCTATCCTCCAGTCCTCTGGCACTATTCCTGTAGCCAATGATGACCTAAAAATCAAAGCCAAAGGCTCAGCAATCTCTTCCCTGGCTTCCCAGAGAATCCTAGGATAAATCCCATCCGGCCCCGGGGACTTATCTATTTTCACCTTGTCCAGAATTGCCAACACTTCTTCCCTACGCACCTCAATGCCATCTATTCTAATAGCCTGGGTCTCAGCATTCTCCTCCACAATATTATCTTTTTCTTGAGTGAATACTGACGAAAAATATTCATTTAGTATCTCGCTTATCTCCTCAGCCTCCACACACAACTTCCCACCACTGTCCTTGACTGGCCCTACTCTTACCCTAGTCATTCTTTTATTCCTGACATACCTATAGAAAGCTTTTGGGTTTTCCTTGATCCTACCTGCCAAAGACTTCTCATGTCCCCTCCTTGCTCGTCTCAGCTCTCTCTTTAGATCCTTCCTCGCTTCCTTGTAACTATCAAACGCCCCAACTGAAACTTCATGCCTCATCTTCACATAGGCCTCCTTCTTCCTCTTAACAAGAGATTCCACTTCTTTGGTAAACCACGGTTCCCTCTCTCGACCCCTTCCTCCCTGCCTGACTGGTACGTACTTATCAAGAACATGCAATAGCTGTTCCTTGAACAAGCTCCACATATCCAGTGTGCCCAACCCTTGCAGCCTACTTCTCCAACCAACACATCCTAAGTCATGTCTAATGGCATCATAATTGCCCTTCCCCCAGCTATAACTCTTGCCCTGCGGGGTATACTTATCCCTTTCCATCACTAACGTAAAGGTCACCGAATTGTGGTCACTGTTTCCAAAGTGCTCACCGACCTCCAGATCGAACACCTGGCCTGGTACATTACCCAAAACCATACTGGAAGTCTGCAGAGGGATTTGGATAGGTTAAATGAATGGGCTAGGGTCTGGCAGATGGAATACAATGTTGACAAATATGAGGTTATCCATTTTGGTAGGAATAACGGCAAACGGGATTATTATTTAAACGATAAAATATTAAAGCATGCCGCTGTGCAGAGAGACCTGGGTGTGCTAGTGCATGAGTCACAGAAAGTTGGTTTACAGGTGCAACAGGTGATTAAGAAGGCAAATAGAATTTTGTCCTTCATTGCTAGAGGGATGGAGTTTAAGACTAGGGAGGTTATGTTGCAATTGTATAAGGTGTTAGTGAGGCCACACCTGGAGTATTGTGTTCAGTTTTGGTCTCCTTACTTGAGAAAGGACGTACTGGCACTGGAGGGTGTGCAGAGGAGATTCACTAGGTTAATCCCAGATCTGAAGGGGTTGGATTATGAGGAGCGGTTGAGTAGACTGGGACTGTACTCGTTGGAATTTAGAAGGATGAGGGGGGATCTTATAGAAACATTTAAAATTATGAAGGGAATAGATAGGATAGATGTGGGCAGGTTGTTTCCACTGGCGGGTGAAAGCAGAACTAGGGGACATCGCCTCAAAATAAGGGGAAGTAGATTTAGGACTGAGTTTAGAAGGAACTTCACCCAAAGGGCTGTGAATCTATGGAATTCCTTGCCCAGTGAAGCGGTTGAGGCTCCTTCATCAAATGTTTTTAAGGTAAAGATAGATAGTTTTTTGAAGAATAAAGGGATTAAGGGTTATGGTGTTCGGGCCGGAAAGTGGAGCTGAGTCCACAAAAGATCAGCCATGATCTCATTGAATGGCGGAGCAGGCTTGAGGGGCCAGATGGCCTACTCCTGCTCCTAGTTCTTATGTTCTAAAGCGCCAGGGTCCCAGGTTCAATTCCCGCTCGAGTCATTGTCTGTGCGGAGTCTGCATGTTCTCCCCGTGTCTGTGTGGATTTTTCTCCAGGTGCTCCGGTTTCCTCCCACAAATCCCGAAAGGCGTGCTTGTTAGGCGAATTGGATATTCTGAATTCTCCCTCTGTGTACCCAAGCGCCGGAGAGCAGTGATATGGGGATTTTTATAGTAACTTCATTGCAGTGTTAATGCAAGCCTATTTGTGACAATAATGAAGATTATTATGAAATCTCCATCGAGGCTACCGTTGCCAATTTGATTAATCAAGTCAATATGCATGTTATAATCACCCATGATTACCACTGTGCCCTCTCACAAGCCCTCATTATTTCTTGGTTTATACTGTGCCCCATTTTGGAAATGGTCATCTTATCCAATAAAGCAACTCCACCCCCTGTTCCATCCTGTCTATCCGTTCGGGATACTGAGTACCCGTGGAAATTCAGCTCCCAGTCCCGGCCCTCCTACAACCATGTTTCAGTAATCCCCACCAAATCCTACCCATTTGTCTCCATTTGTTCTGTCAGCTCATTGTCTGATTCTGAACACTGCGTGCATTTAGGTGCAAGGTTTTAAAAATGTGCCCCACTGATTTGTCTTTCCATTGCAGGATTTTCTTGTGCACTATGCATTTCACACATTCTCACCGCTTTTATTAATCTCAGCCTCATCCCCAACTTTCACTCTCACAGTCACCTTACATTTTGATTTTTTAATGTTTCCTTTCCCCTCGGTAGCCATTAGATTGGTCCTGCCTGTTCATCTCATTAACCTCTATCTTCTCCTCACATGCTGACCTGCTGCTTCGGTTCGCATTAACCATTATAATTCTTGCAGTTTTACTCTTCCCTGATGAATGATGAAGGGCGGCATGGTAGCACAGTGGTTAGCGTTGTTGCTTCACAGCGCCAGGGTCCCAGGTTCAATTACCAGCTTGGCTCATTGTGTGGGTCTGCACTTTCTCCCAGTGCCCGCGTGGATTTCCTCCGGGTGCCCCGGTTTCCCCCCACAAGTCCTGAAGATGTGCTGTTAGGTGAATTGGACATTCTGAATTCTCCCTCAGTGTACATGAACAGGCGCTGGAATGTGGCGACTGGGGGATTTTCACAGTAACTTCATTAATGTAAGCCTTTTTTTGACAATAATAAAGATTATAAAGATTAAGATGAAAAGCAATTTTCCATAAATGCCGGCATACAAGACATCCTTTGAAGGCTCAAAAAACTCCTCAAAAAATAAGAATCGATTTATATGCTAAGTATAAAAGCGAACCACCAGTGTGGGTGTCAGTGGTTGCCATTTTGAAATGTCCTCAGCATCTGATGCAAAGAGTGGACATGTCTTAAACTCCTGAACACCTTCACAACATTGCCTGCTTGATCCCTTGCGCTTGGTGATAAGGTACTGGTAAATAAAGCATTAATTTGTGGGGCTGACTACATATAGCATGCCATTGCCAAAAAAGGGTTGACATATATAATGCAAACAAGATTATTGGGGCCTGAAAAATGGGGTTGCCTTATACACCAGGTTGACCTATTTCTTCTTTCATGGATTGCGACTGCTGCTGGCTAGGCCAGCATTTATTGCCCATCCCTAATTATCCTTGAGAAGTGGTGGTAGGTTGTCTTCTTGAAACAGTGTATCTTCAAGGTGTAGGTACATCCACTGTACTCTTAGGATTAAGGAAGCTCCAGGAGTTTGACCCAGGAACAGTTAGGAACGACACTGCAGTGCCAAGCTGCTAATGTGCATCGGTGGCGGAGAGAATTAATGTTTAAGATGGTGAATGGGGTGCCAATCAAGTGAGCTGTGTTGTCCAAGATAGTATCTTGTTTATGGATTGTTGTTGGAGCTTCACTCATCCAGACAAATGGAGAGTATTCCATAACATTCCTGATATATGCCTTCTAAACAGTGGACAGGTTCTTGGGAGTCAGGCGGCGATTACTCACTGTAGAATTTTCAGCCTCTGACCTGCTCTTGTAGCCACAGTATTTATATAGCTAGTCTAGTTCAGTTTCTGGTCAATGGTAACCCCAAGGGTGTTGATAGTGGGGGGAATTCAGTGATGTTAATGTCATGGGGAGATGGTCAGATTCTCTCTCACTGGAGATGTTGTCATGTGAGAGTACCTTTAAGAAATTGGTGTTTATAAAATGGGTGTGTATAAATATCTGTAGTGAGAGTACCTTTAAGAAATGGGTGTTTACTACTGCAGTGATGTCAGAGAGTGGGTGGAGCTGGGATGTCTGTCAGCTTTTTACTTTTGTTTTAGGCTGTTTGCTGCAGGGTGTGTTTTAGTTTCGTTTTCAGAGCTGGATAGCTGCAGTCTCAGCCAGAAGGTGAATGAGAGTCTCTCTCTGTAATCTAAAGACTGTAAATCGATCTTGGTTATTTTAAACTAATAACAGTAGTGACTTGAACCTGATGTGCTTCTGGTAAAAGGTGTTTTAAGTCTTATGGATGTTAAAATGAAAGTTTAAATTATTACTTAGTGTCATATTCTTTGGGGGTTGTATTTGAATTAATGGTTGCTAAGGTGTTCACTGTATGTTTTACAAAGGTTAACTTGAGTTCATAGAATAAACATTGTTTTTTTAAAAATTACTTTTCCATTTCTGCTGTACCACCCTGTAGAGTGAGCCGTGTGCTCCCCATACCATAATCTATTAAAAGTTGTGGGTCAGGTGAACTCCATGATACACTTTTGGGTTCTCTAAAACCTGGCCCATAACAATGGTCCTTGCCTGGCAGTTGTTTCTTGCCATTTCTCAGCTCGAGCCCGAATGTTGTCCAGATCTTGCTGCATATGGATATTGACTGCTTTGAACATTCCTACTTCTGACCTTGCGACAGCAGGAAGGTCAAATGCCACGATTTAACAATTTTAAAAGTGTTTCAGGAACAGAAAGACTTAGGCATGCATGTACACAAGTTCGTGAAGCTGGCATGTAAGATGGGAAGGCTGTTAAAAAGATATCAAAGACCCTGAGCTTTATCATAGAGGGATAGAGTCCAAATACAAGGACATTCTGCTCAGCCTTTATGAAGCAAAGACTAGACCCCAGCTGGAGCACTGTTTCCAATTCTGGACAACAAACTTTGGAGAGGAAGTAAGAAATTTACAAGAATGGTACCAGAGACACATGACTTCTGTTACTCAGATAGACAAGAGAAACTGTGGATGTTCCTACAACAGAGAAAGTTAAAGGGAGACAGGGGTTTTAAAAAATCACGACAGATTTTCATTGTTTTTTAATTTCCTTCCTACGGACAGAACTAAACAGAACTTCACGTGTGCTAACTAGGGCTTTGTATAGTAGTAGCATACTCTATTCCTCTATATATGAAGGTCATTACTGCATTAGCTTTTTTGATTATTTTATTTATCTAATCTGGATATTTTAACAATGTACATGGATCCCCAAGTCTTTTTGGACCTCCTTTGTTTCTAGCGTAGTAAGTAGGAGCAGATTCAAAAACAAGTATCAGAAGAGAATTGGATAAATACTTGAAGGGGATTTTCTTTTTAAACAAAGAACAAAGAAAAATACAGCACAGGAACAGGCCCTTCGGCCCTCGAAGCCTGTACCAAACATGCTGCCTGTCTAACCGAAAACCGTCTAAACTTTCGGGGTCCGTATCCCTCTTTTCCCATCCTATTCACAGGGCAATGGGGAATGAGAGGGTATGTGGGATACACTGAGTGACCCATTCAATGAGCCAGCACAGGAACAATGTCCTCCTTCTGTGTTGTATGATAATGTGATTCTAAATTTACTGTGGTGTACTGCAATTGTAATGCATATGCACACGTTAGAATGTAGTATGTACATTTTAGTGCTATGCTATAATATCCAATTAATTAAAAGCTCCTCCATACCCTTTCCCCCCATCTGACCAGCTCACAGGCCAATTTAATTTGTGTTCTGTACCGTTCTTGGAGTCTTGCATTTGTTTCATGATTTCTTCTCTCTCTGCTTGTTCAGTGGCTGTGATTACCCGAAAGGAACCTTCCCTGGTGAATGTGGTTCGGTTGGCATCAAATGTGGCAGTAACACCACACTCCTTCTCACGCTTCTGCTTCCTCTCCAAACATGCCGCAAAAGCACAGCCCACAGCATGGCTTAACCGCTCACCCTGAGAAATAATGCAATATTGTTAACATGTACAAACGTAACAAAATTAATTTCCTTTACAACATGACACAACAATCATACAAACCATATTCAGCATCATCTAACCTGAGACTAACTTGTTTTTACTGTCACCTCGGTATAGATGGGGCTAACACAACTTTCTGGCAACACTGAGTGCAGCTATAAAGACCAGTAATACCCTAGGAACTGTAGGACCATATCCCGAAGAGTAAACACCATTCAGATGAGAAGGATGGAAATTGGCAAGAAAACTAAGAGAGCAGCCAGAGACCTTTGTGAATTTTATGTTTCGGTACCAAACCAGAATCTGTATTTATTTACATAGCTAATGGGAAAGCAAAATTGTAGGACTAACATTTTTAATTTTAAGTGGGTGGGAACATTTCAAAAATAACTTTACATGCATCATTTCACTGAATTTAATTTACAAAACTTATTGAGTTGCAACATTATTTGTATCTCAGTAGATTATTGTACTTTAGGTTAACATGTATCTTAGAATTTATTTTTATTCAGAAAAGATAATTGAGCATATTGAAAATTGTACAAGCATTTATGCACAAATACAAACCATTACAACCATTATAACGTTCCAGAAAATTCACTTTACATTTTTATACTTTATTTTTAAGATGTGCAAAATTCATATCAGCAGTAATGCTTTGCAAGGATGCCAGGATATCATCCAAAGCTTTGCATATGCTGCAATACAAAGCAATACAAGACTGTAATTTCCTTTGCCTGGTCTGTGTTCAGCACACGGGAGACCATAAACTAAAACTCTCAGAAGCATAGAATCCCGACAGCGCAGGAGGCGGCCATTCAGCCCATCAGGTCTGCACCGACCCTCCGAAAGAGGACCCCACCCAGGCCCATTCCCACGGCCCATCCCTGCAACCTTGTAACCTACACATCGTTGGACACCAAAGGGCAATTTTAGTATGGCCACTTCACCTAACCTACACATCTTTTGACTGTGGGAGGAAACCAGAGCACCTGGAAGAAACCAGAGGTGAAAAGTCCACTTGACATCAGAATGAACATGACTGGTCTTGGTTGTGACATTCTCCAACTCTGACTGATCAAATTCACACACTGGATGAAATTCTAGAAAGAAATTAGGAGAACGAAAAGTGGGGTGAGAAAATAAAGAAAAATCCAATGGTGTTCTATAAGTCTATTAAGGGCCTTAACCAGGATAAGAGTAGGGTCCATTAGGGACCAACGTGGCAATTTGTGTGGAACTGGAAGATATAGGTGAGGTTTTAAATGAGTATGTTTTTTTGCATCTGTGTTCGCTACGGAGAAAGGTGATGTAGGTATTACTTGAACGACTTAACATCGAGAGGGAGGAGGTATCAACAGTTGTAATGGGCCGAAAAGTGGATAAAACCCGGGGTCAGGTGAAATGTATCCCAGATTGCCATAGGATTGCCATTGCAGAATTTCTGACAAAAATTTTCAAATCTTCTCTGGCGACAGGAGAGGTGCCAAAGGACAGGAGGATAGCTTAATGTGGCACCATTATTCAAGAAGGGAAGTAGAGATGAACCAGTAATTTACAAGCCAGTGAATCTAACTTCAGTGATAGGGAAACTATTGGAAAAAATTTTGAGGGACAGAATTAATGTCCACTTGGAGAGGCAAGGATTAATCAAGGATAGTCAGCATGGTTTTGTCAAAGGGAGGTCATGGGCAGGATTCTACGTTGGCCAACGCTGAAATCGGGGCGTGTGATCGGGCAGAGAAAAGCTCCCGATGCCGAAGGCTGCATAGGAAGGTACTTTTCCCCTTCGCGGAGGGGTCAAAAAGCAGGGGGCATAGATTTACGGTAATGGACAGGAGGTTTAGAGGAGATGTGAGGAACATTTTCATCCAGAGGGTGGTTGGAATCTGGAACTCACTGCCTGAAAGGGAGAACCCTCACAACTTCTAAGAAGTATTTAGATGAGCACTTGAAATGCCATTGCATACAAGCTAAGGACCAAGTGTTGGAAAATGGGATTAGAATAGTTAGCTGCTTCATAGTTGGCATGGGCGCGATGGGCCAAAGGGCCTCTTTCCATGCTATAAAACTCTATGACTCTAAGCCTGCATGTTTGTTGTAAAACTGCGCACAAGAATGAGTCTGCACCTTCATGAGAAAACTGATAATAAACAAAGCCAGATATAAAAATGATCCATGTACATGGAATAGAATACTCCTTTAATGCCCAAAAATGTTATTTCAGTAGTCATGTATGTCATGTCTTTCAAGTGGGTAGGCTGAGATAAGGGATCAACATTCATTCTCTACAACACAGTTGGAGATATATAGCCTACATAGAGGAATCAAGATGACAATTTTGTAACCTGCTGAAAAGTATCATTCCAAAATGGCCAATGGCAACTCCATTCAATTTTATCTCAACCCTGCTAAGTGTCAATGCCAGTGTCCCCTGCTCCTTCACTGTGAAGCACTGGTTGTATGAAGACCTCATATTCTATCACAATTTAATGGTGTCAATTGTGATAGGGTACCGAACTACTTCAGTCTTAAAATAAGTTTTCTAGTTTCAAGTTGGGCAATTTTGGAACAGGGCTGTCAAATCCTTGTCACTTGACACTCTCACAACAACAGTTAAAGTACCTCTCTCCCCACCAGTTTTATGAATCTCAAATACAGTCTGGCTTCAGTTTTGCAACCCACCCACACACTTCCACTGAAGTAGAATTTTGGCCCCAGCAACATTAAGCGTTGTCTTACCGAATCTCTTATAGCCAAGAAGCAGTGACAGATCCAACGCCTGGTTGTACCATCTCGACAAATGTATGAGAAGGCCTTGTCAAAGTTTCGGTCAGGGGCACAGAAGGATACTTTCTCTATGGTTTGATCAACAATAAGATCCTGTAAATAACAAAGAAAATACAACAGAAATCAAGAAATTAATACTTCTGCAATATGCTACATTGCATACAAATCCAACTACTTTTTAACAGTCCCAAGGTTTGGCCACCCCAAGCACTATTTTAATAGAATAAATCAAATGTTTCTCAATCAGACACTAGATGGCAGTCTTCCACTATATAAATATTGTTAGCTGGCAGATTTATGAAGCATTTCATTTCAAAAAGCTACAGAGCTTTCTCATATACACACAGATCTAAATATTGTGAACCTTAAAGGTAATTTTGTTTGCAAAATGTGGAACTTATCTGATAAGTGCTTCGCTTAAAATTGATTTATTGCGTTAGTCAAAAATGACGCTGACCATTATTGAGCTTGCAACATCCTTACACAATATCTTGTATCTATTGTCTTCGTAATGGTCACAAATTCTCCACTTCGTCACTGTTTAAGTGCCAATATTAGATCCTTTCCTAATTAGTGAAAACCAATTACACAACATAAAACTTTCTTGCATCATTTTAATTTTCACAATTGCGCTCCACCAAAAATAAAATTTACTCCAGTTTGCATTTTTAAAAAGCTAACTGCACAAGTATTTTATGATAGAGCCTCAACAACCTCTTTTACACGCCCAAAAAATAAAGTTGGTATTATAGTATAAACATTTTTAAAATTCAGAAAAAAAAAATAAAGTTTCTAAAATATCATAAATTTACCACTCCTGCCTTCCAGTCCGACTCTCCTCTCCTCACACTTATTCTGACGCACCCTACTGTGCCTTATGAACACAGTAGACCTTGGGCATACCCTCCCTGATGCATCACTGCTGAGCTACAATTCCAAGCTAAACAACCATTGCTGGTAAATCTCCATCACAGCATGTTCATGGGAAACTTGGCTAAGTCACATCAGCTTCATGTTGTGCTGCAGGCCAAATGCAACAGCCAAACGTCTCAAGCTCAACTCCCAGGACCACCACATTGTCCAGTACTCCCACATTCTTCCAAAGCAACGCTAAAGCCCTATAATCTAATCTGATCTCAAACCAATGACTATATCTCATTCCGTAGGCCCTGCTGTCACTGTCACTTACATTACATTCACGTACATTAACCTGCTGGTGTCTCTGACTCTTCTAAGGATTTCTCCTTTCATCAACTTTAAATATTCTGCTATTTGCATCTCAACCCCTCTTCCTGCTGCAGCACCACCACACTTCACAGCATTCTTTCCCCTCCTGAGGGGAAACGATTCAATTTCTGCTGTTGCAACTTGCAAGTACATCATTGTAAGCATGTACACAGCTTGCTAGGTACAAAATGAATTGCATTTACACAGCACTTTTCATGAGCACTAGATGTATGAAAGTGATTTGCAGCTGACAGTATCTGCACTGTTGTAATGTAAGAAATGTGGCAGCCAATTTACACACAGCAAGATCCCACAAAGCACAGTGCAGTAAAGACCAGCTAACTGATCCAGTGATGTTGGCTGAGGGAGATATATTGGTCATGGCATCAAGGCTAACAGCCATGCAATTTTTCAAAATAGCTTCATGGGATCTTTAACATCCACCAGAGAGAGCAGATCGAGCCTTAGTTGAACACAATGAACATAATTTGGAGTTACTGAGGGAATCTTATAGGGTTCATACACTAAGTAAAGTGAGGATTACAATTTACACGTTTCAATATTTGAAACTAAATTTATAAGAATTAGGCAGCATGGTAGCACAATGGTTAGCACTGTTGCTTCGCAGCAGCAGGGCTTGGGTCACGGTCTGTGCAGACTCTGCACCTTCTCCCCGTGTCTGTGTGGGTTTCCTCCGGGTGCTCCGGTTTCCTCCCACAGTCCAAAGATATGTGGGTTAGGTGAATTGGCAACACCAAATTACCTGTAGTGTCCAAAGTTAGGTGAGGTTACTGGTTTACGGGGATAGGGTGGAGGTGTGGGCTTAAGTAGGGTGTTCTTTCAAGGGTCGGTGTAGACTCGATGGGCCGAATGGCCTCCTTCTGCACTGTAAATTCTATGATTCCAAGAACGAAATAAAAGTAATTATGAGATAATAAACTTTATGCCGTTTACTATTTACAAATCATATTTTTGTCTGTCAGTCACTTCACAGGGATCAATGCTCAAGAATTGCTTTGCATAAGTCTGGGGAAATTTGCAGAAGGTTCTAAAAGTGCACATGTACTGAGTGTTCACAGAAATAGAGACATTCCCCCATAAAGCAGATGGAGGAGAATGGCTTTGGCTGAGGGGGGAAGATTTAGTTTTCCATTTTCTATTCATCCCAACTCATTTAAATAAGTCCAGAAGCCATCTTTTTAATCAGTTTCTTTATTGCCCATGCAGCATAAACATTCATGAACTAATGAATATACCTGAAATCTGGGACTCTCTCACAAA
Source organism: Scyliorhinus canicula (assembly GCF_902713615.1). NCBI lineage: Eukaryota > Metazoa > Chordata > Chondrichthyes > Carcharhiniformes > Scyliorhinidae > Scyliorhinus > Scyliorhinus canicula. The sequence continues at coordinate 85,483,838 of NC_052147.1, forward strand.
ACGTGGCTGAGGCTATGTCAAAAATTGTAATCGGTCAATTTTTAAATAATAACACTTCTAACATTAGCATAATTATTTAAATTCTCATCTTAATTTTCAAATCCCTCCATGGCCACACCTCTCCACATTACTATAATCTTCTCCATCTCACAATCCTCGAGCACCTGTGCTCCTTAGCATTTTGAGTATCCCCAATTTTAATCACTTTCAGTTGCCTAGGTCTTAATGCCTGGAATACTTCCACTAAACCTTTCACCTCTTTAACTTGGTTTGCTCCATTAAAACACTGCTTTATACATATCTCTTTGACCACATGGACCACAACAGTTCAAAGGATGTGGCTCGCCAGAACTTTCTCAAGATCAATTACAAGATGGGCAACAATGCCTTGCTGGTGACACTCTCATCCCATGAATGAAAAAAAAATCCTCAATCAATATCAATTAAACAAATTATTTGTTCATTATCACACTGACATTGGTGGGAGCTTGCTGTGCGCACTTTGGTGGCTGTGCTTCCTACATTACAACAGCGATACATTACAACAGTGAGTATACTTCAAAATGACTTCGTGGCTACAAAGAATTTGGGAAGTGAAATAAAGATTATTGCCCAACATGTAACACTCAACCAAAATAGAAAATGCTGGAAAACCTCAGCAGGTCTGACGTGCTGTGGCGAGACAACAGAGCTAATATTTCGAGTCTGGTGACTCTTCATCAGAGAGAACTGGATAGAGGGAATGTAAATAGTGGTGATCATGGCTGACAGTGGCACATTAAGAGATCAGAATGTGTTAATGCAGAACAAAGATAAGAAGTAGAAGGACAACCTGGAACATGGAACAGATGGCCCGAGTGAGGTGGTGGTATTCACTCCCTTGCCACCTCCCCCCGCAGCATCCGCACCCTCATCGCCTATCGCCCATTGTGTATCCACCCCCTTGCTGTATCCGCTCCCTCAGCGACAATCAATCGTTCGCCACCTTTCCTCCATGCGGTATCCTTTCCCTTCTGCCCCTCCCCTGCTTTATCTGCTCCCTTGTCGCCTCTCACTCATATGCATTTGCTCACCACCTTTCCCCCTCTGTATTGGCTCCCTCGCATCCTCTCCCCCAATACTCTCCCCTGCTGTATCTGATCCCACACTTCTCCCCCGCTGCTCCCTCAACATTTCTCTCCCGCTGCTCCCTCAACACTCCTCCCCCGCTGCTCCCTCAACACTTCTCCCCCACTGCTCCCTCAACACTTTGCCCCCTCTGCTCCCTCAACACTTCTCCCCCGCTGCTCCCCAACACTTCTCCCCCGCTGCTCCCTCAACACTTCGCCCCCATTGCTCTCCCAACTCTTCTCACCCTGCTGCTCCCTCAACACTTCTCTCCCGCTGTTCAATCAACACTTCTCCCCCGCTGCTCCCTCAACACTTCTCCCCCGCTGCTCCCTCAACACTTCTCCCCCGCTGCTCCCTCAACACTTCTCCCCCGCTGCCCCCCCAACACTTCTCCCCCTCTGCTCCCCAACACTTCTCCCCCGCTGCTCCCTCAACACTTCGCCCCCATTGCTCTCCCAACTCTTCTCACCCTGCTGCTCCCTCAACACTTCTCTCCCGCTGTTCAATCAACACTTCTCCCCCGCTGCTCCCTCAACACTTCTCCCCCGCTGCTCCCTCAACACTTCTCCCCCGCTGCTCCCTCAACACTTCTCCCCCATTACTCCAACACTTCTCACCCTGCTGCTCCCTCAACACTTCTCTCCCGCTGTTCAATCAACACCTCCCCTGCTACTCCCTCATCACTTCTCCCCCGCTGCTCCCTCAACACTTCTCCCCTCTGCTCCCTCAACACTTCTCCCCCGCTGCTCCCTCAACACTTCGCCCCCCGCTGCTCCCTCAACACTTCGCCCCCCTCTGCTCCCTCAACACTTCTCCCCCGCTGCTCCCTCAACACTTCTCCCCCATTACTCCCCCAACACTTCTCACCCTGCTGCTCCCTCATCACTTCTCCCCCGCTGCTCCCTCAACACTTCGCCCCCCTCTGCTCCCTCAACACTTCTCCCCCGCTGCTCCCTCAACACTTTTCCCCCATTGCTCCCCCAACTCTTCTCACCCTGCTGCTCCCTCATCACTTCTCCCCCGCTGTTCCCTCAACACTTCTCCCCCGCTGCTCCCTCAACACTTCGCCACCCTCTGCTCCCTCAACACTTCTCCCCCGCTGCTACCCCAACACTTCTCCCCCGCTGCTCCCTCAACACTTCGCCCCCCGCTGCTCCCTCAACACTTCTCCCCCGCTGCTCCCCCAACACTTCTCCCCCGCTGTTCCCTCAACACTTCTCCCCCGCTGCTCCCCCAACACTTCTCCCCCGCTGCTCCAACACTTCTCCCCCGCTGTTCCCTCAACACTTCTCCCCGCTGCTCCCTCAACACCTTTCCCGCTGCTCCCTTAACACTTCTCCCCCTCTGCTCCCTCAACACTTCTCCCCCTCTGCTCCCTCAACACTTCTCCCCCTGTGCTCCCTCAACACTTTGCCCCCATTGCTCCCCAACATTTCTCCCCCTCTGCTCCCTCAACTTTGCCCCCGCTGCTCCCTCAACACTTCTCCCCCGCTGCTCTCTCAACACTTTTCCCCCCGCTGTAGCCGCTCCCTCAACACTTCCCACCCACTGTAGCTGCTCCCTAAAACACTTCCCTCTTGCTGTATCCATTCCTCAATACCTCCACCAGCCGTAGCCGCTCCCTCAACACTCCTTCCTCGCTGTAGCCATTCCCTTAACACCCTTCACCCTTAACACTTCTCCCCCTCTGCTCCCCCAACACTTCTCCCCAACAATTCTCCCCCTCTGCTCCCCCTACACTTCTCCCCCGCTGCCCCCCCAACACTTCTCCCCCGCTGCTCCCTCAACACTTCTCCCCCGCTGCTCCGTCAACACTTCTCCCCCGCTGCTCCCTCAACACTTCTCCCCCGCTGCTCCCTCAACACTTCTCCCCCCGCTGTAGCCGCTCCCTCAACACTTCCCACCCACTGTAGCTGCTCCCTAAAACACTTCTCTCTCGCTGTATCCATTCCTCAATACCTCCACCAGCCGTAGCCGCTCCCTCAACACTCCTTCCTCGCTGTAGCCATTCCCTTAACACCCTTCACACTTCTCCCCCTCTGCTCCCTCGACACTTCTCCTCCGCTGTTCAATCAGCACTTCTCCCCCTCTGCTCCCTCAACACTTCCTACCTGCTGTAGCCATTCCCTCAACATTTCCTACCCGCTGTAGCTGCTCCCTCAACACTTCCTACCCGCTGTTGCTGCTCCCTCAACACTTCCTACCTGCTGTAGGTGCTCCCTCAACACCTCTCACTATAGCCGTTCCCTCAACACTTGTACCCCGCTATAGCTGCTCCCTGAATATTTCTCCCTCGCTGGAACCATTCCCTTGCCGCTGCTCCTCTCCTCTGGCTGGGTGCCACTACTGATCTCGCATTACTCCTTGCTCCATCACAGACTGTTTCTCTCCAGCGTTTGCTGCTGATAGACTCATCAATGAGTCTGCTCTCAGTCAACATGGTAAAGAACCCGCCTATGATTAGTGGAGCAGCACTTTACAGAGTCTGTCGCTTCCACTTACTACTACTTGTATGCATTTTCAACATTAGTTTACGGACATAATAACATCCTGTGGTAGGCCAGACCCCGGCCCATGGGCCGCCTGTTGGACAAACATTGTGTAAATGATATTGTCATAATTCATAAACAAAACCAGCAATAGAACATAGAACATAGAACTATACAGCGCAGTACAGGCCCTTCGGCCCTCGATGTTGCACCGACATGGAAAAAATCTAAAGGCCATCTAACCTACACTATGCCCTTATCATCCATATGCTTATCCAATAAATTTTTAAATGCCCTCAATGTTGGAGTGTTCACTACTGTTGCAGGTAGGGCATTCCACGGCCTCACCACTCTTTGCGTAAAAAACCCACCTCTGACCTCTGTCCTATATCTATTACCCCTCAATTTAAGGCTATGTCCCCTCGTGCTAGCCACCTCCATCCACGGGAGAAGGCTCTCGCTGTCCACCCTATCTAACCCTCTGATCATTTTGTATGCCTCTATTAAGTCACCTCTTAACCTTCTTCTCTCTAACGAAAACAACCTCAAGTCCATCAGCCTTTCCTCATAAGATTTTCCCTCCATACCAGGCAACATCCTGGTAAATCTCCTCTGCACCCGTTCCAAAGCTTCCACGTCCTTCCTATAATGAGGCGACCAGAACTGTACGCAATACTCCAAATGCGGCCGTACTAGAGTTTTGTACAACTGCAACATGACCTCATGGCTCCGGAACTCAATCCCTCTACCAATAAAGGCCAACACACCATAGGCCTTCTTCACAACCCTATCAACCTGGGTGGCAACTTTCAGGGATCTATGTACATGGACACCGAGATCCCTCTGCTCATCCACACTACCAAGAATTTTACCATTAGCCAAATATTCCGCATTCCTGTTATTCTTTCCAAAGTGAATCACCTCACACTTCTCCACATTAAACTCCATTTGCCACCTCTCAGCCCAGCTCTGCAGCTTATCTATGTCCCTCTGTAACTTGCAACATCCTTCCGCACTGTCTACAACTCCACCGACTTTAGTGTCATCTGCAAATTTACTCACCCATCCGTCTGCGCCCTCCTCTAGGTCATTTATAAAAATGACAAACAGCAACGGCCCCAGAACAGATCCTTGTGGTACGCCACTCGTAACTGAACTCCATTCTGAACATTTCCCATCAACTACCACTCTCTGTCTTCTTTCAACTAGCCAATTTCTAATCCACATCTCTAAATCACCCTCAATCCCCAGCCTCCGTATTTTCTGCAATAGACGACCGTGGGGAACCTTATCAAACGCTTTACTGAAATCCATATACACCACATCAACTGCTCTACCCTCGTCTACCTGTTCAGTCACCTTCTCAAAGAACTCGATAAGGTTTGTGAGGCATGACCTACCCTTCACAAAACCATGCCGACTGTCCCTAATCATATTATTCCTATCTAGATGATTATAAATCGTATCTTTTATAATCCTCTCCAAGACTTTACCCACCACAGACGTTAGGCTCACCGGCCTATAGTTACCGGGGTTATCTCTACTCCCCTTCTTGAACAAAGGGACCACATTTGCTATCCTCCAGTCCTCTGGCACTATTCCTGTAGCCAATGATGACCTAAAAATCAAAGCCAAAGGCTCAGCAATCTCTTCCCTGGCTTCCCAGAGAATCCTAGGATAAATCCCATCCGGCCCCGGGGACTTATCTATTTTCACCTTGTCCAAATTGCCAACACTTCTTCCCTACGCACCTCAATGCCATCTATTCTAATAGCCTGGGTCTCAGCAATGTAATTTCAAAATTTCATTTTCTCCACCTAAGCTTCTCTAGCTCGAAATCAAAACATCATCTGCTCCTGCAATGAGTACCAGAGGAAAATAAATGATTGTGAGTTTGGAAATTTGGAAAATTAATTATCTTTTGATTTTAAAGAGCCGCAGGATAAAATAATGTTGATAATTACTTGCCGAAATTACAAACCAATGCCACAATAAAAGTTTTTTAAAATTAAAGCTAATCATGGTAGAGGGGCAAATAGAATAGTAAACTGACCTTTGTTTTCTCATCCACCACTCGCAATCCATCTGCTGAAACCCACAATACAGCCTTAACTGGCTTCTTCCCAGTCTTAAGAAGAGGGAAAAAACAAAGATTTAGTTAAGCAGCTTAATGAACCAATGTATCCAAAGGGGAAAAAATCAGCAAAGCCATAAGCAAGAAGAGCAGTGAGGGAGATCAGATTCCATTGCCAGATAGCCCAGCACACAGAGTAGCTGAACACCATAGCTTCAAGGCACTGAAGGAAAAGGAAACCCACACCATTAAACACACACAGCACTGATCTCACTCCCTATTATTAAACCAGAATAAAAAATAAACTAGAAGCTTCGGTAAACTGCCTCTTAAGGAGTTACACCACTAAAATGGCTGGCAGTTTTTCTGCCACTGGGGAAACAATTCAATTTTAAATCCACACTGCTCACACACTTAAGTTAATTTAGCTTTAAGGTTCATTCTGCAATTTAAAAGCATTTATAAAGTTTAGCTCAATTATATTAGAAAGGAACATTACTCACCATCTGACAGCAGGTCAGACAAAGTGACTTCTATCCACGGGCTCCTGTTCGTTGCAATTGATAAATTCAATTTTAATGACTTCCATCTAAGCCCTGACAATATGCGAGTGTTTTCACAACAGCTCTTCAAAGATTAACACACCCATAGAAACTTCACGCTCACAGGAATCCTAACCTAACATTATCAGTTATCTGGAGGAAAAATAGTGCTATTCTTGCAGAGAACCTTCCTTTAAAAATATGGCAACAAAAATAATTTGCAAGTAAGTTCCTTAATGCAAGAAAAAAATCAAATCAAGAAATCTAATGAGCTCCTAAACTTCATGAGAGTCCCACGACTCCAGTTTTAAATATTTACACTACACAGTCCAGTGCACTGGTCAGTGCTCATAGATGAAAGGTGGGAGAGATTATTTATGTACACCCTCTTTTGGAGTAACAAAATGACTAAAGTGAGAAATATTTCCAATTTGGAGCTTCCCATCATTAGGTAATGGGGGGCACGGCAAATGAGCTTCCACTCCTATATGCTAAGAGAGGGGAACTAAACAAACACTTTGGGAGAATTCATGTCAACCAAAGAGTGACTTTACCTAAGAAATTGATCCTTTGCAAAGATCATGTACTGAAAGGAGAAGCCTATCAACACTGGAGGCAAAGCCACAACTGTCCAACAAACAGCAGCAATCAATTGAGAAAAACTGTTTTCAACTCTATTTTTCTCGCTTCTGGTCAATCAGTTTTGTGTGGAGAAGGAGTGGTCCCAAGGCTAAGGAAGAAGCTAAGTAACTGAATTCAGGACAATGGGATGAACAATCACAGCACAATTGCTGCTGGCCCTTGTGGAATCCTATTCTGGCAGGAGCCATCACTTTGAAAAGAGGAGATTTATAAACAGGATAAGAAGTGGGGAAATATTCAGATAATGCAACATTTAGAGAAATAATCAGTCAATTTGTAAAATACAAAGGACATAGGTTTGTATTTGAGGGGAAAACTGAAGAACACCATGGGCCATGACTTCTTACCAGTGTCGGAAAGAGATGGCCTGATAGAATTACCGGCCCTCAACTGACACTTTTGATCAACAGAACTGCTTGGGGCCTGCATCCAAAGTCTCCTCGCAAGCCCCAACACAGTCCAGCTCTGATGGATTCAAGGAGGTTATGCCCCCCCCCCCCCCCCACTTTTTGTAAAATTCTAATAGCTTCCATAAAGCCCAAGTTTAAAGGGCCCAGTGAAATTGGCAGGCAAGGAGAAGGTAAGAGTCTAAGATCAGTGGATAGCGGGGGTGTCAGAGGGGCTGGGGAGGTTGGGTAATAAGTTGGGGGGAGGTTGTAAGTCAAGGAGGGTGGGGGGATTGGAAGGGTCGGGAAATTGATGATGTTGGGAGGTGAGAGGGGTCAGAGGATCCAGGGCTTGGGGGCGTTGGGGGGGGGGGGGGGGGGGGGGCAGGGTTGGGTACGGTCAGGTCAGGCCTGCGCGGTGAACGGAGGTTAGGGGCAGGGTTGGGGGGGGATACTGGATACTGTGAAGGGGGAGGGTACTGGGGGGGAGGAGACTTGTGGTGACAGTCTGGGTGTTTAAAATAGGTCCCCAAAAGTTAGACGATTCTGGTTTTAATTTTAACTTTTTCTGGGTAACTATTGGCTATTATTAATTAGTAGTTCCTGAGGGAAACAATGCAAAGTTTGTAATTTATATTGCATTTCAGTAGGTTCCCAGGGCAGGGCATTTGTCCAGAGGAAGATAGCTATTCTGGACATTTGCTGGGCAAATCCTTACCTGGAAATTCCAAGTTGGATTTCTCAGTTTTAATCTTTAGGATAACCTCAAATCTGACAAAGGGGAGAAATATGCACCAAAAAGAAAAATAACCCGAGTGAAGAGAACACCAATGTACCCGATTATATATGTATTCCAATATCGAGCAAAGTATGTAAGTGGATCTTCTGGAACTCTCTCTTCCCTCCCCCCCCCCCCCACTCCGGACAGAGGTAGGGCTGGGGAATGGGACTAGCTAGGTTGCTTGTTTGGGTGCAGACATGATGGTCCGAATGGTCTCCAATATGCTGTAAATACCAAATAGCTAAAGATCATGACAATGGCTTCCCTTTCCACTCCTGTACCAGTACCTCAGAAGGCCCTCGATAATCTTTCCTTGACTCACTCTTATTTCTAATCTACATGTTGCTCCAGAAGGACATGGATAGCAGATATCTGGGAACACCACCCGTTACTCACCATTCTGAGGTGGAAATATGTTATTGTTCATTCACTGTCACGGGGTCAAAATCCTGGAACCGCCCGCCCGCTACATCATCCAAATACACAGCATTAGCTTCCAAATGTACGCTGATAACACCTATCTAATACCACCTCCTTCAACACCCGACCATCTCTAAATTGTCAAATGCTTGTCCAACATCCATAACTGGAGGAATAGCAATTTCCTCCAATTGAATAAGAGGAAGAACAAAGCCATTATCTTTGGTTCCCTAGCCACCGACTCCATCCTTCTCCTTGGCAATCTTCCAGCGAAACCAGTGTGCTGGTAACCTTGGTGTCACATTTGACCCGGAGGTCACCTTCCCAGGACCGCACATACCCATGGCATCACTAAAACTGCCTATTTCCACCTCGATAACATTTCCCAGCTCTGCGTGACTCAGCTCATTTGTTACCTCAGGATTTGACAATTCCAAGGACTCCTGGCTAGCCTCCAAATTCTATCCTCCATAAACTTGAAACATAGAAAATAAGGAGTAGGTCATTCAGCCTTTTGAGCTTGCTCCTCTTGCTATTCAACATAACCATGGTTAATCCTCTATTTCAACACCAGACACCCGCACTCTCCCCGTATCCCTTGACGCCTTTAGAGAACAGAAATCTATTTTCTTCTTAAATATGTTCAGTGACTTGGCCTCCACAGCATTCTGTGGTAGAGAATTCCACAGGTTCACCACCTTCTGAGCCATCCTGCTGTCTGGGTCCTAACCCCCACCAAATCCTAGTCACCATGCTCATTAGAGGAAGGTAATGTTGTGAATGTCTTGCCAGATTGACTGCAAGCTTCCTTTAAACGTTTTTCTGTGGGGTTCTCACCCACAGACGGGGTGATTGAACAACTTTATATTGCCAAGGAGAGATGGTTCGGCTGGGTGCACGGGAAATGTAGTTTCCAGAGTAGTTTGTTGAATCTAGAGGAAGCACCTTAGACTCACATACAATGCTGTAAATTTTGTGCATTCAGGCCTTTCCACCTTCTTCCAGCCACAGAATTTTCCAAGATTTGGATAACCTGTTCACTGGTGGTTAAAAATAGAGAACTGTTAAAAAGATGAGAAGTCTCATTGGCTAACATGGTCACCCACCCCTCATCCTGCCTTCATTAAAAGTGAAGCTACTGGGTGATCTCGGTGAGTTTCTTTCGCAGTAAAGGTTCTTTTTTTGCATTTAACGTCCGACACAACCCCAATCCAACAATTTTTGGGAGTCTAAGTTCAGTCCAATGTGTTACACCATGGACCATCCACATGTAAAGTCTGTACAGCTGCTCTGGGCAATGCAATGCTGGCTCCCTAACAGACTTAGCCTTCGAGAAGTCAAGCCACCTTTAAACGTATATCAGTAAAGAATCCTGATGAAAATTGTGCCCTGGCAAGAACCCAAGCACTTTGTTAATCTGTGACTCATTGTCATTTCAGTAATGTTGGGGGAGGTGGTGGTAGTAATCCAGAGACCTAGGGTGATGATCTGGGGACCCCGGTTCGAATTCCACCAGGTGAAGGAATTTAAACTCTATAAAAATCTGGAATGAAGGGTCTAATGATGACCATGAAATCATTGCCGATTGTTGTAAAAACCCATCTGGTTCACTGATGTCCTTTAGGAAAGGAAATCTGCCATCATTACCTGTACCTGGTCTGGCCTACATGTGACTCCAGACCCACAGCAATGTGGCTGACTCTTAACTGCCCCTCAAGGGCAATTAGGGATGGGCAATAAACGCTGGTGCAGCCTGCAATGCCCACGATCCATGAACAAAAAACAAAGATTTCTGTAGTTGCAGCACATCATCTTATATCCAAGGATGAAGACGCTGTGCAGCTTTTTAAAACAAATGATGGCTGAAGCATTCCTGAGGTTTTTCATTTCGGTGACACATTTTAATCAACACATTTTAATATATCACTCTTCAAAGCTGATAGGGAAGAACTACCAAATCGTGGTCCACTCTATTTTTTAAGGAACCAAGTTAATTGTTTACTTCTTGAGCCTAAAGCACATTCCTCCCCAAACATAAGCACATGCATAGTTAAAAAACAGTCACTATAGCAAAACAAACTTTATAATCACATCACACAGATCAACTTGAAGCAAACTATTCTAGGTCAGTGAATGAAAAAACTGCAAACCACTCATTCAAAAGTTCAGTTTATAACTGAACAGTTTTATGAAATCTTAGCCAATCAGATGGTACATTGAAAGTTACTGTCTCACATATAAACATAGTGGTGTAACCCCTTAATGTATCAACAGAAGACTAGGCATTCAAACTTACTTTTCCAAACAGGGCTTTGAAGAACTTCCTTTCCTGGAGTGACAGGAGGAACAAGTCAGGAGACTATTACTGCAGGAAGCTACAATGACTGCAAAAGTTTCAAACCAAAGCACGAGAACTAGTCCGGAAAGGTTCTCCGAAAGGATGTAAAGAAATATAAGTGAAGATCACCCATTATAATGCAGTGCATTACATGGATTACAGTAAGTTACAAGTCACCAGTGTGATTGAGGAGTAGGCAAAGATAGTCCGGACGCCTGCCACATGCAGAGGCACTAGTTATATTCGATCTGAGTTGAGTGCTCAAGAGCACTTCAAGTTCAGTTCAAGTTGGCAGCAGCAGATTTAGCAACACGGAGACATTTTGGATAAGCGGCACAAGGACCTAAGCACAGCTATAGTGAGCATTGTTACCAAATTTAAGTGTAGCAGAAATTGCAAAACATATAAATTTCATTGCACTATTGTACCTTCAATATTTTCTGATTTTTTAAACTAACTGCACACTGAATTAAAACAAAATGAAGAACTAGGTCACCTCAAACAGAATGTGGCATGACCTTGTCAACATTGCAAATTCCAGATACTTTCCCACAGGTTCGGCTGAAATCAATGTAATGGTTATATGTGAGTGAAATGAAATGTGTGCTGCTGCCAAGTCTTATTTATTAGCTATTAATTTAGGTAAATCAACCTTACTGAAAAAAATAAGTTAGCGCTGAGAAATTTCAAAACAGCTAAATCATGCCTAAGTGGCTATATTAATAATTAATAGTTTATTTCCAGAGGATGTTGTCTAACGACATTAGTACAAGTATCAGACATGCAAGATTATAACTACAGAGTGCTACCAGAAAAATGCATTAAAAATTTAAATGTTTCTTATACCTGCTGGAACAAAAACAAACATTTTACATTACAATATAAAATTCTAATAAACACATATGCTTACTCATTACAGATGTGCATTTTTAAAAGAAAAAAGGAACATTTTTTCGTTGCATACATCAGCACAAAATGATACACGGTGCAGTACACTAGAATGGCCACCAAGTCACATTACTTAGTTGGGAACACAGAAAGCAGGTTTGCACACCAGAGCATTCTGATATCAGTCAGGACATACTAGGCAGGATCTCAGCGTTGTCCACATGGAGTAAAGGATAAAGAGCAATAGGAGAGTAACCTGAGGCAACAATCAAATGCCCAGTTCCAGATTGAAGCCTAGGAGCAGTTCAACCAGGAACTTTATAGACTTGGAAGGAGAAATAAAATTAATTCCTACAAGTTTTGCAATGAATACAAGCAAACTGCATTTTCAGCAGCCTGACCGTTTACATTCTGAGCAGATGATTGTTTTTTTTCTTTCGTGCAATTTCCAGAAATCAAATGCTACTCTGGTAAATTTATGATTTTATGAGTATCTAGTCTACAAAATGTTACTAATTTCCATCAGTACATTCTATAGCTAAAAGCTTGGATCACACGCAGGGTAGAATATTGCCCCAGGAGTCAACGATCACCTTGCAGCAAGACTTGATTACAATACACATTGCAGAAGAGCAAATTCACAATTCACTCATCCCACCAAATTAGACCATCGAGGGAGTAGCTGAAATTTTATTTCATTATTCCCAATGAAAAGTAAAAAAAGTAAAAGCATTCTGGGGGAAAGCTAATTAACAAGCCTTCAACGTATTTGGTTTTTTTTTAGGAAACTACAATTTGGGTTGATGGTTCACAGTCCCAGCAAATGTGTACATATAAAACTGGAGCTGGGCAAAACAATAAATGCAGCCACACTACAATAAATAATCTATTCGATCAACAACTTAGAATCCTACAATCGAGCTTTTATTACAGAAATCAGAATATCCTGTAACAAAATGCAAAGGTTTATGCATATCATGTAGAAAGAAACAAATTTATGATTGCATAACCATAACCATGATTGCATATAACCATAACACTACATATTAATTTTAAACCTTAATGTTATCAAAGCAAGTCGCAATTAAAACAGGTTTGACCATTTTTATTCAATTCGATATCTGAAGGAGCTCATTGCAAAGGTATCCTGGGTTTAACTAATTCAATATAGAGTACCAGACTTCCATTTGAATGATTCCTATTTACAGGATAGAAAGAGTTAATATTCTGAGATCAACTCTCAATATATCCTTACAAATGAAGCCAACAGTCCTAATATTTAATCTGGTCATATGATCAAAAATTAAACATTGTGTTTTCAAAACAGAAAGTAAAAGAACCTTGGGAACACACTGCCAGGTCTCTTAGAATAAAAAGTTGTATTTTAAATTTGTAGATGCAAATTATATGAAGTAACTTGCATCATAATAAATAAAAATGTGTGCCCATTCATAAAATACAGAAAGAGGCCATTTGGCCCATCGAGTCTCTGAGTCTTCAGAGTCCCTTCCTACACCCTACCTAGGCTAAAGTTTAATACTAACAGAGGGCTGAACATGTAAGAAGCAAATATTGCTGGGGTTGGCTTGTTGCTAGAAAACAAAGATGTTTTTAAATGGGAAATTATTTGGCTATTTTTATTTCTGTTGCAAAAGGTCGCTCTAAACCATAGAAAAATGCAACAAAGTTAACAATTTAAAATTGAGAGGGTCCATGACAGGGTTCTCTCGGAGGTGGCAGCCGTTCCTCGACTTTCTAGGAGAGCAGTAAATGTCAGCAGCAGCAGCAACTCGGGGGGGGGGGGGGGCGCAAAGAGGAAATGTTACATATTCTTGTTCTTTTTTCTGTATATAATGTTAATGTTTACCTTGTTGTGTTAAATGCTGTTAACGGTTATGCAAAAATTATGTTTTGATAAAAATTTGAATAAAAATAATTTAAAAAAAATAATTATGTAGCGTATGCTTACATGCAACTTGGAGAGTCAAACATGATATTAGAACTGATTCAGTGCCATTGGAGCACATTCAATTAAATTTCCTAACAACTTACAACGCAGAAAGGCAAAGGGGGGGGGGGGGGTGGAAAGAGAGTCATATATCTTCAAAAAGCAAACAAGAGAAAATGCTGGAAAGTCTCAGCACGTCTGGCAGCATCTGTAGGGAGAGAAAAGAGCTAACGTTTCGAGTCCGATGACCCTTTGTCAAAAGCTTTTCTCTCCCTATAGATGCTGCCACCTTGCTGGGATTTTCCAGCATTTTCTCTTTTGTTTCAGATTCCAGCACCGGCAGTAATTTGCTTTTTTTCTTCAAAAAGCAAAATTGTCGAAAGGCATCAATAACAGTGAAACAAATTCAATGTACCCCCTAAGAGCTCAAGAGTTATTTTTTGTGTTTAAATGTATATTCCAGTTTAAGAAAGAGTGACACCAATTTGCATTTTGTATTTATTGAGCTGCAAGTCAAGATCTGTTTCATCAGACATCTCCTTGTAGGGAAATATAAAGAAGTATTTTGTGAACTGGCATGCCTTACTATAGCGCTTGAGCTCACTCTGTTGGTTTTCGCAAGCAGTAACTTGAGCTCAACATGCCTACTATATTGCTATTGACTTTCAAAGAAAACATGAAATATTGAAAGGTTTTTAAACTGGATACATTTATTTACAATACTATACAAATGGGCATCAATTTACTTTTCCAGGTGAGTTTTATATTAAATTTAGAGTAACTCATTCTTTTTTTTCTAATTAAGGGGCAATTTAGTGTGGTCAATTCACCTACCCTGCACATCTTTGGGTTGTGGGGGTGAGATCCACACAGTCACGGGGAAAATGTGCAAACTCCACACAGACAGTGACCCAGGGCCAAATCAAACCCCTCCAGGTGCATTTTTAAAATTTGTTACATAGAAACAATATAAAAATGTGTAATTTTCAATAATTTATCCGAGAAAGGCTAGCATAGACCTGGGGTGGAATTTTGGCAAAATTGTAGAGTGCTGGATCAGGCTAGAAAATTTGTGTGAAACCCGCTGGCTTCACAGATTCCTTTTCTCACCTGATTTAACAGCATTCGGTGCAATTTCAATGTGTTGGCAAGGTTCTCATAGCCAGCATGGTACACCCGCAAAGCTGGGAGGAAAGGGTGCCCTGATCCCAGTTACATTAAAGGCGGAGATCAGGACCCCCACCCCCCACAAAGGCATCCGGGGCACTACTGTCCCCCTCACTGGCACCATCCTCCAGAGCCTTTGGGGATGTGAACCTAGTCACGTCACTTTCAGGAGAACAGGGAAGATTTCAAATGGAATTCTCACTGGCGCAAATCTTGTTATGGCCCTCTCGTGAGATTTAGCAGCCATTACGGGATTTGCACCCTTGTTGAACAGGCCCGCTAAATCCCGCCCCTAGTATTTAGTTTAAACATTATTAAAAGATTGCTGTGGAATCAATAAGCGGAGATGGGACTAGGAACTGTTCTGCTCAAGAAGTTAAAAAAGGTCCAACACAAAGCAATCCTCTCAAAAGAACAGACCTTTTTATGCATGAAATGAAACCTATGTATACTACCTACAAGGAAACATGGTAAGATGGGGAGGGAGGGAATTAGAAAAGATACTTATTATCATGCTAAAAATTATTTGGTATGCATCATGTTAGAAAGAACGAATAATCTAAAAGCTACGTGCAGCTTGGTTACATTGCGACTAATGAAAATGTTCGAGTAGGCAGCATTCAATGATCAGTAAACTAAACCACCCAACCCCCCACACAATTACATGATTCCATCTCTTCTGCCTCTCAAGCAAAAAGTCATATTCACCCCTTTTTTTTCTTATTTAATCCTCGACATATTTTCTCCTATTCCTTACTTTGCTCCCCAAACATTTTGGGCTTCAGTAAGTAGTTAGGAAGTTGGTACAACTGAAGCAGTCCGAGAGGCATGGTCATTTATTAAAAAGAAGGGGCCATTCAGTCCAGATAGTTCATTCTGCTCTCCATGGGGCAATGCTTTGCTGAGAACGCGAAAGCTTTTCATGTTTTAATTTATTTCAATTGAGCGGGAAACCAAATAGTTCTCCAGTCAAGTTATGAATAAAGCAGTGGAGTTACTTCAAACGTGAAGACAATTAGATAGAGGTAACATTATAGCAGCCAAATAGGCAGTTATAAATTTGTCATGGCCGTGGTAATAAATTATGCATTTAAAGTTACAAATGCCAATATATCACATTACAACAGTATATACCACGAACTCTGTCCAAAGGTTTATTGATTTCAACAATATCAGAGATTTCAAGTCCCTGTGTCGTATTAATCCACCTTGCATCTATTTCAATTAATATTCCAATCATTTCCAGGGTTAAACCTTACACGATACTAAAATCAAAGTACAACCAATAACTTTCAGCAAACAACCTAGCTCATTAAATAATTTATTCAAGCTAAAAAACGCTTCTAGGGTTGCACTGAACAAGGGCTTTGAAACTGCTAAACTTCGTGTTGAAGTAATGCTATCTGACACAAGTGTGACAGAACCAAGAGCTTGAGCTTTTTATCATCTGAGGAAACTTGGGGCAATGTTGGGTACTTAACTGGGAATTAATAATAATTTTAACTCCATTAAAGACGGAAATTTTGTATAATAGCCACTCTGGCCTATCCCATCTCCATACCATATGCCCTAGTGTCAGCTGTGGCTCAGTGGGCAATACGTTTTCCTGAGACTCTAGTCCCTTTGGGGGACTAAATCCCAGTGCCCGCCGGAAAACGGGGGAGAATCACTCTGGACTATTTCCTCGAAAGTCCAGGGTGATTCCCCATTCTCCAGGAGGCTAACAGGCCTCCGGCATGTGTCTCGCAGCTCTGGCTGCCAGCGGGGCCCTGCTGGACAGACTGCAGAGCCGCGCATGGAGGCCGCAAGCAGGTCCGCGCATGCACGCAGCGGCCCACCTCGGCGCAGGCGCCGCCGACATGGTGGACCCACACAGCGGGCTCACGCGGACGAAGATAGGTCACTCCCGGATCGCGGTGGCCTGCCAATTAGTGGCACCCGATCGGGGGCCTACCCGTCGTTGAAGCCCCCCCCCCCCCCCCCCCCCGATGTCCGATCTCCACACCCCCTCACCCTAATACCCACATCAGTCGTGACTCAGAGTTCCCGCTGGGTGGAACCACATTAGAACCACGATGGCGGGACTCGGCGGGCACTCAGCCCATCAAGTGCGGAGAATCGCCGGAGGGGCCTTTTCCAATGATCCTCGACCAGCGGCATGTTGATCGCGTGCGAATGGCGGCGATTCTCCGGTGTGGGGCCCATTTTGGGTAATTCTTCACCCTTGCACCGAGCGCGCTTTTGCCGTGAAGGGTCGGAGAATCCCGCCCAAGGTTCAAGTTTAACTTGAGCACTAAAATCAAGGCTGACCAGTGCAGTACTGAAGGAATGCTAGAGTCTGGCAGATGCTGTCTTTTCGATGAGTCGTTCATCTGAGATTCCATCTGCCTGCCTGGTGGATGTAAAAGATCCCATGGCATTATCTAAAACAGTGTTTTGCAAATTTTTTCCCAGGGACTCACTTTTGCCAATTGGTTGAGCTTCGGGACCCACAGCGGCCGACCTTTACAACACACGCCACATTAACGTAGCTTTAATGCAAAAGTGGAGGCTGCTTGGTCCACGCAATCTCACTCCAATCAGGTTCACAGGAGGAAAGGGCAATGCACATATCAGGTGCAGATTTTAGCCAGTTCCTTTGTGTCATCTTCATCTTTGTGAAAACGGAAAATCCAACCTTGCACATGTAGGTCACCATGAAGGGCAATAGCAACAAAATGCTTGTTTTACTGGATACTCCTGGGAGATGCTACTCCAGAATGCTGACAGTCTCATTGGATTTTGGTACGTTTTTAATATGGTATCACAGGTCAGGTATAGCAGTGTCATCTTTTCATTTGGAGTCATCTGTAAGATAAAAACTGACTCTGGGGTCTCAACCTCCTCAAAAGGAATTTTTCACCCACCTATTTTCTTTCAACATCCAAAACCTATTCTCTCATTTGCCAGTACTTCCCTGCATATAACACACATGGGCTTTGCATCCTTGTCTGCATTGGCACAATTGACAAAACTATACCTCTAGAAATCATTTTTATCTGCTTTGTTCCCAAGTTAATTGTCTTCTTTGTCGGCTGTTTACCAGAGACCCTGGAGCTCCGTTCAGAGCTAACACTAGCACTGATCTGTCCTGCCCTGGACTCTCCTGTGCAGCTCTCTCCAGCAGATTCAGGTGTGAGATCATGTTCAGTAGGTACACTGCCCAATTGAGTCTCTGGCCATCTCTTATTTTAAGGAAATAATTCATCTTCATACTCCTCTTGTTTGCCAGCAGCTAGAAAATGTAAGATGCTCTCCTCCTTGATTTGGTGCCAAAAGGACGTACATGCAGTGCATTTGATATCAGGTACACCTGCAGGGCGTGTGGCCAGGTCATTGCTGCCGCTTCTGGCTGGAAGACAGCACACAGCCTCATTTCCTTCTCATTTAAAAATCGTTTCGCGACCCTACTGGCACCCGTCCAGGACCCACCCGCAGGTCACGACCCACACTTAGAAAAACCCTGATCTAATTTGCTTTTATCCAGAATAAATCCTTTGGGCTTTACCTTCTTCCTAATAAAACCTCAGTCAGAACAGATATTAAAAAGCTGTATGGTCTCAAAAGTTCACAGAAAGCTAACATGCAAGTAATAACAAATACAAATTATATGGTGGCCTCTAATGAAGTATTAGGAGTACAAGAGTAAGAAGATATTGCTGCAATTATACAGGTCTTTGGTGAGGCATTCCTGGAGCACTGTGCATAGTCTTGGTCTCCTTATTTGCCTCATTGAGTTAGTGCAATGAATGTTCATGAGATGAATTCCTCGGATGGGTGGGTTGTCCGACAAGGACAGCCCAAGTAAATAAAACCATAACCATAAGATATAGGAAGAAAATTAGTCCATTCGATCCTAAAGTCTACTCCGTCATTCGACCATGGCTGCTATTTTTCTCATCCCCATTCTCCTGACTTCTCCCTGTAACCCCTGATCCCCTTATTAATCAAGAATCTATCTTTCTTTGTCTAAAAAACACTTTGAGTGAGTTAAATCGATAGCAAGGAGCAATATAGGATCAGAAGGCATAGAATCTCTGTGGGTAGAGTTGAGGAATCGCAAAGGTAAAAAGACCCTGATGGGAGTTATGTACAGGCCTCCCAGCAGTAGTCAGGATGTGGGGCAGAAAAAAAATCAGGAGACATAAAAGGCATACAGAAAAAGACAATATTGCAATAATCATGGAGGATTTCAACCCAGGCTTGTTTAGCACAGGGCTAAATAGCTGGCTTTTAAAGCAGACCAAGGCAGACCAGCAGCGCGAGTTCAATTCCCATACCAGCCTCCCCGAACAGGCACCAGCACGTGGCGACTAGGGGCTTTTCACAGTAACTTCATTTGAAGCCTACCTGTGACAATAAGCAATTTTCATTTCATTTTTTCAATATGCAGGTGGACTGGGGAAATCAGGTTGGTAGTGGATCCCAAGAAAAGGAATTTGTGCAATGACTAAGAGATGTTTTCTTGGAGCAGCTTGTAACCTACTGGGGAACAGGCAATTCTGGATTTGGTGATGTGTAATAAGGCAGACTTGATCAGGGAACTTAGGAGGCAGTGACCACAATATGATCGAATTTACCGTGCAGTTTGAGAGGGAGAAGCTGCAATCAGATGTAACGGTATTACAATTAAATAAGGGTAACTACAAAGACATGAGGGAGGAGCTGGCCAGAGTTGATTGGAGAAGGAGCCTAGCAGGGAAGATAGCGGAACAGCAATGGCAGGGGCTTTTGGGGGTTATTCAGGAGGCACTACAGAAATTCATCCCAAGGAGGAGGAAACAGGCTAAGGGGAGGACAAGGCATCCATTTTTAAAAAAAATTTAGATTACCCAATTATTTTTTCCAATTAAGGGGCAATTTAGCGTGGCCAATCCACCTACTCTGCACATTTTTGGGTTGTGGGGGTGAAACCCATGCAGACACGGGGAGAATGTGCAAACTCCACACGGACAGTGACCCAGAGCCAGGATCGAACCTGGGACCTCAGCGCCGTGAGGCGGTTGTGCTAACCACTAGGCCACCGTGCTGCCCTTGGACAAGGCATCCATGGCTGATGAGAAAGTCAAGGAGCAAAAGAAAAAGCATACAAGGTGACAAGGATTAGTGGGAAGCCAGAGGATTGGGCAGTCTTTAAAAGCGAGCAGAGGACAACTAAAGAAATAATATGGGGACATTGAATATTGAATTTTTTTCAATATATAAAAGGTAAGTGAGAGGCAAAAGTAGACACTGGACCACTGAAAAATGTGGCTGGAGAAGTAATAGGAAACAAAGAAATGGTAGAGGAATTGAATAGTTACTTTGCATCAGTTTTCATAGTGGAAGACACCAGTGGGATGCCAGAGTTCCAGGAGAATTAGGGGGCAGAGGTGAGTGCAGTGACCATTACTAAGGAGAAAGTTCTGGGGAAACTGAAAAGTCTGAAGGTGGATAAATCACCTGGATCCGATGAACGAATGAACAGGGAAATAGCGGAGGCAAATGTGGAGACAATGGTGGTGATCTTTCAGGAATCACTGGAGGCAGGAAGGGTCCCAGTGGACTGGAAAGTGGCTAATGTAACACCGTTGTTTAAGAAGGGAGGGAGGCAGAAGATGGGAAATTATAGGCCTGATAGCCTGACTTCAGTCATTGGTAAGATTTTAGTGTCCATTATTAAAGATGAGATCGCGGAATGCTTGGAAGTGCATGATAAAATAGGACTGAGTCAGCACGGCTTTGTCAAGGAGAGGTCATGTCTGAAAAATCGATTCCCCGCTGGGACACTGTCTGTGCGGAGTCTGCATGTTCTCCCGTGACGGCGTGGGTTTCCTCCGGGTGCTCCGGTTTCCTCCCACAGTCCAAAGACATGCAGGTTAGGTGGATTGGCCATCCTAAATTGCCCTTAGTGTCCAAAAAGGTTAGGAGGGGTTATTGAGTTAAGAGGGATAAGGTGGAAGTAAGGGCTCAAGTGGGTCAGTACAGACTCGATGGGCCGAATGGCCTCCTTCTGCACTGTATGTTCTATAAAAAAAAATCTGTTTGAGTTCTTTGAGGAGGTAACAAGGAAGTTAGACAAAGGAGAACCAGTGGATGTGATGTATTTAGATTTCCAGAAGGCCTTTGACAAGGTGCCGCATAGGAGATTGTTGAATAAACTAAGAGCTCATGGTGTTAAAGGTAAGATCCTGGCATGGATAGAGGATTGGCTGATTGGCAGAAGGCAGACAGTGGAATAAAGGGGTCTTTTTCAGGATGGCAGCTGGTGACTAGTGGTGTGCCTCAAGGGTCGATGCTGGGACCACAACTTTTTACAATATACATTAATGATCAGGAAGGAGGAATTGAAGGCACTGTTGCTAAGTTTGAAAATGGTACAAAGATCTGTAGAGGGACAGGTAGTATTGAGGAAGCTAGGGGGCTGCAGAAGGACTTGGACAGGCTAGGGGAGTGGGCAATGAAGTGGCAAGTGAAATACAATGTGGAAAAGTGTGAGGTTATGCACTTTAGAAGGAGGAATCTAGGCATAGACTATTTTCTAAATGGGTAAATGCTTTGGAAACAGAAGCACAAAGGGACTTGGGAGTCCTTGTTCACGATTCTCTTAAGGTTAACGTACAGGTTCAGTCGGCAGTTAGGTAGGCAAATGCAATGTCAGCATTCATGTCAAGAGGGCTAGAATACAAGACCAGGGATGTACGTCTGAGGCTGTATAAGGCTATGGTCAGACCCCATTTGGAGTATTGTAAGCAGTTATGGACCCCGTATCCAAGGAAGGGTGTACTGGCCTCGGAAAGGGTCCAGAGGAGGTTCACAAGAATGATCCCTGGAATGAAGAGTTTGTCATATAAGGAACGGTTCAGGACTCTGGGTCTGTACTCGTTGGAGTTTAGAAGGATGAAACTTATTGAAACTTACAGGATACTGCAAGGCCTGGATAGAATGTACGTGGAGAAGATATTTCCACTTGTAGGAAAAACTAGAAGCAGAGGACACAATCTCAGACTAAACAGACGATCTTTTAAAACAGAGATGAGGAGGAATTTCTTCAGCCAGAGGGTGGTGAATCGGTGGAACTCTTCACCGCAGAAGGATGTGGAGGCCAATTCACTGAGTGTCTTTAAGACAGAGATAGATAGGTTCTTGAAGATCAGGGGTTCTGGGGAGAAGGTAGGAGAATGGGGATGAGAAAATATCAGCCATGATTGAATGGTGGAGCAGACTCGATGGGCCGAGTGGCCTAATTCTGCTCCTATGTCTTTAAGGTCTTATGGCCTAACATTACATTTGCCTTTCTAAACTTCCAACTGAACCAGCATGTTAAGAGGACTGGGACATTTAAGTCCTTTTGATTTCCGAACTAGACCTCCCAAGTCCCTTTGATTTCCGAAGCCTTTCCCGATTTAGAAAATAATATATATGCATCTATCTTTTCTACCAAAGTGCATAACCTCATACCTTTCCACATTGTATTCCATCTGACACTTCTTTGCCCACCCTCCTAGCCTGTCCAAATCCTTTCGCAGCCTCTCAGCTTCCTCAACACTACCTATCCCTCTACATATCTTTTATCATCTGCATACCTTCAGTTCCTTCTTCCAGATAGTTAATGTATTTTGCGAATAGTTGTGGTCCCAACACTGACCCCTGTGAAACACCAATTAGTCACCAGCTGCCATCCTGAAAAAGACCCCTTTATCACCACTCTCTGCCTTCTGCCAGTCAGTCAATCCTCCATCCATGCCAGGATCCTACTCTTAACACCATGGGCTCTTAACTTATTTCACAGTCTCCTGTATGGCACCTTGTCAAAGGCCTTTTGGAAATCCAAATAAATGACCGACACTGGCTCTCCTTTGTCTAAATTCCTCATTACCTCCTCAAAAAATTCTAACAGATTTGTCCGGCATGGCCTTCCCGTGACAAAGCCATGCTGACTCAGCCGTATTTTACCATGCACGTCCAAGAAATCCACAATCTCGCCCTTAATTTCAAAAATAATAATTTTATTCATGGCATTTTCATATTTTTTTTAAAAATGTATTTTATTACAAACATGTATCAAAACAGGTACAGCGAATAAACACCCCGGGAAACATACTTCCCAACAATTAACTACAGTCTGTACAGATTTTCCCCCTTTTTCACCCTCCCCCCTCTCGCGACGAACTGCCCCCCCAAACACGGTCATAAACATCCCCCACCTTTCCTCAAACCCCTGTGAAGAGCCCCTTAACTCATACTTTATCTTCTCTAATTGCAGGAAGTCGTACAGGTCACCCAACCAAGCATATACCCATGGTGGCAATGGCAACCGGCACTCCAGCAAAATTCGCCGCCGTGCAATCAAAGGCCACGATATCGGCCTTCCTCTTCTCCATGAGCTCCGGCTTCTCTGAAACCCAAATATCAGCACCAAAGGGTCCGGGTCCACCTCCTCCTCCACTATCCTGGCTAAGACCGCAAACACACATGCCCAGAATCTTCCCAATTTTTTGCAACCTCAAAACATGGACACGTGATTCGTGGCCCCCGCCCACACCTCTCACACTCATCTGCTACCCCCTGAAAGAACCTACTCATTCTTACCCAAGTCATATGCATCCTGTGCACCACCTTAAACTGTTTCAGGCTCATCCTTGCACAAGAGGAAGTCCAATTTACCCTACGCAGTGCCTCACTCCATACTCCTCAATTGATCTCCCCTCCCAACTCCGTTTCCCACTTCTACTTGATCTTCACCACCCGCCCCGCCTTCCTGTTCCCCCAGCCACTTGTATATATCCCCAATTCATCCCTTCCCTTTCACATCTGGAAGCAGCACTAGGGTGTATCCCGGCAACCTCGGGACCCCCCTCCAGACTTTTTGCAAAGTCCCTAACCTGCAGATATCTGAACTCACTTCTCCTCGGCAGCTCTACCATCACCCTTAGCTCCTCCATGCTGGCGAGCCCTTCCTCCAAATACAGATCCCTCATCTTGACCAGCCCCACTTCCCTCCACCTCCTGTACACACTATCCAACCCCTGCCAGCTCAAAACCATGATTTTCGCACAGCAGCAACGACATCCCTTCCACCCTAAAATGCCTCCTCAACCGATTCCATATCTTCGCACTGGACTGCACCACCGGGCTCCCTGTATACCTAGTCGGAGCCATTGGCAACGCTGCCGCCACTAGACCCCTTACAAGATGGCATTTTCAGATTATATACAAAACACCAAGTATAATCACCTTTGTGCAAGTTTTTCTCAACAAAACCCCCCTCTCTTAAACTCAACCTGCCCTACTTTGTAACTATACTTTAAATAATATATTTAAAACAAAACAAAGGTCACATCCCCATAGCCACGCTGCCCCCACCTTACCCTCTGCTGAGGTTTATCCAATTCTTAAAGAAGGAGACGAATAGCCTCCGCCTCAAGTGGAAGCCCTCCTCTGATAAGGCAAACCTTATCTTTTTCAAATGGAGGAATTCTGTCAAATCACTTACCCATCTCGCTGTTTTCGACGGCTCTGGGTCTCGACATCCTAACAAGATCCTCCTCCGGGCTATTAGGGAGGCAAAGGCTAATACGTCAGCCTCTCTCCCCGTCTGCACTCTCGGACCCTCTGAGACTCCGCATATCACCACCCAAGGGCTTGTTGCCACTTCTCTGACATAGTCCGTGCAAAGGATTCCCAAAACACCACCAGTTTCGAGCAAGACCAGAACATGTGATGTTGTCTGCCGGTCCTCCGGAGCATTGCCCACATTTATCCTCCATCCCTAGAAAAAATTGACGCATGCGAGACGTTGTTGTGTGCACTTTATTCACCACCTTAAATTGGATTAAACTTAATCTTGCACACAAGGAAGTTGACTTTATCCTCCTCAGGAGCTTTTGCCAGGTAATCACCTGGCAATCACCATCAGACGTGTGGAGTATTTCACCGACAAGAACTGAAGGTGCGCCAGCACCACTACCTTCAGACTTGTCCCCTTGAATGAAGCCTCCTCCATCTGTCTCCACACCGATCTTTTTCTATAACCCATTCCGAACCTTCTCCACGTCCGTTGTCCAATAATAATTTAGCAAATTCGGCATTGCCAAACCACCCCGACCTCCTGTCCGGCTCCAAAAATACCCTCCGAGTCCCAGATATCTTCCCCGCCCATATAAAGTCCGAAATCATCCTTTTTACCCGCGTTTAAAAAAAGTTTGGGCAAGATGATTTGGAGGTTCTGAAAGACAAACAGAAACTTTGGGAGGACCATCATCTTCGCGATCTGGATCCGTCCCGACAATGACAGCGGGAAAACATCCCACCTCTTAAAGTCTTCCTCATCCTATCTACCAGATTGGTCAGGTTTAATTTATGTAGTTGTGACGAATTATGTGTCATCTGGATTCCGAGATACTGAAAGCTTATTCCACCCAGCCGAAAAGGGAGCATCTCCAAACCCCTCCCCTGTATCTGAGCACTGACCAAGAACACCACATTAAGCTTGAGACACGAATTTTGTCAGTTTCCCCAAACTCCGATCTATACTGGAAACCGGGTGTGTGATTTATAACAGCAGGTTGTGTATATAAAGGGCGTCTCGGTGCTCCACCCCATCCCTCTCAATTCATCTGCACTCTGTTGATGCCCTAAGCGCATTGCCAGTGGCTCAATCGTCAGTGCGAAAGGCAAGAGGACAACGGACATCTCTGCCTTGTTCCTCTCTGTAAGAAGTCTTACAACACCAGGTTAAAGTCCAACAGGTTTGTTTCAAACACGGGCGGAGAAACTACGACATCTTCTTCGCAGCCTCCAACACATCATCAGCGAGGATGGACATCTTGCCAAGGTCATCCCCACACCCCCACTACTGGCCTTCAAACAACCGCGCAACCTCAAACAAACCATTGTTTGCAGCAAATTACCCAGCCTTCAGAACAGCAACCACAACACCACAAAACCCTGCCAGGGTAATCTCTGCAAGACATGCCAGATCATCGACATGGACACCACCATTACACGTGGAAACACCACCCACCAGGTACGCGGCGCATACTCGTGCGACTCGACCAATGTAGTCTACCTCATACGCTGCAGGAAAGGATGTCCCGAAGCGTGGTACATTGGCGAGACCATGCAGACACTGCGACAACGAATAAATGGGCATCGTGCGACTATCAACAGGCAGGACTGTTCCCTTCCAGTTGGGGAACACTTCAGCAGTCAAGGACATTCAGCCTCTGATCTCCGGGTCAGCATTCTACAAGGAGGCCTTCAGGAGACGCGACAACGCAAAATTGCTGAGCAAAAACTTATAGCTAAGTTCCGCACGCATGAATGCGGACTCAACCGGGATCTGGGATTCATGTCGCATTACATTCGGCCCCCACCAACAAGCTTGGACTTGCAGAGGCCTACCGACTGAACTGGCTTGGGACAATTCACACCTCTTTAACCTGGAGTTACCTCTCTCTCTGCATCTTTGATGATTTGATTGCCTGCAGGTGCTCGCATTCCGGGGCATCTCTGACTGTGTCTATATAAACATTTCTGGAACAAGCCTTTCCATTCACCTGAAGAAGGAGCCGTGCTCCGAAAGCTCGTGTTTGAAACAAACCTGTTGGACTTTAACCTGGTGTTGTAAGACTTCTTACTGTGCTCACCCCAGTCCAACGCCGGCATCTCCACATCACTTGTTCCTCTCTGCAACCTAAAATAACCTGAACTAATAGTGTTTGTGTGCACACTTGCTGTAGGGAATCTATATAACAGACTAATCACTGGGGGGGGGGGGGGGGGGGGGCTGGGTGCGATGTTTTGGGAGTGGGGCAGGTGGAGGTCAAGTGGTTTGGAGCGGTTAATAGGGGGCAGTTTTGCGTAATTGGAGGACCTAGAGGAAGAGTATGAGCTGCCCAGGGGGAATGGTTTCAGGTACCTGCAGGTTCGGGATTTTGTGACGAGAGAGTTGCCTTCATTTCCTGGGTTGCCGCTCTTGGGGTTGCAGGATAAGGTGCTGTTGAAGGAGGGGATTGTGTTTTGCAGACAAGAAATGTCCCAGATTCTGGTTTGTGCCAAGTTATTTCTTAGCTGGGGTAATGAAGGCTTCAGTAACTCCCGACTTGGAGGGGAAGGACCAATTGCTATCCAGTAACTACTACTAGAGAATGGCATTGAATAAGGACAGACCTCTGCTGAGTCTCACGATCTAGATTCAAAGGAAACAGCCATTTGGGCAAGGTACCAGAGAACAGCAATGACAAGAATCACATCCAGGATTCTGAAGGCAAGCGAGAAAAGGGGCAGGAAATTGCTGAAAGAAACATTTCTAAAGATTAGAAGAACAACCATTTCTGGTGATGGCCAAGAGTGCAGTCATCCCACAACTCCAATTAACATTCAGAGGCAAACTTTCTGCTTTGACCAGCAGTTAACAAGCTTGCAAGTCTTGCACATTTGAGTTTCTTCATCAGCGAGAATAATGAGACTAAGAACAAACAGTTTATTCACCAATGGACAAAATGCAATTGGCATTGTTGAGTGGTTGAGATACAAGTACATACGTAACGTACTTAAACACAAAATGAATGAAAATAAAAACCGTCTTTGTCAGTCAAATCCTGTTCAACAGTGCAGCCTTTCCTCAGCTTTGAATTTGACTTCTTTTTATGTTTCAGCCACATATAAAGGATCTTTTTAAATGTTTTTCCCCTTCTCAAAAATGTTTCTGCTCATCAAGGATGTGGGACGTTAGTGCTAGGGAATGTAACACTTATTTCAAGCACCTGATGTGACATTCTTGTACTTCATAGTCAGGACAACAGCTTGATGTAAAGCAGAATTGCTCTGCTCCAAAACTTTGCATCATCTTCGACCTCAGTTTACCCTCTGCAACACCAGTTGGGCATTTGTTCTCATTCCCCATATCGGCCATCCCATGAGATTGCCAGTGGTGCCTGAATTAGGATCAGGTTGGTGCTGTAGGTTGAGACCCACTTCCGGACTGAGACTCAGCAAAAGCAAAATACTGTGAATCTTGGAAGCCTGAAATCCCCACTAAAAATGCTGGAAAAACTCAGGTCAGGCATAATCACAGAATCACAGACGAGGCCTATCGGCCCATCGAGTCTGCATCGATGCATGAAAAGCACCTGACCTGTCAACCTAATCCCATTTGCCAGCACTTGATCCATAGCCTTGAACGTTATGATGTGCAAAGTGCTCATCCAGGTACTTTTTAGAGGGTATGAGGCAACCCGCCTCTCCCACCCTTCCAGGAAGTGCATTCCAGACAGTCTTTAGGTAAAAAGATTTTTTTCCTCAAATCCCCCCAAACCTCCTGACGTTAACCTTGTGTCCCCTCATAACTGACCCTTCAACTAAGGGCAACAGCTGTTCCCTATCCATGTCCCTCATAATCTTCTTTCCCTCAATCAAGTCACCCCTCAATCTTCTCTGCTCCAGCGAAAACAACCTAAGCCTGTCCAACCTCTCGTCATAACTTAAATGTTCCATTCCAATCAACATCCTGGTGAATTTTCTCTGCATCCCTTCCAGTGCAAGCAAATCCTTCCTATAATGTGGCGACCAGAATTGCACACAGTACTCCAGCTGTGGCCTCACCTACGTTCTGTACAACTCCAATATGACCTCCCTGCTTTTGTAATCTATGCCTCAATTGATAAAAGCAAGTGTCCCGTATGCCTTTCCCACACCTATTAACCTGTCCTCTGCCTTCAGAGATTGATGGACAAACAAGCCAAGCTCCCTTTGTTCCTCGGAACATCCCAGTGTCCTGCCATTCATTGAATACTTCTTTGTCACGTTATTCCTTCCAAAGTGTATCACCTCAAACTTTTCAGGGTTAAATTCCATCAGCCACTTTTCTCCCCATTTGACCAATCTACCTATATCTTCCTGTAACCCAAGACACTCAACCTCACTTGGCCAATCTTTGTGTCATCCGCAAACTTACTGATCCTACCCCCCACTGTCATTTATGTCATTGGTATGAATGACAAACATTAGGGGACCCAGCAGGTATGCCAATGGACACTGGCTTCCAGTCACGAAAGCAGCTATCTGTCATCACTCACTGTCTCCGACAGAGAAGCCACTTTTGAATCCACCTTATCAAGTTACCCTGTATCCCATGTGCATTTACCTTCTTTATAAGCCTCCCATATGGGATCTTGTCAAAATCTTTGCTGAAATCCATGTAAACTACATCAACTGCACTACCCACATCTACACACCTGGTCACATGTTCAAAAAATGTAATCAAATTTGTTAGGCATGATCTCCCTCTGACAAAGCCACGCTGATATTCCTGATCAAACCTTGCCTCTCCAAGTGGAGATAGATTTTTCACCAATGTGGTGAATGTAACTTAGTAATTCACACTGTATTTACCAATACCATTGTAAGCGCAGTAGCGTTATCCGACCACTAGGGGGAGTAGCTCTAGGAATGCTCAGGAGTTTGTACAGGGCTCCACCCTTGGCTCCGCCCACGACTCCTCCCCCGGACTGCTGTATAAATACCCTTGTCCAGAGCCAGCCTGCCAGTTCATCGAGAGTTCAACGGGTAACAGGCTGGCTCTGTAGTAAGTAGATTAAAACCACTGTTCATATCTTAAAGCACGTGTCTAGTGAATTGATGGTTCCATCAACCAATAATTTCCCTACCATTGACTCACTGATCTGAGGTTCCCTGGCTTATTTCTACAACTTTTCTTAAATAGAATATTAACAGTTCTTCATTCCTCTGGCACCTCCCCCGAGGCCAGAGAGGAATTTGGGTCAGGGCCCTTTCTGTACTCCACTAATGCCTCCGTTGATTTGCTCCCATTGTAACTGCTAAAGTCTCTCTTTTCCTTCTCATCGTATCCTGAATGTCTCTGATAATCCATGGTTCTCTGGGCTTGTTACTCCTTCCTATTACCCTCGAGGGAACAAGTTGGGCTGGTACCCTCCCCATTTCCTTTTTGAACACCCCCCCCTCCCCCCCACACTGCTCTTCTGTAGATTTCGCCACAAGTAATTCTTTCCAGTCTACCTTGAGCAGATCCTGCCTTTTTTTTTAAAACCAAAATCCGCTCTCTTCAGTCCACAACAATTTCTTGCAACTTGTCCATTAGAACATAGAACAGTACAGCACAGGCCCTTTGGCCCACGATGTTGTGCCGACCACTTATCCTAATCTAAGATCAACCTAATCTACACCCCTTCAATTTACTGCTGGCCATGTGCCTGTTGAATAGTCGCTTGGATGTCCCTATTGACTCTGACTCCACCGCCTCTGCTGGCATTCCACACAGCCACCACTCTCTGTGTAACAAACCAACCTCTGACATCTCCCCGATACCTTCCTCCAATCACCTTAAAATTATGTCCCCTCGTGACAGCCATTTCCACCCTGGGGAAAAGTCTCTGGCTATCCACTCTATCCATGCCTCTCATCACCTTGTACACCTTTATCAAGTCACCTATCTGCCTTCTTCGCTCCAGTGAGAAAAGCCATAGCTCCCTCAACCTTTCTTCATAAGACATGCCCTCCAGTCCAGGCAGCATCCTGGTAAATCTCCTCTGCACCCTCTCCAAAGCATCCACACCCTTCCTATAATGAGGCGACCAGAACTGGACACAATATTCCAAGTGTGGTCTAACTAGGGTTTTATAAAGCTGCAGCAAAGCCTTGCGGCTCTTAAATTCAATCCCCCTGTTAATGAAAGGCAACATACCATGCACCTTCTTAACAACCCTATCAACCTGGGTGGAAGCTTTGAGGGATCTATATACGTGGACCCCAAGATCCCTCTGTTCCTCCACACTTCCAAGAATCCTGCCTTTAACCCTGTATTCAGCATTCAAATTCGACCTTCCAAAATGAATCACTTCACATTTATCAACTTGAACTCCATCTGCCACTTCTCAGCCCAGCTCTGCATCCTGTCAATGTCCTGCCCTCGACATGATCTACAACTCCACCAACCTTCGTGTCATCGGCAGCCTTACTAACCCACCCTTCCACTTCCTCATCCAACTCATTTATAAAAACCACAAACAGCAGAGGTCCCAGAACAGATCCTTGCGGGACACCACTGGTCATCGACCTCCAGGCGGAATACTTTCCCATCCATTACCACTCGCTGTCTTCTTTTGGCCAGCCAATTCTGTATCCAGACAGTCAGATTTCCCTGTATCACATGCCCCCTAACTTTCAGAATGAGCCTACCATGGGGAACCTTATCAAATGCCTTACTGAAATCCATATACACCATATCCACAGCCCGACCTTCATCAATGTGTCTCGTCACATCCTTAAAGAATTCAATGAGGCTTGTGACGCATGACCTGCCCCTCACAAAGCCATGCTGACTATCATTAATCAAACTATGTTTTTCTAAATAATCATAAATCCTGTCTCTCAGAATCCTTTTCAACATTTTCCTCACCACAGACGTAAGACTGATGGGTCTGTAATTCCCAGGGATTTCCCTATTCCCTTTCTTGAACAGGGGAACAACATTCGCCTCCCTTCAATCATCCAGGACTACTCAATGGAGAATAAAGACGCAAAGATCATCGCCAACGGCGCAGAAATCTCCTCCCTCGTAGTAACCTTGGATATATCCCGTCAGGCCCAGGGGACTTATCTATCCTGATGCTTTTCAAAATTTCTAGCACATCCTCCTTCTTAATATCAACCTGTTCGAGTCTATTAACCTGGTTCACACTGTTCTCATGAGCAAGAAGGTGAATACTGAAGCAAAATATTCATTTAGGGCCTCCCCCATCTCCTCAAACTGGAGGCACAAGTTCCCTTCACTATCTCTGATCATCCTCTTAATTCTCACGTAAGTGTAGAACGCCTTGGGGTTTTCCCCAATCCTTCCCGCCAGGGCTTTTTCATGCCCCCTTCTAGCTCTCTTCAGTCCATTTTTGAATTCCTTCCTGGCTATCTTGTAACCCTCTCGAGCCGAGTCAGATCCTTGCTTCCTCAACCTTACGTAAGCTTCCTTCTTCCTCTTGACTAGAAGCTCCACTTCTCTTGTCATCCAAGGCTCCTTCACCTTGCCATTCCTGCCTCGTCTCAGTGGGACAAAGCTATATAGCACTCGCAACAAGTGCTCCTCGAACAATCCACACATTACTGTTGTGCATTTCCCAAAGGACAATTGTTCCCACTTTATGCTCCTCAGCCCCTCTCTAATAGCAGTATAATTTCCCCTCCCCCAATTAAATACCTTCCCATATTGTCTGTTCCTATCCCTCTCCATGACTATAGTAAAGGTCAAGGAGCTGTGGTCAATGTCACCAAAATGCTCTCCCACCAAGACATCTGACATAGAACATAGAACAGTACAGCACAGAACAGGCCCTTCGGCCCTCAATGTTGTGCCGAGCCATGATCACCCTACTCAAACCCATGTATCCACCCTATACCGGTAACCCAACAACCCCCCCCCCTTAACCTTACTTTTTATTAGGACACTACGGGCAATTTAGCATGGCCAATCCACCTAACCCGCACATCTTTGGACTGTGGGAGGAAACCGGAGCACCCGGAGGAAACCCACGCACACAGGGGGAGGACGTGCAGACTCCACACAGACAGTGACCCAGCCGGGAATCGAACCTGGGACCCTGGAGCTGTGAAGCATTTATGCTAACCACCATGCTACCCTGCTGCCCCTGGTTCATTGCCGAGCACCAAGTCCAATATAGCCTCCCCCCGGTCGGCCTATCTACATATTGAGTCAGGAATCCTTCCTATACACACCTGGCAAAATCTGCTCCATTCAACCCATTTGCACTAAGGAGGTTCCAGTCAATATTAGGGAAGTTGAAGTCACCTATGACAACAACTCTGTTACTTCTGTACTTTTCCAAGATCTGCCACCCAATCTGTTCCTCCATCTCTCTGCTGCTATTGGGGGGTCTGTAGAAAAATCCCAATAAAGTGACTGCTCCTTTCTTGTTTCTGACTTCCACCCATACTGACTCAGCAGACAAACCCTCCTCAACTACCTCCTTTTCTGCAGCTATGGTGCACTCCCTAATTAACAGTGCCACTCCCCCTCCTATTTTACCTCCCTCCCTATTCTTCTGAAAACATCTAAACCCCGAAACATCTAACAACCATTCCTGCCCCTCTGAAATCTATGTCTCCGTAATGGCCACAACATTGTAGTTCCAAGTACTGATCCATGCTCTAAATTCATCGTCTCTTATTCCTGACACTACGTGCATTGAAACAGACACACTAAGCCATTCCACGGAGTACAACTTTGCCTATCAACTGTCTATCCTTCCTCACAGACTTGCTGCATACTATTTCTGCCTGTTCAACAGTTACCCTATCTTATAGAACATAGAACAGTACAGCACAGAACAGGCCCTTCGGCCCTCAATGTTGTGCCGAGCCATGATCACCCTACTCAAACCCACGTATCCACCCTATACCCGTAACCCAACAACCCCCCCCCC
This sequence comes from Scyliorhinus canicula, assembly GCF_902713615.1. Classification (NCBI taxonomy): domain Eukaryota; kingdom Metazoa; phylum Chordata; class Chondrichthyes; order Carcharhiniformes; family Scyliorhinidae; genus Scyliorhinus; species Scyliorhinus canicula. The sequence continues at coordinate 85,517,117 of NC_052147.1, forward strand.
CCCCCCCCTTAACCTTACTTTTATTAGGATCTTCTGATCCATAACTCCCTAAAATCGTGGGCAGCACGGTAGCATGGTGGTTAGCATAAATGCTTCACAGCTCCAGGGTCCCAGGTTCAGTTCCCAGCTGGGAACTGTCTGTGCGGAGTCTGCACGTCCTCCCCGTGTGTGCGTGGGGTTTCCTCCGGGTGCTCCGGTTTTCTCCCACAGTCCAAAGATGTGCGGGTTAGGTGGATTGGCTGTAATAAATTACCCTTAGTGTCCTAAAAAAAATAAGGTTAATTGGGGGGGTTACTGGTATAGGGTGGATACGTTGTCTTCAGTAGGGTGATCATTGCTCGGCACAACATCGAGGGCCGAAGGGCCTGTTCTGTGCTGTACTGTTCTATGTTCTATAACTCTGGTTCCCATCCCCCTGCCAAACTAGTTTAAACCCTCCCAAGAGCTCTCGCAAACCTCCCACCCAGGATATTGGTGCCCCTCCAGTTTAGGTGTAATCCATCCTTCATGTACAGGTCCCACCTTCCCCAGAAGGTATCCCAATGATCCACATATCTGAAGCCTTCCGTACTGCAACAGCCCTGTAGCCACGTGTTCAGCTGCACTCGCTCTCTGTTCCTTGCCTCACTTGCACATGGCTCCGGTAGCAATCCTGAGATCACTGCTCTGCTTGCCCTGCTCTTTAGCTTCCAACCTAACTCCCTAAAATCACTTTTTAGATCCTCATCCCTTTTCTTAGCTATGTTGACAGTGCCTATGTGCCCCACGACCTCTGGTTGCTCCCCCTCCCCCTAAAGAATCCTGCAGACACGATCCGAGACATCCCTGGCCCTGGCACCCGGGAGGCAACATACCTTCCGGGAGTCTCGTTCGGGACTACAGAATCTCGTATCCGTTCCCTAACCATTGAGTCTCCTATCACTATCTTAACAAACTTAAATTGCACCATGTTGTCACCATCACCAACAGATCAACCACCTGTCCGGTTGCAGTCCCCAGAATTAGGTTCATGCATTGCACCTTGTTGGACCCTCTATATATTTAACTAAAAAGTTCTCCTGTATACATTTTGTTTTTGTTGTTTTTTAAAATAAATTTAGAGTACCCAATTCATTTTTTCCAATTAAGGGGCAATTTAGCGTGGCCAATCAACCTAGCCTGTACATCTTTTTGGGTTGCGGCGGTGAAACCCACGCAAACACGGGGAGAAAGTGCAAACTCCACACGGACAGTGACCCAGAGCCGGGATCAAACCTGGGACCTCGGAGGCGTGAGGCCTCAATGTGGCCTCGCCTCTTGTTGGCCTGTCAACATATTGTGTCAGGAAACCCTCCTGCACACATTGTGCAAAGAACGACCCATCTAATGTACTCGAACTATATCTTTTCCAGTCAATATTTGGAAAGTTAAAGTCTCCCATAACAACTACCCTGTTACTTTCGCTCTTTTCCAGAATCATCTTCGCCATCCTTTCCTCTACATCCCTAGAACTATTAGGTGGCCTATAGAAAACTCCCAACAGGGTGACCTCTCCTTTCCTGTTTCTAACCTCAGCCCATACTACCTCAGAAGAAGAGTCCCCATCTAGCATCCTTTCCGCCACCGTAATACTGTCCTTGACTAGCAGCGCCACACCTCCCCCTCTTTTGCCCCCTTCTCTGAGCTTACTAAAACACCTAAACCCCGGAACCTGCAACAACCATTCCTGTCCCTGCTCTATCCATGTCTCTGAAATGGCCACAACGTCGAAATCCCAGGTACCAACCCATGCTGCCAGTTCCCCTACCTTATTTCGTATACTTCTGGCATTGAAGTAGACACACTTCAAACCACCTACCTGAACACTGGCACCCTCCTGCGAAGTCAAATCTGTGCTCCTGACCTCTATACTCTCAATCTCCTGTACCCAAAAACTACAATCCAGGTTCCCATGCCCCTGCTGAATTAGTTTAAACCCCCCCAAAGAGCACTAACAAATCTCCCCCCCAGGATATTGGTGCCCCTCAGGTTCAGATGTAGACCATCCTGTCTATAGAGGTCCCACCTTCCCCAGAAAGAGCCCCAGTTATCCAGAAATCTGAATCCCTCCCGCCTGCACCATCCCTGTAGCCACGTGTTTAATTGCTCTCTCTCCCTATTCCTCATCTCCCTATCATGTGGCACGGGCAACAACCCAGAGATAACAACTCTGTTTGTTCTCGCTCTGAGCTTCCATCCTAACTCCCTAAAGGCCTGCCTGACATCCTTGTCCCCTTTCCTACCTATGTCGTTAGTGCCAATGTGGACTACGACTTGGGGCTGCTCCCCCTCCCCCTTAAGGACCCGGAAAACACGATCCGAGACATCACTTACCCTTGCACCTGGGAGGCAACATACCAAACATGAGTCTCTCTCGCTCCCACAAAATCTCCTATCTGTGCCCCTGACTATTGAGTCCCCAATTACTAATGTTCTACTCCTTTGCCCCCTTCCCTTCTGAGCAACAGGGACAGACTCCGTGCCATGGCTTACCCCTGGTAAGTCGTCCCCCCCCACAAGTATCCAAAACGGTATACTTGTTACTCAGGGGAACGACCGCAGGGGGCCCCTGCACTGACTGCTTCTTCCCAGTCCCTCTTACAGTTACCCATCTATCTCCAGTCTTTGGTGTAACTACTTCCCTGAAGCTCCTATCTATGACCCCCTCTGCCTCCCGAATGATCCGAAGTTCATCCAGCTCAAGCTCCAGGTCCCTAACACGGTTTTTGAGGAGCTGGAGTTGGGTGCACTTCCCACAGATGAAATCAGCAGGGACACTGACGGCGTCCCTCACCTCAAACATTCTGCAGGAGGAGCATTGTACTACCTTCCCTGACATCACCTCTAGATTTAAAAAAAAACAAGAAAAAGAAAAAGAAAGGAAGAGCTTACCTGATATTACCTCAAACCCTGCTCTCGCTGAAAGTTAAGCAAATTTAAAGGCACTCACTCACCTTCACGACAGGCCCCTGCTCCCGCTTCCCAACCACCGTGGGGTGGGGGGGTTGGTTAGAGGAGGAGGTAGGGTGGGAAACACTCACGAAGTGTTTCGGGTTTAACTGTCACTTGCCAACAACCCTTCCACAAACCACCTTCAACTTAGGCTGACCGCACTGCACGTATGCAAATTCCCCCAGAACAGCTGATCAGTAGCTTTGCTCTGCTGCCCTCTGCTGGATCAACTGGTTTACTAAGGAAGTTGAAGCACTTGTCAAGAGGAAGAAGAAGGCTTATGTTAGGATGAGACATGAAGGCTCAGTTAGGGCACTTGAGAGTTACAAGTTAGCCAGGAAGGACCTAAAGGGAGAGTTAAGAAGAGCGAGGAGAGGACACGAAAAGTCGTTGGCAGATAGGATCAAGGAAAACCCTAAGGCTTTCTATAGGTATATCAGGAACAAAAGAATGACTCGAGTAAGATTAGGGCCAATCAAGGATAGTAGTGGAAAGTTGTGTGTGGAATCAGAGGAGATAGGGGAAGCGTTAAATGGATATTTTTCGTCAGTGTTTACACTGGAGAAAGACAATTTTGTCGAGGAGAACACTCAGGTTCAGTCGACCAGGCTAGATGGAATTGAGGTTCAAAAGGAGGAGGTGTTAGCAATTTTGGAAAATGTCAAAATAGATAAGTCCCCTGGGCCAGATAGGATTTATCCTAGGATTCTCTGGGAAGCCAGGGAGGAGATTGCAGAGCCTTTGTCCTTGATCTTTATGTCGTCTTTGTCGACAGGAATAGTGCCGGAAGACTGGAGGATAGCAAATGTTGTCCCCTTGTTCAAGAAGGGGAGTAGAGACAACCCTGGTAATTATAGACCTGTGAGCCTTACTTCGGTTGTGGGTAAAATGTTGGAAAAGGTTATAAGAGATAGGGTTTATAATCATCTTGAAAAGAACAAGTTGATTAGCGATAGTCAACATGTTCTGTGAAGGGTAGGTCATGCCTCACAAACCTTATTGAGTTTTTTGAGAAGGTGACCAAACAGGTGGATCAGGGTAAAGCTGTTGATGTGGTGTATATGGATTTCAGTAAGGCGTTTGATAAGGTTCCCCACGGTAGGCTATTGCAGAAAATAAGGAAGTATGGAATTGAAGGTGATTTAGCGGTTTGGATCAGTAATTGGCTAGCTGAAAGAAGACAGAGGGTGGTGGTTGATGGCAAATGTTCATCCTGGAGTTCAGTTACTAGTGGTGTACCGCAAGGATCTGTTTTGGGGCCACTGCTGTTTGTCATTTTTATAAATGACCTGGAAGAGGGTGTAGAAGGATGGGTTAGTAAATTTGCAGATGACACGAAGGTCGGTGGAGTTGTGGATAGTGCTGAAGCATGTTATAGGATACAGAGGGACATAGATAAGCTGCAGAGCTGGGCTGAGAGGTGGCAGATGGAGTTTAATGCGGAAAAGTGTGAGGTGGTTCACTTTGGAAGGAGTAACAGGAATGCAGAGTACTGGGCTAATGGCAAGATTCTTGGTAGTGTAGATGAACAGAGAGATCTCGGCATCCAGGTACATAAATCCCTGAAAGTTGCCACCCAGGCTAATAGGGCTGTTAAGAAGGCATATGGTGTGCTAGCCTTTATAAGCAGGGGGATTGAGTTTCGGAACCACAAGGTCATGCTGCAGCTGTACATAACTCTGGTGCGGCCGCACCTGGAGTACTGCGTGCAGTTCTGGTCACCACATTATAGGAAGGATGTGGAAGCTTCGGAAAGGGTTCAGAGGAGATTTACTAGGATGTTGCCTGGTATGGAGGGAAGGTCTTACGAGGAAAGGCTCAGGGAATTGAGGTTGTTTTCGTTAGAGAGGAGAAGGCTGAGAGGTGACTTAATAGAGACATATAAGATAGTCAGAGGGTTAGATAGGGTGGACAGTGAGAGTCTTTTTCCTCGGATGGTGATGACCAACACGAGGGGACATAGCTTTAAATTGAGGGGTGGTAGATATAGGACAGATGTCAGAGGCAGTTTCTTTACTCAGAGAGTAGTAGGGGTGTGGAACGCCCTGCCTGCAACAGTAGTAGACTCGCCAACTTTAAGGGCATTTAAGTGGTCACTGGATAGACATATGGATGAAAATGGAATAGTGTAGGTCAGATAGGCTTCAGATGGTTTCACAGGTCGGCGCAACATCGAGGGCCGAAGGGCCCGTACTGCGCTGTAGTGTTCTATGTTCTATGTTCTACTGAGGAAAAATTCAGAATGTCCAATTCACCTAAAAGCACATCTTTTGTGACTTGTGGGAGAAAACCAGGGCACCTGAAGGAAACGCATGCAGACACGGGGCGTATGTGCAGATCCTGCACAGTGACCCAAACGGGGAATTGAACCAGGGTCCCTGGCACTGTGAAGCAACAGTGCTAACCTGCGTGCTACCGTGATGCCACCAACAGTCAGCATACAGAGCTCTCATTCTATCAGTCTATGGCAAAATTGATTCGATATTGCTGGATTATGAACCTCACATTAATCTTCTACCCTTACAGTTATTGTCCAAAACTTCCCACAACCCAGCTGAGATTATGATCAGCTGACTTGAATGTCATCATCCATGGTTGTTTTATGTGGAGTGATACAACTAGAGGGGAATTGCACATAAAATCTGTACCTGGCTATTGAGTGTTCTGGTTTTATGACTTAATTTAGTGAGTTACAGTGGCTCCAAGTCAAGAGCTAAATTACAAATGATTTTCAAATAATTAACTTCTGGGCAACAACTGAATGCCAGGAAGCAGCTACATTTCTTAAACTGGACAAAATTTTAGAAAAAGAATTGCCAATAAAAAAATATATATTTTGAGAGACTTGTTTATTCAAGATACACTCATGTTTAAGACAGCTAACTTCTATAACTTGCTTTAGGCTGAAGGTGCATTTAATGTGAGTTTGCAGTTAGTTCCCTAAGTTACAACAAAGGAAATGTTTGCCAGGCATCTCCTTAACAGAGAAGATTACAGGGAAGTGGTCTTGGTACTCTACAACTGTGAGCAATGGGAACAATGAATGAGTTAGCAAAATCAAGAATGTCCATAATTTATACCTGTATAGATGCTCGTGGTATGGCGAGGTAAGTTATAGTGCCTCTAATATTTGAGATCAGCATAGACAGAGAATCAAACCTGGAATTCCACTTTACTGGAAGAATATTTTATATTAAGTGGTGCAGTTACCCACTGGAAGATCAGAGAATCTCACTGTCAATTTTTAATCCCTAACTGCATATCACTTCAAATTAAGTTAAAAGTTAGTGATGCACGTATCTAACTGAAGCAAAGTGGATTTTTCACAATATCTTAAGGAAGCTCATCCCCATGATGTCCATTTGGCAAGTTATTGTATATTACCACAGAAAATGGATACTTAGATTGTTGGTAATTTCACGCTTGTTAAAATTATCTCCAAATTACAGTTCGTGTTTGAGATTTAAAAACTTTTCTGTTCATTGCAATGTGGCACATCACAGTAAAATATATATCCAACCATTCGGATTTAAGAAAATTAATTCAAGAAATTAGCCCACATTTTGCATTCCTTTCTGTGCATAGTTACAACAAGCAATTAGATCTCATCTAATGAGCCATTTGATGCACCAACACACAACCCAAGAATCTCCTGGGAAGCAATAAGTGAGGTATCATCATGCTAGCATGCATCTTGGCATTTTCATCTGTTGTATATGGTGAACAAAACAGAGTACATGGGATAAATCTGTTTTGCACATTTCAGCCTACCTGGGTTTGAAAATCTGTTGCATTTATTCAGCAACTGAGTTTGTGCAATGCAAAATCTGCACTCCAATCTGGTTGGCTTGCATATTAAAATATAATTTAAGGAATAGCAGTAGGCTATTAGGCTCTTTGAGACTCTTCCACCATTCAATTAAATCGCGAATGAACTTTAATGTTAACTTCACTTTTCCCCATGTCACTTGATATCCAAAAATCTAACTTGACTACTCAAGAACAAATAATAATCTTTATTAGTGTCACAAGTATGCTTACATTAACACCGCAATGAAGTTACTGTGGAAAGCCCTGAGTTGCCGCACTACGGCGCCTGTTCGGGAACACTGAGGGAGAATTTAGAATGTCCAATTCACCTATCAAGCACATCTTTGAGACCTGTGGGAGGAAACCGGAGCACCTGGAGGAAATCCAAGCAGACACGGAGAGAATGTGCAGACTCCGCACCAAGCCAGGAATTGAACCCGGGTCCCTGGCACTGTGAAGCAACAGCGCTAACCACTGTGCTACCATGCCACCCACTCGACAGTAGTTCACAATCTTTCGAGTGCAGACATTTCTCATCTTGGTTCGAAATGGCTGACCCCATATTCTGAGACCGTGACCCCCTGGGGCTAGGCTCTCCATTCAGGAGAAACAACCTCTCAACCCAGTAAATGTTATATGTTTCAATGAGATGACCTCTCATTTTTCCCAACCCGTGGAAACATAGGCCTCATCTATTCAATTTTCTGAACCTTTTGTTCAGCTCTCTCCAAGGCAAGTATATCCTTCCTCAAGTAAAGAGACTAGAATTGTTCACAGTATTCCAGGTGTGGTTTCACTAAGAGCCTACACAATTACAATAAGACTTATTTACTCGTGCTTGTTTTACCTGCACTTAACTTTCTGATTCATGTACACAATGGGGCAGCACGGTAGCATTGTGGATAGCACAATTGCTTCACAACTCCAGGGTCCCAGGCTTGATTCCCAGCTTGGGTCACTGTCTGTGCTGAGTCTGCACATCCTCCCCGTGTGTGTGGGTTGGTTTTCTCCGGGTGCTCCGGTTTCCTCCCACAGTCCAAAGATGTGCAGGTTAGGTGGATTGGCCATGTTAAATTGCCCTTAGTGTCCAAAATTGCCCTTAGTGTTGGGTGGAGTTACTGGGTTATGGGGATAGGGTGGAGGTGTGGACCTTGGATAGGGTGCTCTTTCCAAGAGCCGGTGCAGACTCGATGGGCCGAATGGTTTCCTTCTGCACTGTGAATTCTATGATGAACAAGGATATCCAGCGCCCTCGTCTGAATGCCAACATTGTTCAGTCTCTCTCCATTTTAAAAAATATTTTCCATTTTTTCTACCAAAGCGGATAACTTCACAGTTCTCCAAATTATATTCCATCTGCCCGGTTGTTCCCCACTCACTTAACCTATCCATTTCCCTTTACGTCCTGCTCATACTCTAATGTTCACAGGATGCTGATTCTTTCAAAACTGAATGGATTGACAATGCAAGTGATTTGCTGAGGATCTCGACTATGGAGTGTTCAAACTCATTCATCCCCATAACAGATCAACAATGGGCAGCACGGTGGTGCAGTAGGTTAGCCCTGCTGCCTCACGGCGCTGAGGTCCCAGGTTCGATCCCGGCTCTGGGTCACTGTCCGTGTGGAGTTTGCACATTCTCCCCGTGTTTGCATGGGTTTTTCCCCCACAACCCAAAGATGTGCAGGGTAGGTGGATTGGTCACAACAAAATTGCCCCTTAATTGGAAAAAATGAATTGGGTACTCTGAATTTTAAAAAAAATAACTGATCAACAAGACAAATAAATGCACATCTGTTTTAGCCAGCCATGTTATCAGTCAAATTATCTTTTCCCTTCATGGTAACTTACATGAAACGCAAGGCCTGGCTAAAACAAACAACAGATTGCAGAGGGTCCACAAACCAGATCATTCGACAGCTGATCGCTCTGTATTGTACATGGTTGGGTATCCCGAGAATGAAACCACGCAGATGTATACGAATACACTTCAACTCTTCTTTGGTGATAGACACCATTGTATATACTTTACATCAGTGACAATGGAGAGCTGGCATCGGATTTATTTGTACAATCTTAGCTTCACTGGGCCAAAGTAATGCTCCACATTGAACAGTTAGTTCAGTTCCTGCTGACTTTGTATGTGAAAATAAGCTGATGGCACTATCATTTCAAATAATGAAACAATGGCAATCAAATCTTCAAGTCTGAACAGTGACAATTGACAAATATAAACATTTGCATAATATTTGAACAGCATAATGGATAAGTGTAGAGTGGAAGTCTTCCATTAATTCTATAATAAAGCTTCTACCCAGGAAACATGTTCTTTTAAGCAGCAAACCAATCATTTCAACATTTCTGATTTATTTGGGAGTAAGGAGAATTTCCTAAATTACAGGATCTCATATTTGAAAAAACATTATAGATTTGATTCATTCCATTTAAATCTATACCTGATTTTCTCTGTTTGCATTTACTGTAAGAAGTGTTACAACACCAGATTAAAGTCCAACATGTTTGTTTCAAACACTAGCTTTCGGAACACTGCTCCTTCCTCAGGTGAATGAAGTAGTATGTTCCAGAAACATTTATCTAGACAAATTCAAAGATGCCAGACAATGCTTAGAATGCGAGCATTTACAGGTAATTAAATCTTTACAGATCCAAAGATGGGGTTAAACCCAGGTTAAAGAGGTGTGAATTGTCTCTAGCCAGGACAGTGGTAGGATTTCGCAAGCCCAGGCCAGATGGTGCGGGATGAATGTAATGCGACATGAATCCCAGGTCCCGGTTGAGGCCGCACTCATGTGTGCGGAACTTGGCTATAAGTTTCTGCTCGGCAATTCTGCGTTGTCGCACGTCCTGAAATACACCTTGGAGAACGCTTACCCGGAGATCAGAGGCTGAATGCCCCTGACTGCTGAAGTGTTCCCCGACTGGAAGGGAACATTCCTGCCTGGTGATTGTTGGGCGATGCCCGTTCATTCGTTGTCGCAGCGTCTGCATGGTCTCGCCAATGTACCACGCTTCTGGCACGTCTTGTAGAGATTGCCATGGCAGGGTTGTGTGGTGTCGTGGTCGCTGTTCTGAAGGCTGGGTAGTTTGCTGCAAACAATGGTTTGTTTGAGGTTGTGCGGTTGTTTGAAGGCAAGTAGTGGGGGTGTGGGGATGACCTTGGAAAGATGTTCACCTTCATCGATGACGTGTTGAAGGCTGCAAATAAGATGTCGTAGTTTCTCCGCTCCGGGAAAGTACTGGACGACGAAGGGTACTCTGTCGGTTGTGTCCCATGTTTGTCTTCAAAAGAGGTCGGTGCGGTTTTTGCTGTGGCGCGTTAGAACTGTCGATCGATGAGTCGAGCGCCATATCCCGTTTGTATGAGGGAATCCTTCAGCGTCTGTAGATCTCTGTTACGCTCCTCCTCGTCTGAGCAGATCCTGTGTATACGGAGGGCTTGTCCATAAGGATGGCTTCTTTAATTGTGTTTAGGGTGTAAGCTGGAGAAGTGGAGCATCGTGAGGTTATCCGTGGGCTTGCAGTAAAGCGAAGTGCTGAGGTGACCGTCCTTGATGGAGAGGAGTGTGTCCAAGAATGCAACTGATTTTGGAGAGTAGTCCATGGTGAGTCTGATGGTGGGATGGAACTTATTGATGTCATCGTGTAGTCGTTTCAGTGATTCTTCACCTTGGATCCGAAGGAAAAAAATGTCATCGATGTATCTGGTGTATAACGTCGGTTGAAGGTCCTGTGCGGTGAGGAGGTCTTGTTCAAACTTGTGCATGAAGATGTTGGCGGATTGAGGTGCGAATTTGGACCCCATGCTGTTCCGTGCGTCTGGACGAAGAACTTGTCGAAGGTGAAGACGTGATCCAGAATGAAGCGGATGAGTTGCAGAATTGCGTCTGGTGTTTGGCAGTTGTCGGTGTTGAGTACTGAGGCAGCAATGCCGTGGTCATGGGGGATGCTGGTGTAGAGTGCCGAGACGTCCATTGTGACGAGGAATGTTCCTGGTTCAACTGGTCCATGGGTGCTAAGTTTCGGTAGGAAGTCTGTCGTTTCGCAACAGAAGCTGGGCTTTCCTTGCACGATGGGTTTCAAGATGGGGCAACTTAGTGTGGCCAATCCACCTAACCAGCACATCTTTGGGGTTGTGGGGGTGAAACCCACGCAGACATGGGGAGAATGTGCAAACTCCACACCGATAGTGACCCAGGGCCAGGATTCGAATCCGGGTCCTCAGCGCCGCCATCCCAGTGCTAACCACTGTGCCACACATTGTTAACAATAGTGATCCCAGCACTGCTTCTGTGGGAGCTCACTCTCCATCTAATTTATGCAATAGCTACCATTTACCCCTGGCTATCCACTTTCTGTCTTTGAGTTAATCAGACAACTAGGAGAAAGAGGAGGAGATGTTTATCTATTTTTTCCTTCAGTAGAGAACCTACCATTTTTTCTACCTCCAATGGCATTGATGGCAGTTGCATCATAGAAGCAGTAATAGTTGGTAGTTCCGTGCCTCAAACTCATTAGCCCACCTTTGTTCCATATCCCTTGATGCTGTGATGAATGTAGAAAATATTTATATATATTGTATTATATGTCTGCTGCAGTAATGTGATTAAAAAAAACTTAGGATAAATTATCCAGATTATATGTCTGCTGAAGCGATGATTATGGGGTTAACAGCTAGGCAGGGTGTGATGTCCCTCATGGGAGGGCTGGGTCTGTTATAGTTTTGTCTTTCAGCTTTGCCCCGTGTTTGTTTTCTGCTCTGGGTTCTGAGGAAAAGTGCTGTGTTTCTCAGACTGACTTCTGACAGCTTCCCACCAAGGACTTTGTGAATAAATCTGTAATCCACTAAGTGTTAACTTTATCAATAAGTGGCATTTAACCTGTGTGTGGATTTTGCTTAATTGAAGCTTCAGAATTAAATGGGGAAGGAAGTTGAAATTCCTTTCTTCATTTTTCTAAGAAATGTTTAATTGTTAATTGAAAAGCTATTTTTTCTTTAATGTTAATGGGTTAATCCTGTGTTAATAATAAAGTTTGTTTTATTACAAAAGATCCTTATTTGTCAGTGGAATCACTTCCAGTGGTGAGTTTTCCTTCCTCAGTTTACAAATGAAAAAATTGTTAGGGTTTTGCATCTGGTTTTCCAATAAATTGGGGGTCTAGTCCAGTACTGGAACAATATTCAGACCAAAACAATAATCTATCAACCTCTGTCTTGGACATTACAGGGCAAATGATGCAATGTTGCCTAATTGCACCCTTAAATGACCTAAACTCTAATTTTTTGATCATGCCCACTTGTTCTGAATTCCCTCATGAGGGGAAATAGTTGTGCTGTACGTGCCCACTAAATCCCTTAATCATTTTGAAAAACTCGACTGGATTACCCCTCATTTTCTAAACTCAAAAGGACATCAAGGAAGATTTATGTAGCCTGTTAACTTAACCCTTTAGGTTTCTCCGAAGAAAAATACATTATTTTTGAGTTGTGGTGCCCAGAACTGAACACAGTACTCGAGATGGGGTCAGGCCAAAGCTCTGTACAAATGAAGTATCACTTCCTTCCAATTGTATTCAATGCCCCTTGCGATAACGGTCAATATTACATTACATTAGACATAGAATCCCTACAGTGCAGAAGGAGGCCACCCGGCCCATCGAGTCTGCACCGACCCCTGGAAAGAGCACCCTACTTCGGTCCATGCCCCCACCCTATCCCCGCAACCCATCTAACCTTTTGGATATTATGGGTCAATTTAGCATGACCAATCCACTTAACCTGCACAATTTTCGACTGTGGGAGGAAACACGGGGAGAAAGCGCAAACTCCACACAGACAATGACCCGAGGCCTGTATTGAACCCAGGTCCTTGGTGCAGTCAGGCAACAGTGCTAACCACTGTGCAGCCCTTTTATTATTATTTTTATCCATCTGTCAACTAGCTTCAGTGAATCTGTGAATACGGACACTTAAATCTCTGCTATCCACAGCTCTTGGGCTCTCACAATTAAAATATTCTGATTTGATTCTTTTCTATCCCAAGTGTAAAATATTATTATAATAGTATCATATTTCTCAATGTTAAACACAATCTGCTGTACCTTTGCCTATTCATTTAGTCCATATGTCCCTTGTTAATTTCCTGTTTCCATCTACTAAAATCACTTCACCTCCTAACTTGGTGTCATCTCCAAATCTAAATCACTCTACTCCTTCATCCTTGTCATCTGCAGTTGTCTGAATTACAGATCAGAAACGTAGTTTGAACTATGGAGAATCATAGAATCCTTACAGTGCAGAAGGAGGCCATTCAGCCTCTGAAAGAGCACCCCATCTAGGGTCAGGTCCGCACCCTGTCCCTGAAACACAGTACCCCACCTAACCTTTTGGACACAAAGGGGCAATTTTAGCATGGCCAATCCACATCTTTGGACTGTGGGAGGAAAGTTTAATGCCTGGAGGAAACCCACGCAGATATGGGGAGAAAGTCCAAACTCCACACAGAGATACCCGATTTCAGAATTCAACCCGGGCCCCTGGTGCTGTCACACAGCAGTGCTAACCACTATGCCACCAGGCCGACCCTGTCAATAAGCAACATGTCTGTGCTAAAAGAAAATCACACATTCTGCAAATTAAGCACAACATCACTCATCTAACATTGTCAACTTCAAATCTCACAATGATAAAAGAAAAGTTACAAAGCTTTGTTTAGATTATCAACAAGTTGGCATTCTGCTGCTAGCTGAATTGCTGATTTTGGCCTTACAGTTTATGTGAAGTATTAACTGGGCTTGATACAGTGTATCCACGGGAGGTTATGATTTTGTTATTAAAACGATTTCCAAACCAGGATACAGAAACATCTCAATATATTTCACACCAAATTTAAACATTTCCAAAATGTTTAAGCAGTGTTTATGAATTGGTATGATTTGTAGCTTGTACATATTTTAAACAGAAACAATGAGGCTCTACTCATTGTTGTAATTCAACACCCATGCACACTGAAGTATACATAACATGTCATGTTTTCCAAGTAAATAAAGTTTTACATCATACCATGTCACTGGATAAAATGAATACCCATATTCAAAATAACACTGAAGACAAACTATCAGTCCCTTTCTAAATCAAAGTAACTAAAACAATGTAGTCTATTTCTCACTAATCTTCCTGGGGCTTGGCAGATTAGGCATCTGGCCGAGGAAGTCAGCGTTATGCTCCCAGATCTTTGCCAATCATATTCTAAACTGGAAAACTGGAAAACAGCTGCCAAAGGGGCACTTGACTTTTTGGCAGGTGTGTCTAGCCTCTGCAAGAAAAGGAAAAGTCCCCCCTGTCCTTTCTGCCAAAATGCATTACCCCACACTTCTCTTTATTAAACGATGTCTGTTACTTGTCTGCCCATTCTGGTACTACACATCCTGTTGCAGTGATTGGTATCATCCTCAATGTCAGCCATATTTCCAAGTTCAGTATCATCAGCAAATTTTGAAATCTTACTCTGTATTCCAATATCCAATTCATTCATGAACACTTCAAAAGCACTAATCCTAGCACCGACACTCGGGGACCACAACAGCCATCCTCCGGTCTAAAATAATAATTTACCACAATTCGATATGACCTGTCCTTAAACCAATTTTTATTGTTATTTTTTTTAAATCCTCCTGTTCCACGAGTCTCAATTATTTTAACCGACTTTCCATGTGATACTTTGTCAAATGCTTTTTACAACTCCATATAGACAAAATCCATCGCATACTCTTCATCAATCTTCTCTTGTTATTCGTCAACAAATGCAATTAGATTAGTCAAGACCATATGCCTTTTACAAATCTGTGTTGCCTCTCCCTAATTAACTCAACACAAGTGCCTGTTAGTTTTACCCTGAATAATGCTTCAAAAGCTTACCCACCATTATGTTAAATTGACTGGTCTGTAGTTACTCGGAATGTCCTTACACAGCGCTACTCTGCTACCTACAGCCGCCTAGGGAAATTGCAAGATCATGCCAACCTTTCAGTTATCTCTAACCCCATTTCCCTTAGTTACTTGAGATGTAAGCCATCCGGACCAGGTAACCTATCCACTGTAAGCTTGGCTGCCTTTCCAATGGATCCTGCCTATCAAATTTCACCCATCCGTTAGCTTTGTCATCCCTGTTTTTACAGCTATTTTGACAGCATAGACAATAAAACAGTCATTAAGTAGTCTAGCCTTGCCCTGCACCTCTAAGCATACATCACCTTCCTTGTCCCTAACAGCCTCGCCTCTTGCTACCCATTTACGTTATTTATGTGTCAGGAGAACATTTTTAGGTTATCGTTCATGTTAACTTTTCTTCCCTTGTTCTTTTATGTGGGCGTGACGTCAGTATTTAATGCCCATTTTTAATTACCCTTTTTAATAGCTTTGCCAGGCTATTACAGAGGGCAGGCAAGATTCAACCACATTGCTGTGGGTCTGGAGTCACACATAGGCCAGATCAGGTAAAGTGGCAGATTTCCTTTCCTAAAGGACATGAGTGAACCAGATGGGCTTTTGCAACAATGAATGCTAGTTGCTATTGTCACCGTTATTGAGACTAGTTTTATATTCCAGATTTCTCAATTGAATTTAAATTCCACCAGCTGCCATGGTGGGATTTGAACCCATGTCGCCAGAACATTAGCTTGGACATCCAGATTACTAGTCCAGTGACGGGGCCTCACGGTAGCATGGTGGTTAGCATCAATGCTTCACAGCTCCAGGGTCCCAGGTTCGATTCCCGGCTGGGTCACTGTCTGTGTGGAGTCTGCACGTCCTCCCTGTGTGTGCGTGGGTTTCCTCCGGGTGCTCCGGTTTCCTCCCACAGTCCAAAGATGTGCGGGTTAGGTGGATTGGCCATTCTAAATTGCCCGTAGTGTAAGGTTAATGGGGGGATTGTTGGGATATGGGTTACGTGGGGTGATCATTGCTCGGCACAACATTGAGGGCCGAAGGGCCTGTTCTGTGCTGTACTGTTCTATGTTCTATGACGTTACTACTACATCATCATCTCCCCTACCATTCTATTCCCAGATCTTGTCTTTGCCAGTTATACTTTATTCTTCACTTTCCCTCTCAACTTGTTGTATTAGGTCTGGTTCTCATTTGAAGAATTCACCTCGAATGCAACCTACACCCTCTGTGTTTCTTTCATTTCATCATATTTGGTGTCCTCCCCCATCATCCAAGAAGCCCAAGCTTTAGTTTTCCGACTGTTTGCCTTTCTAATGTACCTAGCCTATAACTGAAACATTTCTTCCTTACAGTTTTTCCTGTCGAACTTTGATTGCATTTTCCTTGGCTAGGTCCAATTTAGGGGGCGGAATTTACTGTCTGTTCACGCCGGCGGGATATTCAGATCCCACCGATGGCACACGGGTTTCCTGGCAACGAGGGGTGCAGTCAATGGGAAATCCGCCAAAAACCATGCGGTGCGTTGGTCGGTAAATCCCACCCCGTATTTCTGTTTTAGTCCGTTCCTTGCTTTAGATTATAAAGCAACATAAAGTCAGCATTTGCAGGTTCAGTGTGTATTTTAAAAAGTTATGTTTTTTAAAACATGTAGATACATACAGATTTCAGTCTCTTTACAGCTTCCTCACAGATGTGCATCCCTCGAGATTCGTCTACCTCCACGTGGCCCAAGTACTGCAAAAGGAAAATAAAAGTCAAAGTTTAGATCAGCCTCCAACATATTCCAACCAGATTCCAGCAAATTTAATTTAAGATAAAATCACCACAAACCCCTTATAGAACATAGAACATAGAACAGTACAGCACAGAACAGGCCCTTCAGCCCTCAATGTTGTGCCGAGCCATGATCACCCTACTCAAACCCACGTATCCACCCTATACCCGTAACCCAACAACCCCCCCCTTAACCTTACATTTATTAGGACACTACGGGCAATTTAGCATGGCCAATCCACCTAACCCGCACATCTTTGGACTGTGGGAGGAAACCGGAGCACCCGGAGGAAACCCACGCACACAGGGGGAGGACGTGCAGACTCCACACAGACAGTGACCCAGCCGGGAATCGAACCTGGGACCCTGGAGCTGTGAAGCATTTATGCTAACCACCATGCTACCCTGCTGCCCTTAATTGGTTAAGAGTTAAATGAGCCAACATTCTCCTGTGGGCTCAAATCTCAATAGTTGTGGTGCATCCAGCTGCTCCTTACGATATCCTGGCCCACGATGAAAACTATGGATGTGAACTTTGGGCATGCATAGGGTTGGATTTAGTTGTGATGATTCAAGAGCTGATTAGCCTGCTGTTAATGCATAAGTAAAAAGGGTGAATAAATAAAATGTAGGTAAACTAGCCATATAAACTAAGACAGATTGTCAGAGCTTTTATACAAATAAATAATTGGAGGGTATTTTTAGAATAATAAAAGCACTGCACTGGGCATGATAAAACAAAATATGGTAAGAAGGTATTAGACCAAATGATCAAAAGCTTGGTCAAACATGCAAGTTTTAAGCAAAATGTGGTTGCGAGGCGGAGGGGTGAAGGGAAGGTATTTGTATTAGGGCCTCAGCAACTGAAGGCACAGCCTGGAGGAGATTAAAGAGGTGGGGAGGGGCGATGCCATGGAGGAATTGGAAAACAACAATGAGAATTTTAAAATCAAGGTGTTGCTTGACCAGGAGACAATCTAGTTTTAGTGCGAGTAAGGGCACAGGCAGCAGAGTTTTGGATGACCTCCAATTCACAGAATGTGGGAGGATAGCCAGGAGTGAGTTGGAATAATCAAATCCAGAGGTAACGGAAGCGTGAATGAGGGTTTCAACAGCAGATTTGATGACGCAGGGAAAAGTCAGGTGATGTCAGAGGTAGAAACATGTGGTCTTAGTAATGATGCGAGTATGTGATCAGAAGCACATCTCAGAGTCAGACGTGACACCAAGATTGCAAACAGACAGATTTAGTCTCCGACTGTCGCCAGTGAACAGGGCAGGGTAGGTAGCTAGGGAACAAAGAACAAAGAAAATTACAGCACAGGAACAGGCCCTTCGGCCCTCCCAGCCTGCGCCGATCCAGATCCTTTATCTAAACCCGTCTCCTATTTTCCACAGTCTACCTCCCTCTGTTCCCGCCCGTTCATATACCTGTCTAGATGCCTCTTAAATGATGCTATCGTGCCCGCCTCTACCACCTCCGCTGGTAAAGCGTTCCAGGCACCCACCACCCTCTGCGTAAAAAGCTTTCCACGCACGTCTCCCTTAAACTTTCCCCCTCTCACCTTGAAATCATGACCCCTTGTAACTGACACCCCCACTCTTGGAAAAAGCTTGTTGCTATCCACCCTGTCCATACCTTATAATTTTGTAAAGTTTATAGCAGGAACCAAAAACTATATAGTTGGAGAAAATTTATGCTGATCCAGGAATTGGATAAGCAGTCTGATAATTTAACAATAGTAGAATAGCGAAGGAAGAACCCATAGAATCCAAGGAAATTTGGAAAATTGGACTCAGAATTGGCTGAGTGACGGAAAGCAGAGGGTGATAGCGAAGGGGTGTTTTTCTGACTGGAAGCCTGCGTCCAAGGGTCATTGCAGGTATCAGTGTTGGAGGCCTTGCTTTTTGAGATTTATATCAATGATTTGAAAAAGTGAAAATAGCTTATTGTCACAAGTAGGCTTCAAATGAAGTTACTGTGAAAAGCCCCTAGTCGCCACATTCCAGCGCCTGTTCGGGAGGCTGGTACGGGAATTGAACCGTGCTGCTGGCCTACCTTGGTCTGCTTTAAAAGCCAGCGATTTAGCCCAGTGTGCTAAACCAGCCCCTGATTTAGTCCAAAGATGTGCGGGTTAGGTGGATTGGCCATGCTAAATTGCCCGTAGTGTCCTAAAAAGTAAGGTGGGGGGGGGGGTTGTTGGGTTACGGGTATAGGGTGGATACATGGGTTTGAGTAGGGTGATTATTGCTCGGCACAACATCGAGGGCCGAAGGGCCTGTTCTGTGCTGTACTGTTCTATGTTCTATGTATGTAGGAGCGTTGATCATTAATTTTGAGGATGATACAAAAATTGTTGGGGTGGTAAATAGTGAGGAGGATAGCATTAGATTACAGGAGGATCTTGACAGGATGGTCAGATGGGCTGATCAGTGGCAAATGGAATTCAATTCAGATAAGAGTGAGGTGATGCACTTGAACAGGACAAATGAGGCAATGGAATACATGATAAACGGCAGGACCCTGGGAAGAACGGAGGATCAGTAGGACCTGGGTGTGCATGTACGCCAGTCCCTTAAGGGAGCAGAGCAGATGGATACAGTGGTTAAAAGGGCATATAGTATATTTGCTTTTATTAGCCGAGGCATAGGATTCAAGAGCAGGGAGATTACACTGGAGCTACATAAAATGTTGGTGAGGCCACAGCTGGAGTATTGTGTGCAGTTCTGGAATCCACTTTTTAGAAGGGATGTGAGAGCACTTGAAAGGGTGCAGAGGAGATCATAAAGTCACCAACTGCAACAGCTGTGGTTACAAGATATATTTCCAAAATGCTCATCTTGTTCACTTTACATTTGCTGTCCTTATTTGTTCACTTGTCTTTAATCTCAAAATGTAAACTGATGAGCAACGAGACTAATCCTGTTGTTAAAACTTTCCAACACAATCTTCTTTGTTTCAGGATGTGGGATTGAGACGTGCTGTCAGGGGCCCACATGGCTCCCTATGGCCATGGACTAGCATACTGATGCAAGAGGACAGGATCGGTTCCTTACCTTATTACTGAGGAGACTAGAGTATTTCTCCACAGCTCAAATGGGAAAACAAAGAACAAAAAAATGTACAGCACAGGAACAGGCCTTTCAGCCCTCCACCGACCATGCTGTCCATCTAACTTAAAATCTTCTACACATCCAGGGTCCATATTCACCTATTCCCATCCTATTCATGTATCTGTCAAGATGCCCCTTAAACGTCACTATCGTACGATCGTACAATCACCTGCTTCCATCACCTCTTCTGGCAGCGGGTTCCAGTCACCCACTACCTTCTGTGTGTAAAAAAAAAAACTTTGATTGCACATCTCCTCTAAAACTTTGCCCATCGCATCTTAAACCTATGTCCCCTAGTAATTGACTCTTCCACCCTGGCAAATAGCTTCTGACTATCAATTCTGTCCATACCCCTCAGTTTTGTAGACTTCGATCAGGTCACCCCTCAACCTCTATCGTTCCAGTGAGAACAAACCGGTTTATCCAACCTCTCATCATAGCTAATGCCCTTCATACCAGACAACATCCCGGTAATGTTCCCTCTCCAAAGCATCCCATCCTTCTGGTAGTGTAACGACCAGAATTGAAAACTACAATCCAAGCACGGCCTAACTTAGGTTCTATGAGGGGTGTCATGTGGCACAGTGGTTAGCACTGCTGCCTACAGCACTGAGGACCTAGGTTCGAATCCCAGCCCTGGGTCACTGTCCATATGAAGTTTGCACATTCTCCCCGTGTCTGTGTGGGTATCACCCCCACAACCCAAAGATTTGCAGGTGAGGTTGATTGGCCACACTAAATTGCCCCTTAATTGGAAAAAGAATAATTGGGTACTCTAAATTTTTTTTTAAACTAAGGTTCTATGGGGAAAAACACTATGGGGAAATGCCATTGTTTACATCATACCATTTCAGTGCAGAAAACAAGTACTAAATGCTTCATGATTGAGTTCAAGATATCTTGGCAAGAATGGCTTAACCAGGACAGGAGTCTTCAAAATGGGAAACAAACTCCACAACCACCATTGATATGGTCACAATTACATCCACTGAAGCTAGAGATAAAAAATTTCCACTGAGAATGGACAACATTTTCTATACATAATGTGTTATTCTATTTGGCATAAGACAGAAATTTTTTTTAAAGATTGAGAATCACATCAACGGACCTCGATCTGAAATAATACTGCAAAACTAACAAAACACAAGTCAACTGTTACCTTATATCTGAAATGATACCAACATTACAAATGACAAACACTTTGCAAATAATACAACAGCAACTTTAATGTGATTACCATCTTTTTTTTTAAATAAAAGTTTTATTGAGGTATTTCATTGGCATTTTAACAGCAACAAAATCAACAATATACAAAACAAGGAAAATATAAACATAGTGCAAATTCCACCACCCTCTCCCACAGGTCTTACCATCGCTTACTCTCCTAACCTACGCTAACCTAACCCGCTCCCCCGTTTCTCCACGCGCAATAAAGAGGGCTAAAAGGGTACATGAAATATCTTTGGCTAACAGGGTTAAGGAAAATCCCAAAGCCTTTTATTCATATATAAGGAGCAAGAGGGTAACTAGAGAAAGGATTGGCCCACTCAAAGACAAAAGAGGGAATTTATGCGTGGAGTCAGAGGAAATGAGTGAGCTTCTTAATGAGTACTTTGCATCGGTATTCACCAAGGAGGGGGACATGATGGATGTTGAGGCTAGGGATGGATGTTTAAATACTCTAGGTCAGGGGTGGGCAAACTACGGCCCGCGGGCCGCATGCGGCCCGACAAAGGTTTTTATGCGGCCCGCCAATGAGGTGCCCGGAATCATAACCGGCATTTTTGAAAAGCCGCCGGGGAAAGGCCGCTGAAGTAAATGTGCTTATTCAATAATAAAATTCAATAATATGATTCCGGGCACCTCATTGGCGGGCCGCATAAAAACGCGCGTAGTGGGGTGGATGAGTGGGGCTGTCTCATTGGTCGGTTTAGTTGGGTGTGCGACCAATAGGAGTCCAGGTTACAAACAATAAGCCTTATTATTGTTTGTAACCTGGACTCCTATTGGTCGCACACCCAACTAAACCGACCAATAAGGCAGCCCCACTCATCCACCCCACTACGCGCGTTTTTATCGTTGACTCGGCTAGGCTGTGCTTCTGTCAGTGTTAAGGATCAGCACAAGCAACTTGACACCTGATTTCAACAAACTGGTAAATGACTGCAGTCAGATGCATCATTCTCATTGACATTCTTCTGTTACTTACTGAGTTACTTTGTTTTTCAAATAAATGTGCTTTTTTTTCTTTAAAGACCTTTTATTTTGGCTATTTAAAATATTAATTATTTTACTTAATATACTATGAGGCCCTTTAAAATTGTGAATTTCTGAATGTGGCCCTTGCACGGAAAAGTTTGCCCACCCCTGCTCTAGGTCATGTCGGCATAAGGAAGGGGGAGGTTTTGGGTATTCTAAAAGGCATTAAGGTGGACAAGTCCCCAGGTCCGGATGGGATCTATCCCAGGTTACTGAGGGAAGCGAGGGACGGAATAGCTGGGGCCTTAACAGATATCTTTGCAGCATCCTTGAGCACTGGTGAGGTCCCGGAGGACTGGAGAATTGCTAATGTTGTCCCTTTGTTTAAGAAGGGTAGCAGGGATAATCCAGGGAATTATAGACCTGTGAGCTTCACGTCAGTGGTAGGCATACTGTTGGAGAAGATACTGAGGGATAGGATCTATTCACATTTGGAAGAAAATAGACTTATCAGTGATAGGCAGCATGGTTTTGTCCAGGGAAGGTCATGTCTTACAAACCTAATAGAATTCTTTGAGGAAGTGACAAAGTTAATTGATGAGGGAAGGGCTGTAGATGTCATATACATGGACTTCAGTAAAGCATTTGATAAAGTTTCCCATGGCAGGTTGATGGAAAAAGTGAAGTCGTATGGGGTTCAGGGTGTACTAGCTAGATGGATAAAGAACTGGCTGGGCAACAGGAGACAGAGAGTAGTGGTGGAAGGGAGTGTCTCAAAATGGAGAAAGGTGACTAGTGGTGTTCCACAGGGATCCGTGCTTGGACCACTGTTGTTTGTGATATACATAAATGATCTGGACGAAGGTATAAGTGGTCTGATGAGCAAGTTTGCAGATGATACTAAGATTGGTGGAGTTGTAGACAGCGAGGCGGACTGTCAGAGAATACAGCAAAATATAGATAGCTTGGAGAGTTGGGCAGAGAAATGGCAGATGGAGTTCAATCCAGGCAAATGTGAGGTGATACATTTTGGAAGATCTACTCAAGAGCAGGCTATATGGTCAATGGAAGAGTCCTGGTGAAAATTGATGTACAGAGAGATCTGGGAGTTCAGGTCCATTGTACCCTGAAGGTGGCAACGCAGGTCGATAGAGTGGTCAAGAAGGCATACAGCATGCTTGAGTACAAGAGTCAGCAGGTCATGTTACAGTTGGATCGGACTTTAGTTACGCCACATTTGGAATACTGCGTGCAGTTCTGGTCGCCATATTACCAGAAGGATGTGGATGCTTTAGAGAGGGTGCAGAGGAGGTTCACCAGGATGTTGCCTGGTATTGAGGGTGCTAGCTATGAAGAAAGGTTGAGTAGATTAGGATTGTTTTC
Organism: Scyliorhinus canicula; assembly: GCF_902713615.1. Taxonomy (NCBI): domain Eukaryota; kingdom Metazoa; phylum Chordata; class Chondrichthyes; order Carcharhiniformes; family Scyliorhinidae; genus Scyliorhinus; species Scyliorhinus canicula. Next base: position 85,540,331 of record NC_052147.1, read on the forward strand.
ATTGGAAAGACGGAGGTTGAAGGGAGACCTGATTGAGGTGTACAAAATTATGAGCGGTATGGACAGGGTGGATCGCAACAAGCTTTTTCCAAGAGTGGGGGTGTCAATTACAAGGGGTCACGATTTCAAGGTGAGGGGGGAAAAGTTTAAGGGAGATGTGCGTGGAAAGTTTTTTACGCAGAGGGTGGTGGGTTCCTGGAATGCTTTGCCAGCGGAGGTGGTAGAGGCGGGTATGATAGCATCATTTAAGAAGCATTTAGACAGATATATGAACGGGTGGGGAACAGAGAATAGTAGACCTTGGAAAATAGGCAACAGGTTTACATGAAGGATCTGGATCGGCGCGGCTGGGAGGGCCTGTTCCTGTGCTGTAATTTTCTTTGTTGTTTGTTCTTTGATTAGTTCCCTGCGGGGAAGTCGACGAATGGTTGCCACCTCTGGGCGAACCCCAGCTGAGATCCTCTCATGGCGTACTTCATTTTCTCCAGGCAGAGGAAGCCTGCCATGTCCGAACGCCAGGTCTCCGATTTTGGGGGCTTTGAGTCCCTCCATGGCAGCAATATACGCCTCTGGGCTACCAGGGGTCCTCAGCACTGTAGTCAGCAGTGCTAACCACTGTGCCACATGACGCCTCAGGGAAGCCAAGACCAGAACATCCGCCTCTCTCTCCTCCTGGATTCCCGGGTCCTGCGATACCCCAAAAATCGCCACCTAGGGACTCATTGCCACCCTCATATTTAATACATTGGACATGGTGTCAGCAAACACCTGCCAAAATCCCCTCAGTTTTGTACATGCCGAGAACATATGGACATTGTTCGCTGGCCCTCCCGCACACCTAGCCTCCACCCCAAAGAACCTGTTCATCCGGGCCATTGTCGTGTGAGCCCGGTGAACAACCTTAAATTGTATCAGGCTGAGCCTGGCACATGTTGCTGTAGCACTGACCCTTCCTAAAGCCTCCGCCCTCTCATGGCGAACTTAATTTTCTCCAGGCAGTGGAAGCCTGCCATGTCTGAAAGCCAGATCTTCGATTTCGGGGGCTTCGAGTCCCTCCATGCCAGCAATGTACACATCCGGGCTACCAGGGAAGCAAAGCCCAGAACATCAGCCTCTCTATCCCTCCTCTATCTCTCCCCCCAGCTCCTCCTCCCACTTTCACTTCAGCTCCTCGGTCTGCGCCTCGTCCGAACCCATAAGCTCCTATGTCCGAGACGTTCCTCTCTCCTACCCATCCTCCAGAGACCACCCTATCCTGAATCCCCCTTAGCGGCAGGAGTGGGAAGGTTGGTACCTGCTTCTGCAGAAAGTCCCGTACCTGTAAATATCGGAATTCATTTCCCCCAGCCAATGCAAAGTTCGCCTCCAGTGCCCTCATACTCGTGAAGCTTCCTTCCAAGAACAGGTTCCCCCATCCTCTCAATCTCCGCTCTCCACCAAATTCGGAACCCCCGTCCATCCTCCCCGAGGCAAACCGATGGTTGTCGCAGATTAGGGATCACACCGATGCTCCCTCTGCTCCCACATGTCTCCTCCATGCCCTCAGACTCTCAGGGCCGCCACCACCACTGGACTGGTGGAGTACCACGCTGGCAG